>NC_037679.1:56349003-56655833 GCF_003255815.1 Theropithecus gelada | reverse complement strand
AAAAAAAGATCCCTGGGTGATTAAGATTATCACTGAGGTGTGAGAACCACTGCTCCATATCGCACTGCTTTTTGGTTGGATTTTCACATTATAGAAACAAGGAGGAGAGACTGCAGTTCCAGAATTAGGCAGCACAGGCTCAGACAACATGGAGGCAAGGCCACAGGAGGATTCCTGACCTAACTGAGAGTGGGAGTTAATCACCATACGGTAAAGTTGGGTGAGCATTTTGAGCTCTGTTTTGAGGAGGAGGGTGGCATTAGGAATAAAAGAAGGAAACGGAGGAGGAGGTAGAAGTGTAGACACTAAATCCAGTTAGAAACCTATGATGTCTCTGACACATGGCCCGCTTTGAGTTTCTAGAGGCACGATCCTGATAACTAACAGAGTGAGATTTCCACTTAATGTTGCGAATTGAAGAACTCAAAAATGATAATTCAATACTCACACCAGGACCAGGAGACATCACAGATGTGGACTTCCCAGGATATGGGCAAATCTCCATACCAACCTTTTGAATACTACCACAGCAACAATGGCATAATATCAGATTTAATGCCATTTTCTGGATTAAGGGTAAATAAAGCTACGTTAGTCAGTATGAAGCTCTTAACCACACTTAAATCTCCTACCCACTGAGCTGAGTTGTAAGAAGTTACTGTTTATGCCTGGAGTGCCCTTCAAAGTTATGTGCCCCGTGGATCCTCGATAAATACTTGTTAACTCTCTGATTGAACCCCGCCATGAAAGCTAAGCACCTCTGTATTTTCCACATTGGATACATCAGAACCAAAGAAGTGCCAGGGTGGGAGACTCCTCCCATCTCTATTTCTCTGTAAGAACTCCCTGCACTGCTTATAAATATGCTAATTAAAACCTGCATCAAAGAGAAACCACATTTCCATATTCCCAGTTTCCTTTATGATCAGAGAATGGATCAAAGAAAAAACACATCTCCACATTCCTGTTATTCTTTTAATTCCTAATTTAGAGGTCAGACAGACCACATGTGGGAACAGAACAAGCGATGCCAAGTCTGTTTAGGGGTAGAACCTCATATAAGCTCAAGCGATAAGTATTTTCAAATTCTTCCTCCACGTGCACTTATAGGGATGGAAAAATATCTTAATTCTTTTACCAGATATATTCTTTTACTAAAAGATGATAATCAGTTTTACGCTCAGATATTTGAAATAAGAATCATTGTAAGCCTTAATGTAGTATGTAATGGTCTATTAAATTTTAGTCATAATGCCTAATTTAAAAAATAATATTTAGGCTTTCAATTGTAGCTTAGCTATAATGAAGAGATGAAAAATGAATTTGGCCCTTTTAACTGAAAATGTTCTAAGACGCATCTCAAAACTGACTCACTTCTTTGGTTATTTAACTGACAATGACTAGGTTAAGTTTGAAAATTATAATTGTTGACTTTTCTTTCAATATTGTCATGTCATTTCTTTTTGTTTTAGTTTTGCAGACCCAGAAGTAAGAACCTATGCTGTGAACATTAGTAATTTTTCTAACAACTTAGTGTGAATTAAAGAAATTAAAGTGTGCTGCTGTATTTGTTTGAATAGCTTATTTAAGATTATATTAGTCATTTTGCTTTCCTTTTGTGAAGGTGCTATTGACCCTAAAACAATCTTATTACTTTTTAAAGCAAGAGTCTATACAGAATACAAATCAGCATTTTATTTCACAGTTCCAATTAGATAAATAATTCAGAATACATTTCAATATACTAAATAATTTGAGTCCAATAACAATGTATTGACTATAGTGAACTAAAATGAATACAATTTCTTAATGTCTAAAAAGTAATTATTCACCCTGTTATTAAAAGGGTTGCTAAATACACTTCCCAATTTGAAAAAGAAGGGAAGAGAGGGAGGGAGAGAAGAACTGAGATACTGGAGGGAGGGAGGGAGGGAGGAAGGAACGAAGGAAGGAAGGAAGGAAGGAAGGAAGGAAGGAAGGAAGGAAGGAAGGAAGGAAGGAAGGAAGGAAGGAAGGAAGGAAAGAATGGAGGGAGGGAGAGAGGGAGGGACAGAGGGAGGGAGCGAGGGAGAGAAGGAAGGAAAGAAGGAAAGGAGAAAGGGAGGGAATCTTTAAAAGCAAATTGCTACTGAGTTTTTTTTTTTTTTTTTTTTTGAGATGGAGTGTCATTCTCATCACCCAGGTTGGAGTGCAATGGCATGATCTCAGCTCACTGCAACCTCCACCTCCCGGGTTCAAGTGATTCTCCCGTCTCAGCCTCCTGAATAGCTGGGATTACAGGCACCCACCACCATGTCCGGCTAATTTTTGTATTTTAGTAGAGATGGGGTTTTGCTATATTGGCCAGGCTGGTCTCGAACTCCTGACCTCAGGTGATCCACCCTCCTTGGCCTCCCAAAGTACTGGGATTATAGGCATGAGCCACTGTGCCTGGTGTTGCTACTGAGTTCTAAGTTCTCTTTAGCTTTATGTGACCCAGCTGTGTCACTGTGGCTGCACCATAACTTCCTGAAACTTAGCTTCTAGAAAATGAAGTTATTCAATCAGACGGCATCTGAAATCTTTTTTAGTTCTGCCATTTTCTGATTTTGTGCAATAAAATCAGTCTCAAACTATTCATAAAAGTTTTTTTATAGACATTTGGTACTATAAGTTTTACTTTAGAAAGCCAGAATTTCTAGAGCTCTCCCACATTCTTTTCTGGTGCTAAAAAAAAAAATTCCTCCAACTTCTACAAGGAGATTTTACAACTCTCTTCACGGGTCCAGAGCAGAAAGTTGCACAGTCTGCAGCACTATCAGTCATCCTTTTAACTTTAGAGAGAACTCTCTTACTGGAAGTTGCTTCACAGTCCACCTTGCAGAGACTTGTCACTAAATGGCCCCAACGAAGCTCCCTTGAGCCTCCTCTTCTTTCCCACACAGCCCAAAAAGCATTGCTTCCCCACTTCCTCAGCCCAAGCAGAGGTACCATCATCTTTCTGTTCTCTTGAGTCCCAGTTCTTTTCTCTATGCCATTCTTCAATGATAAATGTCTTGCTTCAATGTGATTTCATAGCTATTGGTATCATCATCTCATCATTGCTAGCTAAGTTTTTTTAGAACCACACACACACACACACCACACACACACATAGCCATAGACATGGTTTTGTTTTTTTATTGAAGTAGAACTTCCATATGGTAAAGTACATAGCTTGATGAATTTTACCTAACATACTGTAAAGTGCACAGACTCATAAATGAGCATATGGATTCACCAATGTAACCACCACCCAGTTCAATACAGAGAACATTTCTAGTACCCCAGAAGGGTTCCTAACACTACCTCCCAGCCCTGTGACTCGATTTTCCTAATTCCAAACATCCACACGTGTAGAAAGAAAGCATCTTCTCCACTTGATGTTTAGTCATATCATGGCCTCCTAAGATTGTCTTGGTTTTCCACAAGTCCTTCTTCATCTTGCTCTCTTCTAAATAGCTCAGTGATTCTTAGCCTGCTCCAACATTCTCATTTCATTCTGCGCAGAGCAGACCCTGTGCTTAAGCATGATAACAATAGCAAACACTACCCCACATGTATCAAATCTCTATCTACTCAAAATTAGCTCCTCCAGAAAGCTTTTCTGATAACAACGTCTGTCACTTATTGAACGCCAGCCTACACGGTCACCTGGAGAAGAAGAGGAGTGATTACTAGTATCACTTCTACAATTCAGGAAGAGGTGACACATACAAGAACAATGCTAGACAGTAATGAACAGAGATATTCCTCATTTGACAGATAAGGTTCACAGAAGATATTGTGCCTGGGATTACACAAAAAGTAAATGGCAGAGACAGAGTTCAAAGCCTATGTATCTCCCCCTTTTCTTCAATGCAGTACTTTCATTTATTTATTCAACATATATTTTTTGAGCTCTTACTATGGGTTAGCTCTTACTACGAGTCAGGTCAGGTCTTATCAAAGCTACACTATGCACTGGAGACACGACAGTGAAGAAGACACACTAAAAACAGTGAAGAAATCTCTGTTCTCCAGGAACTTACATTTTTGTGAGAGAAGGCAGCAAAAATACAGGATAAGTAAGTAAAATATATAGTAGTATCAGATAGTATTTGATGTGTGGGAGAAAATTAAAGGGAGAGAAGTGCAGGCATTGCATTTGGCAGATGTTACAGTTTTAAACAGAATGGCCAAAACAGGCCTCACTGGGAAGGATAGTAGAGGGCCAGCTATGTGGTTATCTATGGGAATAGCATGCCATGAGGAGGGAACAGCACAGGCAAAAGTCCTGAGGGAGAAACAGTCAGTTGGCCAATGTGGCTGGCATGGGGCAAGAGGGATGAGAGAGGGAAAGAGCAGTAGGAAGTGAAGTTAGAGGCACGGGGGTTGGGAGTGGAGGATGGCATCCAGGTTACACATGGCTGTGTAGATTACTGGGATGATTTTGTCTCTACCTTATAATTGTGACTACAGAAGAATGCACTCTCTGTGTGTGGGGCTATGTTATTAGAAATCCAGATTTTTAGAAACATTTATATGGACCACTTCCCAACTATGAGCTTCTTAAGAACGTTATTTCTCTGAGATTCCAAAATACCATACCAAAGAAAGCAAATATACTATCACTTCCCACCTCTCACATCCATACAGTTCATGGCATCAATATTTTCTGCCAAATACTGGCATGGCCTCAGAATTCTAAAAAACTAATTGCACTTTGAAATGTTTCTGCATATCTATTACCACTTTTCAGCTGCATTCACAGTGGTAATCATTCATACCTACATCAGACACCATTAAAGCCTAGTATTCCTCTCCATAGAACATTTCTAGCTACATTATATCAACAACTGTGTGCATTATATTATGAGAAACACATATCAGCAAGGACGGTGATACTGTAATTGTGTGTTGCAATTTACAAAACATACTACCAGAAATAAGAAAGCAATATAATGTTTCATTTTTCAACAGCCACCAATGGTATGACTATAGATTGTGAGAACACATCACACTAATTGCCAACACACTGTGCCAGTGCAAACATGAAACAAAACGCATCCCGGATGCAAGCATCTAAATCAGAAATTCTTTTTTGTTGAGACAGAGTCTCGCTGTGTCACCCAGGCTGGAGTGCAGTGGTGCAATCTCTGCTCACTACAACCTCCATCTCCCAGGTTCAAGCGATTCTTCTGCCTCAGCCTCCCAAGTAGCTGGGATGACAGGCACCTGCCACTAAAACTGGCTAATTCTTTTTGTATTTTTAGTAGAGACGGGGTTTGACCATGTTGACCAGGCTGGTCTCAAACTCCTGACCTCAGGTGGTCCTCCTGCCTCGGCCTCCTGAAGTGCCAGGATATAGGCATGTGTCACTGTGCCTGGCCTCAGAAATTCTTAAGTGTAATACAGGAAACACAAGCTATTCATTCATTTATTTAATAAATATTTATTAAGACCATACCATGTGCCAGAATTGGAAACTTAACGGTGAGTAAAAATAGACATAGTCAGTGCCATGATGCAGCTTCCATTAACCAAATTGTCATACGGGTGCCACTATAATGAACACAAGGTGTATGTGCTATGAGAGCCTATTGGAGGGGAATGTGACCACGGAGGTGAAGACTTACCTGAGAAAGTAAAACTGGAGCTGCAATCTGAAGGACTAATGGGTAATTAACTAGGAAAAATGGGAAGTAACAGTGTTCCAGAGAGATGAAATGACCCGTGCAAAGGCCCTGTGGTAGGAGGAGCATGGCAAGGGCATAAAGGTTGCTGGTGTTGCCTCCACATTCTTCCCATGGGAAATGGGTGCAGAAAAACTTAGAACAGAAAGTGTAAATATCACATGGGAGATCCAGAAAGTGGCTACTGGAATGAAATCTGATGGAAGCAGTAACAGGGGTGGCTTGTCCACAATGTTTTCTCTATCACCTCTTCCCAAACTGGCCCTTCCATGTCTGCAGCCCAAGAGACTGGTTTTATTTAACATTGAGAGCAGTATAGTGGCTGCCTCATTTCTCCAGAGGCAGGTACAATTAGGTTCAATAAATGAACAAATGACAAGATACATCTTAAAGCATATGTGAGTTATAAAGACGAGAAGAGAGAAAGAGAAAAGGTGGGGTATGGAACATGGATTTTATAACAGCAAGAAAGAGTAGTAAGAAAAAGATTCCCTTTCTTAATATTATACTTGAACACCAAGATACTACAATGTCTATTGTGTTCTTAAGAGTTGGCAAAATATTAGTTCTTTTGGAAAGCATATAATCAGGTCTATTATTATAACCATTTCTTACAGCTAAAATTAATATTTTCTGAAAAATGGCAGTGATGTAAATGAAAAGCCTATGCTGAAGGAGTTTTTATACACCTTACGGAGTCCTGGATTATTTGAATATTACTACCTTTTTTGCTAATGGACAATCACTCTGATTTAGCTTACAAAACATTGAGCAATCAGTGTGAGAACTACTTCGTTATCCCAGTTTTGAAGTTCTTCTGTGTGATGAATCTGAGACCCTGATGATATTTATTCATTACATTTTTAATGATATATCAGGTTTCCATAGCAATTCTTGTTCCCTGGAAACTTCTTCCTTGCAACACACATTTATTGCATGCTGCATTAACAGCCTGATCCTATTGTTCGAGCTGTCTCATTAGCTTGAGTAATCTGAATCTATTTCAAAATGTTAACCAGTAACAATATATAGAAAATATGCTTATTTAGGAATAATATGTACTTAAGGAAAAAGCTCACCTTCAAATCACCCTTTGTCCATGAAGCTTTTCTTGACCCTGCAAGCCATAATTTGTATTGCCTTAGCATACCTAAGGGTTTATGTCACTCAGTGTAATGATTAAATAATACTCTTTTATATTGTTCATCAATTTTTTATGTTAGTCCCATTGCTGCATCTAGATTATGGTTTCTATAAATGGGAAGCTGTTATGAGTGGAACTGTGTTTCCCAAGGGGCTGTTGATGTTGTAACCCCAACTACCTGTGAATATCACCTTATTTGGAAATAGGGTCTCTGCAGGTGATAGGGCCACGTTAAGATGAGGTTATTAGGATGGGCCCTAATCCAATATTGTCATATCCTTATTAAAAGGGGGAAATTTGGACACAAGAGACAGACATGTACAGAGGGAAAATGGCAGAAAGAAGAAAGAAGCAAAGCTATTGGTGTTCAGGGAAGGAAGATACGATAACTAGGTAAATCAGATAACATTTAAATGGAGGAGTTTACCTTTGAAATAGACAATGCTGGATAGGATTTGCAAAGGCAGAGAAAAATATTCTAGACATAGAAAATAACAGAAACCTAGAGGCTTCTGCCATTATAGTTTTTTTTTTCAGGAACATGGAATAAATATTCAAAAGAGTCTAGAATAATATGCCAAGACCAGATATGAAGAGTTTTTATGCAATGCCCTTGGATTTATTTGGTAGGAAATAGGAAGACAGTAAAATAATTTAAGCACAGGATTTCTTTAGGAAGATTGATTGGGATGCATATTGAAGTAAAGAACCATTTAGAGGATCATCATAATAGTCAAGAGGTAGTCAGATTAAACCAGAATGACACATCTAGGAATGCAGCAGAGAAACTAGAAAAGTTGATTGGGAAGGAATATAGATAGAGCTTGATAATTGAGAAGACCACGATGTTTTAGGGTGGTTGGCCTGGCAGCAATGCTATTACCAGAAACAGGGAAATCAAGAAGATAAGCTGGCTTTTGAAAGGCCCCAAAGTTGGAAATGCTGACAAGGCATTTGGAAAAGTAGAATTTGGAGATGCAACAGATTAGAATTAATGATATACTAATTACAAAGTAAAATGCATTAATGCAATTGTTGAAGCCATTATTATAAACAAGACAGCCATGGAAAATAGTGGAGAGATAGAAAGTGGACGGGAAAGAAAACACTATTAAATCCTCATTAACTCACACAATTCCTGACATGCAGGAAACATCAACAAACATTTGTCATTAAATTAATATGGATGAAAAGGAGGAAGAGAAAACTAACGGATAATGAAAGAGACATTAAAAGAGGCAGGGCATGGAAACGTCAAGAAAGAGACAATTTCACAACCTAGAGGTCGGTCAATAGTGTCGAATACTGTGAACAAATCAAAGCACACAAAGCTGAGAAAAACTTTGGGTGATTCAGAAGAGAAAGAATGATTAGAAGTTGGGGAAGCAGAAGTAGACTAAGAATGCAAGAGAAAAAGGAATAGTAGATAGGCAGGTTATCATAGTTGAAAACAAACAAAACCAGGATTCTAGAAGCCATCAACACAGATGTTGCCATCATGAGGGTACTAATTACTAATATGGAACAGAGTGAAGAAGGAACTTAGGTACTGAAGTTTCTGGGCAAGACTGGTATGTCCTAGATGGTTGGGTCCTCTCCAAAAGACTGTATCCATTTTCAAGAGGAAGCATTTTGCTAAGAGATAGTGGCAAAACAAAGATATAGGAGTATCAGTCGAAAGTAAGAGTTGGCTCATCCCTCTTCCTAAACAACTGGCTCAAGATAAAGTGAACAACAGGATTTCTTTCAATGGAGGCAATTTCTAAGGAAATGATGCTGTCACAGAAAATAGACATTTTAATTGGGGAAAGTAGAAGAAGCCTTTGAAGCAAAGGTGGGGGTAAAATTTCTTTCTGAATAAATAAGCATTCCATAGATTATAATGGAAGGGGCTAGCAGAGGGGCAGGAGCTGCAGAGTGAGGTTGGTAAGGATCCCTACCACATTCCTGGGAAGACCTCTTCCACAGAAGTATGAGAATTATAAGACCATCAGTGAAATCTTATATCCTGAACTTAACATATGGTTAGTGGGCAGTGATCGGTAGCACATGCTAAGCTTTGGTAAGTAATGACAAGATAAGAATAACGTAATTTTTTCTCTCTGGTTGCGAGTTTATGGTCTTCTTCATAAAATCCTACCTTTTTTTTTTTTCTTTTCATTGCCGGTGATGCTTTATTTCCATTGCTGGATTTTCTTTTTAAGTCCTGGCAACGGTCTTCATAGTTTATAATGAGTCCAGTTGAATGGAACTTGCTTTGATTAACATAAATAGAATCTGAGGTACACTATACACTGGCCTCCCTTCTCTCTTTCTGTTACTCTTTGCATATGGGCATGTATAAAAGATTTGAAAGAAAACAAATGTTTCTGATACAAACATTTGATGATTGATGATGTTTGATGATAAGATGAAAAGTATTGGTCCCACTTTCTGGCCTAACATCAAAGAGATAAGTATGATAACACAAGCCTATGAATTTACCAGGAGGAAGAAAATAACAAGACAGTTAACAATCACAGAGTAATAAGAGGACACAAACTCAAGTTTGATGCCTACATAGAAAAGATGTTAGAAGGATACCTTAAAAAAATACTGATTGTAAGCCCTGATGGCTGAAGAAAACTCTGATATCCAGCTCTCTAGGATACAATTCAGTCGACCCATCCTTGGGACACAGGAGAAAAGATGAAACCAGAATCCTACATATCCCTCCAGTGAAGCACAGAAAAACAGATTATTACAGAACAGGTTTGGGATTCGGGTGTATTTAATTTCAAAGCTTCTAAAAATTGATATTTGAGATTGGAAATTATACCTCATTCACTGCTGGAGTTTTGAATGAATTAAGAGACAAAAGAATCAGGCAGATGGAGACTAAAGTGTCAGCTTTATTAGCCTTTTGGAAAACCTAGCTTAGACATGTGACAACAATGGGTTTCCTAATTTCAAAGCCAGTGATTACAAAGACCTACTCACTGGGTCACAGACAGCACTGCTACTGCAGACATCCCACTTACACCATGGAAAAGCAGAGCAGAATGGGTTCTTGGCTTGGAAAGGAGAGAGAAAAGAAGGCACTCAGCTACATGTCCTATTCCTGTTTCCATGTTTCCACTCAGACAATTCACTCCCTCACCTCTGGGAAGAAATGAGTGAAGAAGCAGAAAGGAGAAGGTGACACTCTTTCTTTCAGGTCTCTTCCCATGGAAACATCAAGCTGAGGGAAAAATTTCCACCTGAATTCCCCACCAGTCAACTCTGAGTACAATCTCAACTGCCCTGAAGTTGACCCAGGAAAGCCCTGAACCCTATTGTTTTGGTGGCCCTCCTTAGAGGAGGTGACTAAAACTCAAGCAACAATGAGAACCAATCCCCCAGGGAAGCACGGGGAGATAAGAACAGGAAGGAAAACATTTCTAGGGGTGTGCAAAAAGGCACTGCAGGCCCTTTCTACCTACTACTCTATTTTTTTCCCCCTTCAAAAAGTTTTAAAAAGTAAATGAATTTGATGCCAAAATTTTAAAACCAGGATATTGCACTTAAAATTTTGGGTTACTGTCTTCTGTTGAAACACTGAGTGATCTGGTACCCCTCAGCCTATATCCTAGCAAGACAACATCCAGCCAGATGTATTGTTCTTGCACCTTTGTCCCAGCCACAACCTGCTTGCCTGATCATTTCTGTGTTCTTCTGGCCCTTGGAGGGACTTGGGTTAGTAATTCTTTTCTATGTGAAACATAGATTGATTGTTTTGCCTTTGTACTCCTACAGAAAAGTATTAAACAAGAAAGCTCAGCCTGGCACAGTGGCTCACCTGTGTAATCCTAGCACTTTGAGAGGCCGGGGCAGGCAGATCACTTGAGGCCGGGACTTTGAGACCAGCCTGGCCAACGTGGCAAAACCCAGTCTCTACCAAAAATACAAAAATTAGCTGAGCATGGTGGTGCATGTCTGTAGTCCCAGCTATAGGGAGGCTGAGACACCAGAATCATTTGAACCCAGGAGGTGAGACTGCAGTGAGCTGAGATCGCGCCACTCTACTCCAGCCTGGGCAACAGAATGAGACACTGTGTCCAGAAAAAAAAAAAAAACACAACAAGAAATCTAGGGAAAAAAACAAATTGAAATGGGAAGAAAAATTTCCCATATGCAAATAAGAAACTGGCACACTTAGAGAGGCAAGGGAAGAAGCAGCAATGGAGAGGAAAAGGCAAATGGCAGCTGAATTGTCAAGAACCTCATTCTGGAGTAAAAGAATCAAGATTATAGAACTGTAATGTAAGTGACAAAAGGCAGCCAGCTGAGAAAACCAAAACACTGCATTTAACTAAGAAAAATATTACTTTGAAAGTCACTAGCCTTCTTGCCAGTTAGTTTTTGCAAAAGACAATGTTCTATATAACCAATTGTAGGTTAAAAGTATTACTGTGATTGAAGACAATTCAGATGGACAAAGTGCAAGCCAAGGAAAGCAGTGGGCTTGGATTCTGGCAGAAAATCACCTCCAATTCGAGACATGGGTAGCCGCATGCTCCTCCTGCCAAGTCAATTCTTCCTGTTAGTAGGAACCTGAACTATTATGAATGAATTAAATACACAGAACATCCCCCAAATTCAGCTCTCTGATTTAACCGCTTCTCTTTTATTTGTCAGGCAGCAAAATGTCATAGAATAGTTATCACTGGATGACTTTGACATCTGTGAAGCCTGGTCAAAATGGCCATTATTCAAAAGGCTATTTACCCAGGAACTTGGGCCTGCACTTCAGTTAACTTCCACCAGATGGTGATGGGTTCGTGCAGCAGGTCTCACACTTAGCTGCAAATCCTGGAGGTTGGAGGTGGGAGGAAGAGTTTAAAGGTAGATATTCTGGGCCCCACTTGAAAACATACTGATTCCATAGGACTCAATAGGTTAGAGTTGGAGCCCAATATTCGTATGTTTTTAAAAACTCTCCCCCAGGGAACCCTGACCTGCAGCCAATCGAGGGAATCACCGATATTGACCACAGCTTTACAAATCTGACTTCCTCAGAAGATATTAATAACTGCAAAGTTAGACATAAACATTAAGAAATACATTTCGAAAAGCAAACTACATAAAACTAGCATCTTATTTCAAATAGTAATCTAAACTCTTCAAGAAATATGTAGGAATTGGTAAACCACACATGCAAAACTGTAACAAAAATAGCTTCCTAGTCACGTGAAGTTGCTTTCAAAGTAACTTCCTTGAGTGAATCTAACCTAAATACCCTCAATGAACCATTGGCTCATCCTATCAAGGATTTTCACTGGCTTCATACGCAGCATAGGGCCTTTTATATCATAGAAGGTCAATCTGGTCTTATGAAATTAATTATTGAATTTAATAAAACCAAAATATCACAACATCTAACACCTTGTTCACTATGAGCTTATCTATGAATTAGATGAGGCATTTAACTTCTCTGGGTCCTGATTTGTCAAATGAGACAATAAGAGGATTTGATCAAAGTGCTAAATTACCAATGAGAACCATTTCATGTCTAATACCAATAGCCGACATGTATATAGTGCCAAACACTTATATATGCCAGGCACAAGGCTAAATAATATAAATGTAAATATGAGTGTATACACAAAATAACTATATTGAAATATATCTTCGTAACAGTCTTCATAACAACCTGTGAGCTAGATCCTATTATTATCATCCACACTTTATTAATAAAGAATTTAGATACAAAGAAATTAAGTGACTGACCCCAAAGGTAAGTAGCATTTGCCAGAGTGGCAAATAAACAAAACGTCAGGATTTCTTTTCTTTTCTTTCTTTCTTTCTTTCTTTTTTTTTTTTTTTTTTTTTTTTTTTTTTTGAGACAGAGTCTCACTCTGTTGCCCAGGATGGAGTGCAGTGGCACGATCTCGGCTCACTGCAATCTCCACCTCCCGGGTTCAAGCGATTCTCCTGCCTCAGCCTCCTGAGTAGCTGGTATTACAGGCGCACATCACCATGCTGAGCTAATTTTTGTATTTTTAATAGAGACAGTTTCACCATGTTGGCAAGGCTAGTCTCAAACTCCTGACCTCAGGTGATTCGCCCACCTCAGCCTCCCAAAGTGCTAGGATTACAGGTGTGAGCCACCCGGCCCCAAAAGTTAGGATTTCAATCCTGAATGTTTGGGTACACTGATTCTTAGAACCAATGACTGCATTCTTTTCCACTGTCTTGATTAGTTTATAAAGTCAGCCACATAAAATGTATAAATACATCTTTATCTCTTTTAAAGTCTAAGAATACGAGTTAGATTACTAAAAGCTTAGAATTTTAACTAGTCTAAATTGGATAGGCCATTATCTAAAATAGAACTTAGGTGTGAATTGCCTGACTAAATAAAATAACCATAATTACGGAGCATGTCCCAGGCTATCTCTTTTTTTTTTTTTTTTTTTTTGAGACAGGGTCTTGCTCTGTCACCCAGGCTGGAGTGCAGTGGCATGATGATGGTTCACTGCAGCCTCGACCTCCTGGGCTCAAGAGATCCTCTCACCTCAGCCTCCCAAGTAGCTAAGACTATAGGCACATACATGCCACCACACCTGGCTAATTTTTGTATTTTTTGTAGAGATAGGGTTTTGCCATATTGCCCAGGCTGGTCTTGAACTCCAGGACTCAAGCAATCCACTCTATTTGGCCTCCCAAAGTGCTGGGATTACAGGTATGAGGCATGAGCTACCATGCCTGGCCACCACAGTCTATCTTAATAAACATTTATTGAGCACTTTTATGTGCCAAGCTTTGTGCTAGGGATGGGGACAAATTAGACAGAGGCCTGAACTCAAAGACCTCACATGCTAGAGAAGAGATGGGAGAGATGGGGACCATATTTGCTGACATATAAGTCACACAGGTGTCTACATTATGTGTTAACTTTACCAAGAAAATTTTTTTGGGTAAAAAAATAAACCATGTAGGTATTTTCATCAGATATATTTTGACAGTGATTTTTAGAGAGTAATACATGGAAAATACATTTTTAAACATAAAGTATGCTGCATACTAAAATCTAGTAAGACAATTAATGGATATCCATTATTAGTCTGCTAGCTGAAAAAAAAGTTTTCATAGATAAAATAGAAAAACAGTAACATTAATAAACACTGGCACCAATTAGGGTGGTAGAGATAATAAATTTAAATCTCAAATGACTGGAGAATGACAGAGAATCTGATCAGGTTTGTAACCTGTGCCTTATCATCTTCATTAAGAAAACTTCCAGTAGGACATGAAAGCTTAATCTTTGTTAAATGCTTTGTTTTGGCTCACTTCCCACAATGTACATTTTCCACTGGGTAATGCATACTTATTGGCCAAGCTGATATTTGGAAAGGCTGTTTGGGGAGCTGGCGAGGAACATTAATATACACTAGCAATTATGGTATTAGCCAACTATTATAATATCGTTGAGAAGTGTCATAATTAGTAGCCAATGGCTGTGTGAAATCAGGTAAAATATATACAACTGTCAGTAAGAAATACATGGAGAATTGGGAGCAGAAAATACAGATTTGCAAGTTAGCATACGAGAGAAAAGTAGAAGTGGAAGAGAGAAGGGATTGCCCCTAGAGAAAATGTAGAATGAGAAGAAAATATTCAGGACAGGTGATTTAAAGAGTTTCTCTTTTCCTCTTTCTCTTTTATCAGAATTCATAGTGCTGGTCTCATGGCCGTTTTGGCCTTGTGAGAACTGGAATTTAATCTTAATGATAAATGTACATCCCAGAGCAATCAATCAAACCAATGAACTATTGCAGAACGCCTGCACTATAGGCTCTGATAAAGTCTGCACTAATGTAAAAGGACTTAGAGTTAAGATAAAATTAGGATAGAGGCCCTCTTATACAAAACAATTTGGAAATTTCATTTGAAAAGGTCAATTGATACAAAGGATTGTAAAAATGATACATATCGAACCTCAATGTTTTATTTTAACCAAACTTTTTTATGTAAAGTGAAAGCTTTTTCATGAAGTGTGGTTCTGCTGAATTGAGGTTTTTCTGTTTTTTGTTTTTTTTTTTCTTTACTTTTTCCCCAAAAAAATATTTTTTTGAGACAGGGTCTTGCTGTATGTCCTAGGCTGGAATACAGTGGCACAATCACAGCTCATTGCAGCCTTGAACTCCTAAACTCAAGAGCTCCTCCCACCTTAGCCTTGTGAGTAGCTGAGATCACAGGTACATGCCATCACACCCAGCTAATTTTTTTATTTTTTGTAGACAAGAAGTGTTGCTAAATTTCCCAGGCTGGTCTCAAACTCCTGGGCTCAAGAAATCCTCCCACTTCAGCCTCCCAAAGTGTCAAGACTACAGATGTGAGCCACCACACCCAGCCTTCCCAATATTGTTATCTTCTTTTTTCGTCTACTTCCAATTTAACAGTAATTTTAAAATGACTGATATGATTAGGCTTTGTGTCCCCACCCAAATCTCACCTTCAATTATAATCCCTGTAACCCCCACGTGTCAAGGGAGAGACCAGGTGGAGGTAATTGGATCATGGGGGTGGTTTCCCATGCTGTTTTTGAGATAGTGAGTGAGTTCTCACAAGATCTGATGGTTTTGTAAGTGTCTGACAGTTCCTTACCCACACACTCACTCTCTCTAGCCTCCTGCCATGTAAGACATGCCTCTTCTCCTTCCATCATGATTGTAAGTTTCCTGAGGCTTCCCCAGCCATGTGGAATTGTGTCAAATAAACCTCTTTCCTTTATAAATTACCCAGTCTCAGGCAGTTCTTTATAAAAATGTGAAAATGGACAACTACAATGACCCATCTTTAGCCTTTCTAAAAGAATTTAATTTTTTTTTTTTTTTTGAAACAGAGTCTCACTCTGTCACCCAAGCTGGAGTGCAGTGGCATAATCTCAGCTCACTGCACCCTCTGCCTCCTGGATTCAGGATTCAAGCAATTCTCCTGCCTCAGCCTCTTGAGTAGCTGGGATTACAGGCACCCACCACCATGCCTAATTTGGCATTTTTAGTAGAGACGGGGTTTCACCATATTGATCAGGCTTGTCTGGAACTCCTGACCTCAAGTGACCCACCTGCCTTGGCATCCCAAAGTACTGGGACTACAGGTGTCAGTCACTGTACCAGGGCTACAATTTAATTGTTATATAAATAAAAACTCCTGTCTTCTCTCTTTCTCTTATATTTCACCAGTTTTACACAATATTCAATTAATTTACACCCATTTGGGGAACAAATACAAGTGACTCTTGGTAAACATAGGGACTGTCCAGTGTGAGTGGAAGGGCCCAGGCAAACTGGGGAGTCCATTAAGAGGATTTCCATTGGCCAGAATGGCTCATTCACATCAAATATCTGAAACACGTTTAAGTAGAAAAAGAAACGCATCATTTCAAAAGGGTAAATAAAAAGTAACTTTAACTTTACTCCAAGTTAAAAATTTCACTTTGAAAGTCAGTAGTTACAAGAGACCTAATTCTTGGTTGAAACTTCTCAGTTACTTTGGAAGTCTGTCTGAAGTGCCAGTCTCTCTATGAACCTTCCTTATGTTCTAAATCGGCAGTGCTCTTAACAATGTTTTTAGACCTTATTTATGGTACGTATATCATTTTACTGTCAGTGCAGACATTTATAAATTGATCTTACCTCTTTTTATGGGGTATATATGATATTACTTGATCCAATAGACTATGACTTTCTCATATACTTCGCAAAGTCAATGTGCTTTGCACATAGTGGGACTTTGTATATGTTAAATTGCAATGAGTGTGTGTGTATGTGTGTGTGCATTTGTGTGTCTGTGTGTGGTGAGGCAGGAGGCAGGGGGAATAGAGGGAAAACACTTAACCTCATTCCTTGTTCATAAATGCCCATCCTCACATGAGATAAAAAAAAAAATCCCAGAAGTTTCCACTCATTTCTTTTCATATTTCTCTATATGTTGTTATATTACAATGTTTAAAGCCAGGAACAGTGGCTCACACCTGTAATCACAGCACTTTGGGAGGCTGAGGTGGGTGGATCAGTTGAGGCCAGGAGTTTCAGACCAGCCTGGCCAACATGGCAAAATCATCTCTATTAAAAATACAAAAATTAGCTGGGTGTTGTGGCATGCACCTATAGTCCCAGATACTTGGAAGGTGGGACTGAGGTGGGAGAATCACTTGAACCTGGGAGGCAAGGCTGCAGTAAGCTGAGATCGAGCCACTGCACTCCAGCTTGTGCAACAGAGTGAGACCCTGTCTCAAAAAAAAAAAAAAAAAAAAAATTACCTTGCTACCTCTTCAGTAAACATCTCAGCAGTACACACAATATTTAGTTATCTTTATAACCCAGTTTATTGACTCAATGTTTGTTAAATAAATAAATGCACAAAAGACTGAACTGGAACGTCTCCTAAAGATTCAAAGAGGGTCAGAAATGAAGAAGGTATAGAATAATCACTAAAGAAAGTCCATTTGATCCTACTTTGACTATCTAAAGTATATTCGATTGTCTAATACTTTTTTCCCCCAGGAAAGTATATATAATGTTATTAAATTTTAGAGCCAGAGAGGTCATTAGAGTTTAGCCCATTTCATTTTAAAAATGAGTTAACAGATTGGCTCAGCGTGACACAGCTAGTCATTAAGATAAAACCAAAGCAACAGTAAGTCATTTTGGCGACATCAACTCCAATTACCTTCTGAAAAAAAGTGGATCAAATCCTATAAATAAAAGTTCTTCGGCAATGAGAATGACTGATGGGAGTTGCAGTGGGCTATGTGGCAGTAAAGGATGGGAAAGGAGAGAGGCCAGAATGGGGTTTCCAACTTAGGTACGTCCGCTTGCCACATTGCACCGAAGACTGTAATATGCTCTCTGTCTCACTAGAAAGCAGCAAAGGTCGGACTCAGCTCAGATCTCCTGATCTCTGTATCAGAGTTCCAGCATCTTAAACAAACATACAAATGCCACTTGTTAAAAAATACATATTTAGAAAGCTTTAGAAATCAATTAAATAAAAAAATCCTCCACAAAATAGTCAACATCACTTTCATTTGTTGTAAATATTTCTGCAACACAATTGTAAACCTTAACTCATAAAAGATAAAATATCGAAGATATTTAAAGAAATAGGAAATAGGATATTTAAAAGAGTTGAACAGTTTCCCCAAAATCCAGCAACTCAAACATTTACATAGGGAGTAGAGGGATGAAATCACTTTTTTTCTTTTAAACTATAGTTCAACAAACATAATGAGGGAAATTATGATAAAACCCATAAAAAGCTAGTTTTCACTTTGACTTTTTTTTTTTTTTTTTTTTTTTTGAGACAGGATCTTACTCTGTTGCCCAGGTTGAGTGCAAAGGCACGATCATGACTCACTGTAGCCTCGACCTCCCGGGCTCAAGCTATCCTTCCACCTCAGCCTCCCAAGTGGCTGAGACTATAGGTATGAACCACCATGCTAGGCTAATTGTTTTTATTTTTTTGTTTTTTTATTTTTAGAGACAGGGTCTCTCTATGTTGCCCAGGCTGGTCTTGAACTCCTGGGCTCAAGCAATCCTCCCACCTCAACCTCCCACTGGGATTACAGGCATGAGCCACTATGCCCAGCCTTTCCACTTTGAAACTTTAAAATCATCCTTTGGAACTGGGAAAAAGAATGTCTTTGGGGGAGGGGAGATATCTGGCTTTTGAAGAAGTCAAAACATTTTGGTTTTAGCTTAAAACAACAGCAAAAAAAGTCTTTTCTTTTGTTTTATTTATTTTTATTCTTAAAATTTCAGCTTTTATTTTAGATTCAGGGGATACATGTGCATGTTTGTTACTAAGCTATATTGTGTGATGTTGAGGTTTGGGGTATGATCATACCTGTCACTCAGGTAGTGAGCATAGTACCCAATTTTTCCACTCTTGCCCCTCTCACTTCCTCCTCCCTCTTATATCCCCCAGTGCCTATTGTTCCCATCCAAAAAGCTATTTCAAAATGGTGAAATATTAAGATCCCCCACCCCTGTAGTTTTTTTGTTTTGTTTTGTTTAGGATTTGAGCTCTTTTTATAATATTTTTCTGCTATGCAGAGATTAATTCAGCTGGCTGGTTTCTAGCCCATCAGGTAAGGAAGTGTCCACCACATGTAGGCACTGTAAATACTTGTCAACTAAACAAACAAACAAATATCACACTCCAGAAAATGCCTGCAATTTGGAAGGTGAATGTTGCTTCTTCGGGTTGGGGGGGACGTTTGCCTGCTGCTCTTATCAGGAGAAATCTTCATTAACATGAGATTGTGAACTCTGGGAATTCTCTCTTAGCTGGGTATTTATAGCTAATGCTGGAGGCTTAACTCTTTCTTAAACAGACCAGTCATTTGACTCTGCTTTCTATCCCAAGCCCCATGCTGACATTCACTCTCCAGGACAAATGCAAGCACACAGCTGAACAGCAGCCCAAAGGGCCACTGCAGATGTAGAAGAATAAAAGGAGGAATGTCCTGCATAGGAAGGGGAGGGGGAAATCACAGTGAGAAGGAAATCAGTTCAAGAACCACTCTCTGAGAGTGATCAACAATGTGCCAGGCACAATATTTGGCACTGGGAAAATAACGAGTCCCAGAACCGAAGGAGTCTACAATTTAGGGAGGGAGGGCAAATTCACACACAGATTTAATATAACATCACATGTTTTATTACAGAGACTCTGCGATTAAGGGCTGAGAAGAGGGGAATTGAGCCGGGTGTAGGGGAAGTTTTTGGAGTGAAGTGGAAGCCACATAAAAATGCATGCAGGCCTGGTGTGGTGGCTCACGCCTTTAATCCCAGCACTTTGGGAGGCCTAGGTGGGAGGATCACGAGGTCAGGAGTTTGAGACCAGTCTGGCCAATATGGTGAAACCCCGTCTCTACTAAAAATACAAAAATTAGCCGGGCATGGTGGTGCGCACCTGTAGTCTCAGCTACTCGGGAGGCTGAGACAGAAGAATTGCTTGAACCCGGCGGGGGTGGAGGTTGCAGTGAGCCGAGATCATGCCACTGCACTCCAGCCTGGGTGACAAAGTGAGACTCTGTTTCAAAAATAAATAAATAAAAAGCAAAAGCATGCAAACATAGGAGTGGGAGGCACTGTTTTTTTGGGGGGGGAGGTTATTACAATTTCACATTTCTAGGTCATGTGAAAATGTTTACTTAACCAAAGATCAGTACAAAACTGAAGCCTGCTGTTTTATGGTGAAATATCTGTAGCCAAATATAATGTGGAATTGTACAATAAAAATACAGAACTATTTAGTGAAAAAGGTAGATCTTGCATGAGGAACAATGAACTGTCCCAGTCTCATAGATTGTCTTTGAGACAGAGTCCCACTCTGTGGCCCAGGCTGGAATGCAGTGGTGCCATCCTGGCTCACTGTAACTCTGCCTCTTGAGCTCAAGTGATCCTCCCGCCTCAGCCTCCCAAGTAGCTGGGACTACAGGTGTGCACCACCACCCCCAGCTAATTTTTGTATTTTTTTTATAGAGATGAGGTCTGGCTAGGTTGCCCAGACTGGTCTCAAACTCCTGGGATCAAGTGATCCACCGACCTTGGCCTCTCAAAGTGCTGGGATTACAGGCATGAGTCGCCATGCCCAGCTTCCAATCTCATATCGATTTTCTTGAGTCTTCATCTCATTCTCCAGAGCAGGGGTCCCCTACCCTGGGCCACAGACCAGTAGTAGTCCATGGCCTGCTAAGAACCAGGCCACACTGCAGGAAGTGAGTAGAGGACAAGTAAGCAAAGCATCACCTGTATTTATAGCCACTCCCCATTGCCCGAATTGCTGTGTGAGCTCCTCCTTCTGTCAGATCAGTGGCAGCATTAGATTCTGATAGGAGTGTGAACCCTGTTGTGAACTGTGCATGTGAGGGATTGAGGTTGTGTGCTCCTTATGAGAATCTAATGCCTGATGATCTGTCACTGTCTCCCATCACCCCCAGATGGGACTGTCTAGCTGCAGGAAAACAAGCTCAGGGCTCCCACTGATTCTACATTATGGTGAGTTGTATAATCATTTCATTATATATTACAATGTATTAACAATATAAATAAAGTGTACAATAAATGTAATACATCCCAAAACCACCCCCCAGCCATCCCCAGTTCATGGAAAAATCGTCTTCCTTGAAACTGATCCCTGGTGCCAAAAAGATTGGGGACCACAGCTCTAGAAGAAGCTATTCTATTTTGTTTATTTTAAATGATCTTGTGTTGTTACAGATACAAGGCATTTCAAACCATTAATTCAGTGAGTCATTCATTCATCTAAAGTTTACTGGAAACTTCCTATGTCCAAAATGTTAGCTTTCTACACAAATAAACAGGTTTAACTAGTCAGGAAGGTAGACTGAAGTTTAACCCTGCAACACCGAAGTAGAGAACTGTGGAATCCCTGTGAACACAGGGTTGTCCCAGTAATTGAGGCAGTCTCTGAGCTGCCTGGGAGTAGGGTACCCCAGATTTGGGCCAGATCTCGGAAATTAACACATAAGAGTTGGCTCTACTTTTCTCTCCTTTTTCCCCTTCTATTTTGGAAGAAGGAAAAGTTGAAGGCTAGTGCCTGCCAGGGAGAGAGCGACTCTGACAGATTGGAAGGCAGTCCCATAGAAGGATGATTGCTAGGTATTGGGATCAGCTTCGCATTGAAGTTTTGATGCCTAGAGGGAATGGGCAGTAAAGTAGGGGGTTTTCAGGAATGAAGCCACAAGCCCAGAGGTGCCAGGCTTCAGAGACTCAAAGTGTTCAAACTGCTCGAGGCCATTTAGAGCCAAAGCTGCTAGTGGCTGCAGGGCCGTTTAAATCCTGGAATCCTGGAGTGAATACAATGCCAGGGGCTCCAGACAGGGAAGGGAAGGGAACAGAGCCATATCATAACAAGGCTAGAGTTTTTGAGACTGAAGGGGCTGTTTGAACCTCAGGGCGAGTACAATGCCAGGTTCCCAACTCTGAAGTGGAAGGAAAATGAGTAAGCTGGTGACAACACTTAGACTCCAGAGGTTTCCTTCAAAAGTAGGGACTGTGCAATAAATTCTTTTCCTAGACCATTGCATTGAAATTCAACAAGCAATTACTGAACATCTAAAAATTCCACGGGACTGTGTTATGTGCTTCACAGACAAACTTACATCTGCTCTTTGAATATTCTTCCTTGCTAACTTATAGTGACAATGTATATGTATATTATTGAATTATATTTTGCCAATAAAACTTTTAATTGAGGTAGCTTCCATCCTGAAGTTCTCCAGAGACCCATTCACTAAAAGAGAAACAGGCTACTCTGCAGTTAAACTTCCATGGATGCCGGCAAGCCATTTTGCGAAATGTGAGCAAACTGCAAGCACTTAGTAATACAGAAGGGAAGAGAGTGGGCCGGGGGAGGTATGCACCTGCTGCAGAGTTCATTCAGAAGAAAATAAACTTAAAAGTGGGTGGGAACTTAGATTCATTCAGTTGATTTAACTCACTTATTCTACAGACAAGGTTTTTGAGAACCTGAGAGGTTAGGCAATTGTCCCAAATTATATATGTAGGTTCCCCTTTCTTAACAAACATTTGCCTTACATATTTGAGGTTTTTTTTTCACAAGAGTACCATATACCTCTGTTAACAATTCATAAATGCTTTTTTCACAATAACAAAGATATAGAACCCCAACTGAATCTGGGCCTTCTCTTTCACCATGCCACCTGGCTGCCCCAGCACCAAAGCCCAGTGTCTGTCACTCACAGAAAGAAACCTTCTCCCCTTTGTGTTAGCTCGAATGCACAGGCCAGATCTTCCTCTGGTGAAGTGTCATATATGACTATTGACTCAGGAGTACTCCCCCCTGCAGTGGGCTGAACGGTGGTCCCCTAAAAAATACGTCCATGTTCTTATTCCTAGAACCTGTGGATGTGACTTGATTTGGAGAAAGGATCTTTGCAGACATCATTAAGGATCTTGAGATGGGGAAACTTGGGGAAACCATCCTGGTTATCTGGGTGAGCCCTAAATGCAATGGCAAGTGTCCTTATAAGACACACACAGAGGAGAAGACAGATATAGTAGATCGAAGAAGGCAACGTGAACACAGAAGCAGTGATTAGAGTGATGCAACCACAAGTCAAAGAAGGCTGGAAGAGGCAAAGAACAGGTTCTGCTGGAGCCTTTTCAAGGAACACGGCTCTGTCTGCAACTTGATTTCAAACTTTCAGCCTCCAGAATTCAGAGAGAATAAATTTCTCTTCTTCTAAGCCACCAATTTGTAGTGATGTGTTACTGCAGCCATGGGAAACAAGTACAGCCTCCAATGACACGTCCTGATCCTTCTACCACATTGATTTCTCCTTCTCTGAAATGTCTGTGAATCTGGTCATTTCAACACTGGGACAGGACTCAGACACCACGGAATTCAGCAGCAATATTTTTAATATTTTTTTTAAGATTTCTTTTTCTTAAACAAATTAAGCTTAATAAGATGAGGATGAATGTTCCAGCTTTGTATCAAAATAAAAGTTTCCTGACTTCAGAGTTTCCTTCAAATTTACCAGTTACCTCCTGTATTCAGTGTCCTGTAAAATTCAGTACAGGAATAGATACAATAAGGCAGAAAATTAGCCCAATATAGTTCCTTGCAACATAAAGCAGCTGCCTAGTCCAGGCCATCATTATTTTCTGCCTTGATTATAGATATAGCCTGTCTTGCTGTCTCTATTTCTCTAAACTAATCCAATGCTTCTTAAATGGTATCTTAAACTGCTTTTGTCCATGACACTGGTAAGAAATACATCATGTGGCAGTGTACAAATATATAAAAATAGAGAGAGCAATGCATGCTGCCTTTCAAAATTCTCTTTCATTCTCTGTCTTTGTCTTAAAGTATGGGCCATGACCCAAACAGCTATAATCCATACTCTAAAGCTGCCAGGCTGCATCCCATACTGATGCTGTGGCCACCTTTCTAAAATACGCATCTCACCATTTCTTTCCCTTAATTAAAATCCTCCCATGGCCCCCACCACCTTCATTCATTACCATAATACTTTTCCACTGAGAACCCACAGGACCACATTGAAATAACTGAGGGTTACACAGATAAAAATACATAATTCATGCCCCAACAGAGCATAATATATGTAAATATATAAACAATATATACAAGTCCCCAAAGTTTTCAAACTGTGCCCTTGCATTACTCTCTCAAGCAGCTGAACTCTCAGACCAGGTATAGTATTCTCATGTGCTATCACTTATTTTTTAAGATTAAATTGTCTCAGTTCTTCCTTCTTTCTTTCTCCTCCCATCCCTTATGCATCCATCCAGTACTGAAGTTTTTCAATGCCTAAGTGACACTAGCTACTCAGTGCTAGAAATGTCAGGAGCCCTCATGGAACATGCAGTCTAGCTCAAAACTCCTTCCCAGACCCTCTCGTTTGTCCTCCCTCCATGACATAGGGAGAAGATCTCTAATGACAGAGGACTTATCATCTGTTTCACAATCTTGCCTGTCTCTGACTATAAGCTTTGAGGTCACTTATTTTCTCTGCCAATTACTGATAGAGTCTCATATAGTTCATGTGTTTATTTCTCCTTGCAGTTCTGTCATCTGTCTGTTTCACAGCCTCACTTCCAACACTGTTCCTGGCCACCAGTAAGACTTGAAGAAGAAATGAAGAAAGGAAAGTTGGAGGAAAAATTTTTTTAAAAAAGGATCTGAACAGGGGGAAAAAATCCTAGCTTCTATTATAATATGAAATAACAAAAATTGGAAAGAAAATTGCAACGCCAGTGGGGAGAGATTTAAAACTAAAGAAGGCTGAGCAGAAGGAAAAAAAACTTCCAAACCCTTTCAAACCTAGACTAGAGGTAAATCCAGAAAGAATTTCAATTTATATGAAGCAACAGACCATTCAAATCCCTACCCCACAATCCAAAGCCTTAACCAGGCACCATGAAATGTGCTTTCTTTTTTTTTGGAAGCCATGCTTACAAATTTACCTCTTCTCAGTCTCGTTCCATTGAAATAATTTCTGCCCCCACCTGATAGAATCAAGAGCCAAAATCATGTTGAAACTCAGTTGAAAGTAATTTTCAGAGTTTTAAAGTGCCTAATGACATCGTCAGCTCCCTGTGCCATGCCCTGATTCCAGGAAATGCCACGTTAGCACTTGAGGAAAGAAAAGATCCAGGCTCTGCTTAATCTTGCTGGTGACATAAAGAATACTTAATGCCTTATAATACAGACTTCTGTTTCACAGAAAAATTTTTCATTTGTTTTGCACTGGAAAACTGCAAATGGATACCCCTAATCATGCAGTTGGGGGAAGTCACTTCAGAACAGGGAGACGGCCTTATTGAGACCTCATATGAGGGACCCAATTCAAGTGGTCCTTTGATGACAAGGAATAGTGATCTCTGCATTCTGCCAACAAGCCTATTAGTGATTTGAAGGCAGAAGAGTTAATGAAACAGCACCTGAATCTATGGGCTCCTATTGTAAGTTGCATGAAAACACCTCCATGAAGTATTGCCTCTCTTTTGCTTCTGCCTCTAAATTAACAATCACTGTTAATTTTATGCCTTATAGTTGTGATTCTCATCAAAGACCAGATTATCTTTCATATGAAAAAAAAAAAAAAGCATGTCAGTAGACCACCCATCTGCCAGTGAGGCCTACCAGATGATTTTCCCCATGGCTTTGGTTGTTAAATTCATTTTACTGTGCAGAGATGGGACATTTGAATGCCTTTGAAAATGCTTAAGAGCAACTCCAGTCAAATTCAAGGTAAGAGCCAAGGGCTTAAGGACATTCATCTTGCCGAGGCACAAACCACTCTATAGTTATCAGCAGAGCAAAAAGAAAACCCTTTTTAGAAAAATTATGTAATGGATTTGGCCTGCCCAAAGAAAAGAAAAACATCCATTTGTGTAAGTATATGTGGATATCCCTTGTCAGGTGAAATAATGCTGGAGTTAACTCACCATTTCTGACTTGAAACATCTTAATTCCTTCAAGGTCATAGTGACCTCCCTACGCTTAGACATTGGCTTGAATTGGCTCTCATCAGTTAATATTTTTCTATCCAGGTTACTTATTTCTGAATTTAACTTTCATTCTACATTTAACCTTTTATCCTAAAAATATGACTCTTTTTCCCATACCTAACTTTTTTGTGTAACAGTCAGTAAAATAGTGAGAAATCACTGGGAGCAGGTGCTTTTCCCCCAAACAGAAAGAGAATGAAATAACGAATCTGCTCCTTGCCCTTAGGAAATAGTGAAAGAGACATGAAACCCACCCTGTGTGATAGAAGTGAGAAATAATGTTGGTCCAAGACACAAAGATGACTGCAAATTAAGAGAGAAAAATGCTAGAAATTGTACCACTTTGATGGATTTGAATACAATAACACATGAAAACGCTATATAAAAATATTCAAGGACTGCTTCCTAGAAAAAGCAAGAATTGCTAAATATGTTTTAGTTGAGGGTATTTTGTGGGGGAGGTGTAATTTCATCTCTCATTGGAATTTGTTTCCTTTATTTGTCAAATACACATTAATTTTATTTATCTTGACATTGATTCCCCTCCATTTGCAATCAGAAGTCTTAATCTTAAAAGAGAAATACAAAATACATTATTTTCCATCTGCTTCGTCTTTTCTATTTCCTATTATATTTGTATCATTTTAACTATTTAATCTTATGACCTATTACTGCTATATATTCATATTTTAGTCTCAGTGTGTTATTCATTCCCACTCAAACGTACTTACATCTTTCTAGAATTCACTCTTTTCCTTTCCTCCACCAGGCTCCTCAAGTTAATTCACTACCTCCCATCTTGATCTCTGTAATTGGCCCATGTTGGTCTTCTGACATCCTTTCTCAAAACACTATTGAAACCCTATTTAAAACCTTGAATTTCAAATAATTTATTCCACCACTCCATCAGCCCCACTGATTACCAGTTCATCTCTTCCTCACATTTAAATGGCTGATTCTAATTTCCCCACAAGCACTTTATAAAGCTTTAACTAACATTATCTATTTCTTGCACAAAATTACATGTATTTTCATCTCTTTGTGAAGCCTGTTTTCTAATTGGTTTCGTTTATTTAGCTTATCTCTCCAATTTTCTTCTTTTATAGTCATTTTTCATAACTCTCCTTATTGTGCACTTTTAATCATGGAAATGCACCTTGGTTTAAATGGCCTGAAGATAAATATTGAAAACGCATATGCGAAGAGTCTAAACTTGATTACCTAATGGTTTGGGTGAGGATAAAAGGAACATGAAGATAAATTGTTACTGGCCAGATTTAAATACATAACAGGCCTTGGCATTTACACTCCCATATCCAACGCCTACAATGTCCTCTCACCACCTATCTTTCTCAAGGTTAGAAACAGGAAAGTAATCTGAGATGCATTTTTCTCCCTGGTCCAAATGTTAGTTTTCATTTGTCGAAGTCAGTCTCTTCACACATGGGCCAGACCATTTATAAATCAGAAGTTGTTTTGAGCAAAGACAAATGAAGTTCAAGAACCACTTAATAGTTCCACCAATACCCTTTCACATTGTACAATTTTCAAATCACTTCTACAATCAATACTTTCTTTAATCCATTGATGCTCAATAAAAGGGGTTAATATAACAAGATCAAAAGCAAAAAAAAAAAAAAAAAAAGTTGGTTGATGACATTTTGAGCATAATTTATTAACATCACTTCTTAAAATCCTAAACAACGTTTTTCTACAATTGAGCCGATCTCAATCAGTAATTTGCAACATGATTCTCTTCAGAACATGGTGCCATGATTAAAGTTGAAATCTTCCTAATTCAAAATCTGCCTTATAACAGCAGGCAAAATTAAAGTACAAGACCCATTTATCTTCATTTAAATAGTTGGCAGATCTTCTTTTTATTTCTTTGGAGGAAGAGACTCTCATAAGAAGGATACATCATATTCACAGAAAACAGATATTCTTGCATCTGGTTCTGGGTTGTTTATAAATCAACATTTAAGTCTCCTTGCCTCAAAACTAAACACATTCCAGTCCGGCTCTTTAGGCCTCCCTCTACGTGTTAGCCTCTATTAATGTTTACATCATTTGCCCTTTCAAAGCTCAGAGAACCCCATCTCAATCCAATGCTCAATTACACACATGCATTCTTTACCTGTGGGCTTCACTAGGATTTTACTAGTGGCCATTGCCGTTTGAATGGAATAGAAGGATCATTGGGAATTTGCATAAACTGTATTAAAACCTGCATGCATTTGCCTAAATCATGATATCTAATCAAATGCGGTTTTAAAATTGAAATTGAATTCTGGTTATCTCCTGGGGTGCTATATTCCTAAAACGGGTTATCAACTCAAACGACTGGGGAGAGGATACAGACAGATAACATAAAGGAGCAGAACAGGCCAGAAACCAAGTGTGAAAAAAATAAGATAGGTGGAGACTGTAGTGGACAAGGACAGAGCCTTAGCAATAATTACTGAGCCAAAGAAAATATATCTCTGAGTGACAGGCAGCTAGAGGATACAGGTCTACAGCTCTTATAGCTATCTGAGCAGAAATTGTCTCTGAACTCCTCCCACAAACATGATGACGCATTTATGCAAGGGTGGTTTTATCAGGAACCCATCCTTCCCTTAAGCTAAGTCATCTGTATCTACTAGAAACACCTAAGGCACTTAGATTTCAACCAGTTTGGAAAAGCAAGTAGCTTTGACCCCAATTTGGGTGGGAGATAGAAACTAAGTGTTAGGTTGTAAAAAGGAACTCTTTCCTTGGGGATCCTAGACTGGCCAAGATTTATGGAATGGACCCCTCCATAGCAGCCATGTCTCTCAGGGAGAGGATTGCAAGATAAAATATAAGACACCCTGTTACATTTGAATTTATGTGCTGTCAATAAACAACACATAATTTGTTAGTATAAGTATGTCCCAAATATTGCATGGGTTATACTTATAGTAAACTATCTTTGTGCATCTGAAATTCAAATTGAAGTAGGCATCCTGTATTTTTATTTGCTAAATCTGGCAACCCTGCCCAGGACCAGCACTTCCTTGGGGGGTTCCAGGTCCTCTTGTCTCACATGACAGTAATGGGTAGACAGGGAAGTCACTGGCAAGAGCAGTGGAAGGGGGTAGTGCTTGGACTCTAGAATCAACTTAACTGCTTGGGTTCAAAACCCAGCTTCACAATCTCATGGAAATGTGGTTAATTCCTATACATCTATGTTAGTTTCCCAATCTACAAAATCAGGATGACAGTAAACACCTTATTGCATGCAGCTAGTGCTAAGAAGAAATGGGACAACCCATATCCAAGTGTGAGACACCATGTTTGGCACACTACAGGCACTCAGTAAATGCTAGCTACTGTGATTAAGCCTAAGGGACCTCCCACAGGTTGCCTTATCTGGTACAGAAGGCAATCTACCTGCTAATTAGGATGGCTTTCTAGCAAATATTTAAAATTATCTTACTAATATGACAAATATTTATTTAGCATTTCTCATATGTCCCCTTTGTTGGGGAAAATATAATTTAAAATTCAAATTTGGAAAAAATATGGTTTTAAATTTAAATACAGGGTTCTAGAAATTCTTAGGGAAGGTTACATTAAACTCATAGAATAGACAATCAGTTCTTCATTTGTATCTCAGTCCTATTTGTTTATTTTGTCTTCCCATCTCTCTTCTTTATCTTATCAGAAGGCAAATGTAAGAGCAACAGATAGTTACTTATTTTACCCATGAGACAGAGCAGGATGCTTTCTCTATGACAAATGATTTAGTTGCCCTTCAGACACCAACCCTCCCAACACACACACACTCATCCACCTGTCCTACCTCTATCCCCTACCCTGGAACTGTGTGTGTCTTAGGGAATTATTGTTCTCCTCTTAACTTAATAATCTGGAAATGCAGACAGAGCAGTTAAGAACCTGCTCAAGGGGGCACACAGGAAGCCAGTTGGAGAGCTGAAATGAGACCAACCCAGTTCTTGGCTCCCTGCCCAGTGCTCTGTCCAAGACACCATAGTGGAAACCTGGGTTTGCTGAATAGGGGCCCCGTGGTTGCTAGGGCACAGGATGAAGCCAAAGTTGGAAAACTCTTATGACGCTCCCCATGGCGATTAATCTGTTTGAAGGTCTGGGCTCTGAACCTTGGATTCCAGGTCTGCATTCCTTCATAAAACCTCCTGTTTTGAAAGCCACAGTCAATGACCCTGTGGATTTAACTAGATGCATTCTTACAAAGCAGAGTCATAAAGGAAAGCTCCTAAGTGATTGGAATCTGCCAACATGCTGTCTTGTGCCCCTAGCTCCCAGTATGGGGGCCTGGGAGAGGAGAATCCCACGCCAAGTCAATTTTCACTGCTTGGGCTACCAGTGTGGAATGCTGGGCTTCCTTAGAGGCATGGCTGTCATTTTGGATGCTCTTCTTAATGAAGGCTTAGGCAATAATCTAAAAGGTCAGTGCTTGCTCACACTGCGGTGCTGGTGGCCACGCTGAAATCGCATATCCACAGTTGGTAGGGTAGGGTCTGTTTCAGGCAAGATGAAATTCATATCTCTTTAACCTGATAAAATGAAATCTATATGCATTTTGCTTTTAAAAGCTTCAAAGTCTTTATCCAGTTCAGTGAATAAGCTAAAGGAAAGTCAAGTGCCACAGCATCCTAGAAAGGAATCTGTAACACCCCCCACTGCACCCCCTGCTCTCATTAACCGTTTTCATGAGAACTAAAGAAAAACAAGAACAAATGATCAAATGATTCTGGTTTAGAAAAGAAAATGGTCTCCATCTTGTTTGAGGATCTCCAGAAAGGTACTTCCCAGGAAAGTTTGCTATATTTATCCTACTGAAACAAGTTCCTTTGGGTTGTTCAAGTTTATTTATTGATCTGCCTCATATCAGCTATATGCCCATGGCTGAGATAGCACCACTACTTAGAAGGACATTGGAACCATAACTCTATGATGATAAGCCCATCTATTTTAGATACCTGTGCTTAATTACGTGTAACATAATTTGGAACTTTATGAAAAAAAGCCCAACTAGTAGACTCATGGTTTTTACCAGCCTAGTCCGCATTTCACTGTAGCCTGATAACATTTCAATTTTCCTTTTGGAAAGTGTGCTTCCTCCCTTATTATCAATCTGTGTGATTAAGATGAGGTTGATCCCCCATCTGCTTTGAGGCACATAACTTCAGCTTAGGTAATCACCATTTTCCTTCCCTCTTGCCAGAATAGTTGACTCCATATTGTGCCTGAGACCCAGCTCAGGCCAACTAGAGTCAGCCCTAGAACTTTTCTAGAACCATAAGGAAGGTGGGACTCTCTTCCCACTGGGCTTGCAAGGCTGGAAGATCATATGTGCCCCACCCAAAGGGAAAGTAAGCCTGACTAAAAATAAAGAAAGTCAGAGAGTATCTGAGCTGAGCAATGTAGACATTGATTTCTATTGATATTGCCCACACACTTACAGCCAATTTTACAGCAAGTCAGTAATGCTCCTGGTGTTTTCAGGAACAAGAGCCAAGGCACCCTGCCTTTTTGCTTAAGCCAATTTGGATTGGGTTTTCATTACTTGCACTGGAACGATTGTTGATAATGGTGTAAAAAAAGTTTTGTTGAGAATTCCCAGGTTCAAATGGTATAATGAGAATTATATATACCAGGGACTACACATGCTCATACGTATAAGCAACTACAAAGATCTGCATGGATTCTGTTATTAGTCTCTGCTTCCTTCTCACCAAAGTGTAGAAACAGCTACTAACTTTTCTCCCATCCCCTTAACCAAAACAGTTCAGCAAATAATTTTTACTCCCTCTTCACTGTCTCCTTCATTAACATTGTCATAGGCAACTCTAACAGGTAGCTGAAATTTTGTTTGTTTGTTTTGGTGGAGGAAGTTGGTTTTATTTTTTACTTTAGTTTTTTTTTTTTTTTTTTTGGCTTCTTATTATTAATGTATGTCAGGGATCAGAAGACTATGGCCCATTTCTTATTGTTGTAAATAAAGTTTTATTGAAACACAACTACACTCAATTTATAGATTGTCTATGTCTGCTTTAATACTACCAGGGCAGAGTTGAGTACACACAAGTACTCATTATATTTTGCTTCACTTTATTGCAGTTTGCAGATATGGTAATTTTTTACAAATTGAAAGTCTGTGGTGATCCTGCACTGAGCAAATCTATGAGCACCATTTTTCCAACATTGTGCTCACTTCATGTCTCTGTGCCACATTTTGGTAATTCTTGCAATGTTTCAAATTTTTCTTTATTATTATATCTGTTATAGTGATCTATGATCAATGATCTTTGATGTTGATATTGCAATTGTTTTGGAGTGCCATGAACCATGCCCATATAAGACAGCAAACTTAATCACAAATGCTGTACATATCTGACTACTCCCCTGAGCAGCTGTTTTCCCACATCTGTCTCCCTTTCCTCAGGTCTCCTTATTCCCTGAGACACAACGATATTGGAAATTAGGCCAATTAATAACCCCACAATGTCCTCTTAGTGTTTAAGTAAAAGGAAGAATTTCACCTCTCTCATTTCAAATTAAAAGCCAAGATAGGCCAAAAGCTAGGTCTCTTGTGCCAAACAGGTAGCCAAGCTGTGAATGCAAAGGAAAAGTACTTGAAGTAAATTTAAAGTACTACTCCAGGGAATATATAAATAAGAAAGAGAAATGACCTTATTACTGATATAGAGAAAGTTTTTGTGGTCTGGACAGAACAAACCAGTTATAATGTTCCCTTAAGCCAAAGTCTAATCTAGGGCAAGGACCTAACTCTCTTCAATCCTGTAAGGGCTGAGAGAGTTAAGGAAGCTGCAGAGGAAATGTTGAAGCTAAGAGAGGTTGGTTCATGAGGTTTAAGGAAAGAAGCTGTCTCTATAATATGAAACTGCAAGTTGAAGCAGCAAGTGCTGATGTGGAAGCTGCAGCAAGTTGTCCAGAAGATTTAGTTAAGATCATTTATGAACACAGCTATACTAACCAACAGATTTTTAACTGTTTTTAGACTAAACAGTTTCATATTGGAAGATGACACCATCTAGGACTTTCATAGCTAGAGAAAAGTCAATGCCTGGCTTCAAAGTATCAAAGAAAGGCTGATTCTTTTTTTTAGGGGCTAATGCAGATGGTGATTTTAAGTTAAGCCAATGCTCATTTGCTATTCTGAAAATCCTAGAGCCCTTAAGAATTATGCTAAATCAACTCTGTCTGTGCTCTATAAGTGCAACACCAAAGCCTGGATATTAGCACATATGTTAACACAATGCTTAACTGAATATTTGAAGCCCACTGTTGAGGCCTACTGCTTGGAAAAAAAAAAAAGATTTCTTTCAAAATATTACTGCTCACTGACAGAGTACCTAAGAGCTCTGATGAAGATGTACAAAGAGATTAATATTTCCACGCCTGCTAACACAACATGCATTCTGCAGCTCATGGATGAAGGAGTGATTTTCACTTTCAAGCCATATTATTTAAGAAATACATTTTGTAGGATTATAGATTCCATAGATTGTGATTCTCCTGATGGATATGAGTGAAGCAAATTGAAAACCTTCTGGAAAATATTTGCCGTTTTAGATGCCATTAAGAACATTTGTGATTTACAGGAGGTAAAACTATCAACACTAACATGAATCTGGAAAAAGTTAATTCCAGTCATCACGGATGATTTCAAGGGGTTCAAGACGTTTGTGGAGGAAGTAACTGTAGATGTGATGTAAGTAGCAAGAGAACTAGAATTAGAAGTGGATCCTGAAGATTTGGCTGAATTTCTATAATCTCATGGTAAAGCTTGAATGGATGAGAAGTTGCTTCTTATAGATAAGCAAAGAAAATAGTTATCGAGGTGGAATCTCCTCCTGGTGAAAATGTTGTGAACATTGTTAAATGACAATAAAAGGTTTAGAATATTAAATAAATTCAGTTGATAAAGCAACAGCAAGGTTTAAGAGGATTGCCTCCAAGTTCAAAGGAAACTCTACTGAGAGTGAAATGCTATCAAACAGCATGAAAGGCAACAGAGAAATCTTTCATGAAAGAAAAAGTAAATCCATGCAGAAAACATCATTGTTGTTTTATTTTATAAAATTGCCACAGCCACCCCAACATTTTGCAACCACCATTCTGATCAGTCAGCAGCCATCACTATCGAGGCAAGATCCTCAACCAGCAACAAGATTATGACTCACCAAAGGCTCAGATGATTATCAGCAATTTTTAGCAATAAAGTATTTTTAAATGAAGGTAGGTACATTTTTAGACATAATGCTATTGCACACTTATTAGAGTACAGTATAGTGTAAACATAACTTTTATATCCATTGAGACACAAAGAAAAATTTGTGACTCACTTTAATACAATATTTACTTTATTGCTGTGCTCTGGATTGAACCTGCAATATCTCTGAGGTATGCCTGCAGTTGCAACTGAGACCATAGAACCTGCAAGGTCTAAAATATTTACCATCTATCCCTTTATAGAAAAAGTTTCTTGACCTTTGACCTTGATTATTAACCTGAAAATGACCGCAGCCCTTAGAACATTTGTTTTTGTGTGTGTGTTTACAATGTCATTGTACCTTTATTTTCTTTACAGTCAGTATTCATTTGCATGCTATGGTGATGAGAGGAGGAAGCTTAAACTTCTTTAGATAAGAAAAGTCACTGCCTACTTAGAATGGAAATGGAAGCCCTAAAAAAAGGATTTTCTTCTCATTTCTCTCACCACAATATGAAGAAACATAAATGCCATCTGTGCCTGATAGTCTGTTGACAATGTGGCACCATACTCTACACTATCCCCTATATCTCATAGGCTAAAGGCCTGGAAACTACATTTACAAGAAGTCCTTATCAACATGTTTCCAGGTTACATTGCACCAGTAAAAGGAATTTCCATGATATGTAGAAGGTAGAGGAGAAACAAGGTGATACTAGTGATCTTTCCGAAGAGGCAGACAGCTGCATGAGCTTTAGCCAGTGGATGAAAAGTTTTGCAGTGGTCTCTGAAAAATCACCAAATTTGGTGTTCCAGGCAGTCATGACACCCTGTGAACTTCAGAGGGAACTTGAGAGCTAGCAGAGCTTTTTTCTGACCTTTCAGAATGCATCTGGTTCATCAACGGTTTTATATGCCTCCAGTCCTCTATTGTAAAACCCTTCCTGCTAGAAATACCTAGAATGATTTGTTTTCCTGTCTGAGCCTTGCTTAATATAAGGTGATATTCTCTGGGTGACACAATTAAATATTCCCTTTAGGCCAAGAAGCCATGGATAACTGTGCTATGGTTTCTTAATATCCCTGCATGGTAAGTCAGTATACCAATGTTCAAACTTATTAGGTGATTAATTCTAGTGATTTACCAATCAATCCTTGCTGGTAAGTATGTAATTAATAAATGCCCATTGTTGCCATTGCTATAGTATTTCAGGTAGTAGGTGTGGTTTGTACAAGGATGCAAAGTTGGTACTGAATGTTTGCAAGGAACAGAGGGTGGATTAGGGTCACTGAGGCATGAGTCTCGGGAGGACCACAGAGGACGATGATAGTGGAGAACATTTTATGCTACACCAAGGTATTTAGAATTAATATGACTGCCTGTTTCCTCAGCCTCCTGGAAAGGCATAAGAAAAGTAAATTAATGCATAAGCGAGTTGGCATTTGTCATATTTTCAGGAAAGCTCAAAGTGACATCAAACTAGAGATCATGGGAATGGTGAGCTGTGTGTAGAGCCTTTGCATACAGCAGTGACAAAAGCAAAAGCTCTTCACTGATTTCAGGAAGTGGATTCTAGTGCAGCTGCAGCCACAGCTGGCTGAATGACCTTGGCTGGGTCATCCCTAACAAGGCCTTTGTCCTTTCCTCCACAAAAAGAACTGGACAACATCAAAGCATTTTTGTTTGGTTTGGTTTGGGATTTTTTGTTTGTTTTGTTTTGTTTTGAGGCTGTAATTCTATTATCTATGGCTAAGAAGGAATTGACTCAACAGAGAGTCTCAGGAGCTAAAGGCCAATTAAAGCAACAGAAGCAGGAATTTCATCCAAAGCACAAAGTTCTTTCTACCCCTTAATACATTATCACAGAATCAGACTTGTTCAATAGACACCAGCAAAAGGCCAAGGAATCCATCAAAATAACTCCTCCTCTTTCCCTTTTATCCTGCTGTTAGGTCTACCACTAATCTCTTTCTCTTTTGTTCCTTTTCCCCTTTCTCTCTTTCCCACTCCTTCTCTCTCTCTTTCCTACCGTCCTTCCTTCCTTCATATATACAGGAAGACCTGGCTATGGGTGGAGAGGGAGAAAGTTAAGCATACAGGGGAATTACTGAAAAGAAAACAGCCTTTGTTGTCTTATGAGCCTCTGGTTTTCCTTCTGCCAGGTGTACACAGACATCACTGTCACTGTCAACTCTGCTTTTCTGTAGAGAAGAGGAAGAGAGGGACAAGAAAAAGGATGGTAAGGATGCTGACATGCTCTGTTAGGAAAATTTTAAAATTCGTCTGGAACAGAATCTGTTGGAATAGGGATCTCCTCTACAAAGGAATCATATTGTCAGATACTTTCCAAACTGTGACTTTTATAAAAAATCAAGCCATGTGAGAGGTTTTCCCATTTTCTAGTCATTTACAATTGATTTATACTAAGCATTATCTCTTTTTGGGAGTGAGGTGTCAAACTAAAAAGCATTATGTATTTGAGATATCAAGCAGCCATGGAATTACCAGCAGAGATTTAACACTTGATTCCAAATCCTTCCTTCACAAAGGCAAACTAAGCTTTGGTGTTTTAAGTCAGCCAAGTCCTTTTAATTAAGAGGAAAAAAAAGTCTATGTTTTATCCATTCCCAATCCTGCATTTCTCTGTACAGTTTATTCATTTATTTACAAACATTATTAGTGACCATGTATTCTGCTCTGCTTGGGAGGGCTGCGTGGATGTCATCTGTTTAGTGTCTCTCTAGAATTCACTGTTTTGATAAAATAGGATATTCTGCATTTATGAGCATCAAAAGGGACTTCAGCAAGGACTTAAAATTAGACTTGCCAGCTGTGTGCTCCAGGCAATAGGAACTCATAGGCCTGTCTCACTGTCCCCCGATTCTGACTGTCCTTGCCTAAGCCAGACAAATAATTTCAATATCTCAATCTCTTGCTTTTTAAATATTTGGAAAGCAGCCCTTGTGGTCATCCAGATCAGCCAAGGTTTCTAAGTGGAATCCACAGTTAAGCCAAGAAAGGAAGAATATTTGCAATTAAGAACATGCTAACAGACTATTTCTGGAGGGAATACTGGGTTGTAGATCAGGAAAATGTACCACATCATCACCCTGACTACCATTTCCACTACTATATGCCAGACACTAGGCCAGCCAGGGATTTCATACATGTTAATTCATTTGATCTAAATCTCAGAACCAGGTGCATATACTCATTTTACAGATGAGGAAAATTGGCTTCATAGAAATGAATGACTTTGCCCAAGGTCATATAGCTACTAAGAAACTGAGTCAGAATCAGAAACTAGATGTGAAATCAAAACTTGCCTATACTAAGGCTTTGTGCAAATCCGAAAAATGTGGCCGAGTGTACGTGGCTTGGCGCATAGACTATGTCTATGTACTAATTTAAACAAAGTGCCCCTTTCCTTCAAGGAGATGTTGCCCTAGTCCAAAGTGCATGGCTGGGTACATGATACACTGACTATTGTAGAGTGCTCACCCACTCCTCAGCATAGTGCCTTTGTGAAGGGTACAGCCTGAACAATTCTTCATGGCAGGCCAGAGGTGTCTAACCTCAGTGCAATGATTAAGGCTATGTGTCAACTTAGCTGGGCCATTATCTTAGTTAGCCCGGGCCACCATAACAAAATACCACAGACTGAGTGGCCTAAACAACAGAAACTTATTTCAGGTTGGGAAGTCCAAGATTAGAGCCCTCCCATGCTTATCTCTGATGAGAGCTCTCATCCTGGCTTGCAGACAGTTGCCTTTTCATTGTGTTCTCATATGGTAAGGTGAGGAAGGACAGCTTTTGTCATTTCAATCTTCTTATATGGACACTAATTCCATCGTGAGGCCTTACCTCATGACTACATCTAAACCTGATTATTTCCCAAAGGCGCTATCTCCAAATACCATTAGCTTGGGGGTTAGAATTTTAATGTATGAATTTTGAGGGGGACAAATACATTCAGTCCATAACAGCCACAGTGCCCTGCTATTTTATCAAACACTCTTCTGGATGTTTATAGGTTTTTTGGGGGAAGGTATGTGTTAAACATATAAATCAGTGAACTTTCAGAAAAGCAGATTATCCTGCATAATGGGGGAGGTGGTTAGTTGGGGGACTCAGTCATCCAGTGAGTTGAAAGCCTGAATAGAACAAAGACTGACCTCCCCCAAGCAAGAAGGAATTCTGCCAGTAGTGGCCTTTAGATTCAACCTGCAACTCTTTCCTGCATCTCAAGCCTACCCGTCTACCCCAGATTTTGGACTTACCAAGCCTCTGCAATCACATAAACCAATTAAAAAAACCTCTCTCTCTCTCTCTCTCTCTCTCTCTCTCTCTCTCTCTACATACATACACACACACACACACACACACACACAACAAAACAAAACAAAAAACACCCACGCTGTTGCTTCTGTTTCTCTGGAGAACCCTAATACATCTAGAATCTAGGCTCTTCTTATAACTTCAAAGTATTTCTTGACAGCCACGTGAGAGGATGACCAGAGTGCAAATAAGAAAATTTTTAGCTGGTTGAAACCTTTTACTGAAAGAGGACCAATCAGTAAAACGAAGTCAATGCAGAAGGAAGTCTTCATGACATGCTTCAGGGCTCCATACTTGGTTCTGTACTATTCAACACTTCTGTCAGTGACTTATAATGTAGGATCATGCAAATCCAATTTGAGGATGAAATGAAGCCAGGAGGGATAACTAAAATGACAGAGGACAGGATCAAGATTTTGACAGGTTAGGTTACTGTACTGAAAGTAATAAGATGGATAATGATAAAACCCTACATTTTAGATTTTTAAAAGTCAATAGATATAGCACAGCTATAGGCATATTTTAAAGGGTGTAGCTCAATTTTGTTTTTCTCAAGTTCAAAATGAGTTAAGAATGTCACATAGCTCCTTTAAAATGTTCACAGTATTGAAAACAAAAAATGAAAATATTACTGCATCCCAGGTGTCTGTCCTTCTGTAATGTGCATAGGTCTAAAAAACATCAGAAATATCACTACCAATTCTAAGAGGGACATGGTACAATAAAGCACTGAAGGTAATACGGTTTGTCTATGTCTTCACCCAAATCTCATCTTGGATTGTAGCTCCCATAACTCCCACATGTTGTGGGAGGGACCTGGTGGGAAATAATTGAATCATAGGGGTGGGTCTTTCCCATGCTCTTCTTGTGATAGTGAGTGAGTCTCACCAGATCTGATGGTTTTATAAATGGAAATTCTCCTGCACAAGCTCTCTCTTTGCCTACCACCATGTAAGACATCCCTTTGTTCTTCCTTCGTCTTTCACCATGATTGTGAGGCCTCCCAAGCCATGTGGAACTGTGAGTCAATTAAACCTTTTAACTTTATAAATTACCTAGTCTTGGGTATGTCTTTATTAGCAGCGTGAGAACAGACTAATACAGAAGGGAAGACATTAGACATGTTTAGAAATTATTTTAAATGAACAGCAATGTAAAGAACTGAGGAAAGAGATAACAGATGAGAAAATATCTGAAGGAAGATGAAGAGGAAACTTAAATCTTCAAGTACTAAAAGAAAGAAGAACCAATCTTTTTTTGTGCACTTCCAAACAGTAGAACTGAAACACCAATATAGAAATTTCAGGTCCAGATAATGAAAGGCTTTCTAAACATTGAATGTAGCTGACAAGAAACCTGGGATACTCTGTAAAAAGGGGAGGTTCTCCTGGCTGAAAGTATCCAAGTCAGGCTATGTGATCTCCTTATCCTGTGTCTTTCTAAAATGGACAGACCATGTCAATAGCATCCCCCTATTCCCTCTGTTTTATAAAACTAACAAAAGGGATAGGAAGTAAATTTGGCATGACCTGTTCTTGGTGAGCCCTTCCTGATCTCAGGAATCACCTACTTCTTTTCTAAGTGATCGCAATTTGGTTAAGAATTTTCCTAGGGCATTGAGGTCAATTTTACCAATTATTATTTTGTAATTAAATATTTGTATTTTTAAAGTATTATTTCCCAATCATCAAAAGCATTAATAAGTACCACTATTATTTTCACCATCATTTTTATTACTATGCTAGTCATTTTGATGGTTTAAATACTTAATCTCATTTAAACCTTGCAAAAACTATCTGATGCTCAGAGACCCTGGGTTGTCTCTAATCAACAGGACACTGGTTTGCAAAAAAGCAAAGCTAAGAGTTAAACCCAAATCCATCTGATTTCAAAGTCCCTGCTCTGAACTGCTATATTCTGCCTAACCCCACAAATGCCAAATTTATCCTTATTCTCCACTGTGCTTTCTTAACATTGTTATCTACGGGGCCTTTCTGCCTTTCCTCTGTGCACCCTATAAAATCCAGCTCCGAAATAAAGTCTGCTCACCCTGATTAGCTCAGCCTACAATGACCTTTTCTTTCTATTAGATATTTTTAGTTCCTGTTACAAGTAATAGAAACTTGAATTGAGCTAGTTTATGCAAAAACAAGAGAATGTATTAGCACAGAAGAACAAATAGCAGAAAAGAAAGGGGTAAATCCACTCTTTGAATACAAAAGGAACCAGAGACCAGTGCCCACTAACTTGCCTTCATCTTTACCTCTGTGTATCTCAGCTGCCTTCTCTCAGTCTGGTCTTCACCAGGCTGGCTGCCCCAGGCAGTTTGTATCCTTAGTTTCAATTCCAGAGCACAAGGTTTTGTTTTGTTGTTAAAGCACATATATTGAGATATAGGGCGCTTAAAATGCATCCATTATAAGTGTACACTTCAGTGAGCATTGACAAATTTATACATCTGCGCATAACCACTGCTGCAACCTTAATATAGAATGTTTCCATCACCCCAGCTCAAGTTTAAAAAAACATACGCGGGAAAGACTGGTCAGCTTTGGGCTGATACTTTCTGTATGAACCAATCCTGAGGAGGTTGAGAACCACGGTGGACGGCCTCCACTAAAATCAAGTGGTTGGAATGAAGGAAAGGACAAGGAGCAGAGTCTGTAGCTCAGCCACGGCCTCTGGGGAAATCACTATGAATCTGGGGGGTTTTAGGGGGACACCACACGAGTCTTGGTCCAATCAGGAGACCAAAGTTATACAGTAATTTTAACAGGATAATGTTAACAAAAAGAAGCATTAACTGTAGCAGGGGATTGTAGTAAGAAATGATTGGCCAATAAGAAGTAGAGAACTCAAGGCCAGGCACAGTGGCTCACTACTATTATCCCAGCACTTTGGGAGGCTGAGGTGGGCGGATCACCTGAGGTCAGGACTTCAAGATCAGCCTGACCAACATGGTGAAACCCTGTCTCTACTAAAAACAAAAATTAGTCGGGCGGGCCTGCCTGTAATCCCAGCTACTCGGGAGGCTGAGGCAGTAGAATCACTCTAACCTGGGAGGTGGAGGTTGCAGTGAACTGAGATTGTGCCATTACACTCCAGCCTGGGCAATAGAGTGAGACTCCATCTAAAGAAAAGAAAAGAAAAGAAAAGAAAAGAAAAGAAAAGAAAAGAAAAGAGGTAGAGAACTCTAAAGAATGTCAAAGTAGCTATAGACCTTTCAGAGTGTGACTCTTTATTAATGCAGTGAGGTCACTTAATTACTTACCATGCAGATGTGTAAAGAAAATGTAGCCCCATTTACTTATTTTATTTATTTATTTATTTATTTATTTATTATTTATTTATTTATTTTTGATACATCATCCTTTCCTCTGAGCTCCCTCTTGCTAGGTGGAAACTTTAATCAGACATGTAAAACTAATCCAATACAATGATTTAAGCAGTCCATTTCACTAAACACTGGGTTTTAGTATTTCAGCTTTTCAACCTTGCCATGCTCCTTCCAAGGGTTGACTAGATATAGAGAGCTGAGAAAGGGAGTATTCTACATGAACTGTCCTGGATACACACTGTGTCCCCAGGATGAATCCTTCTTGATCTGTTGCAGATTGGATGGACAAGGCTGCACTCCGCTCTCTGGACCATCGGCAGCATTTGACATGATTGATGACCCTCTCATCCTTTGAGAACTTCCCTCATGTGGCATCTAGCCATCCTCTGCAGTTCTCCTCACTTGCCTACCCTCCTCAGTCTCTTTGCCTGGTTACTGCTAACCTCACATGCTCCCTAGCTGATCTTACCAGCTTCTACATGCAATCCACTCTCAAACTTCTACCTACAGACCAGACCTCTCCTCTGAATTCCAGACACATTTGTTCAATAACCTACCTGACAATTTTAATTTAGATGACTAAGTGTCATCTCAGACTCCATATGTCCAATCTCAAATTATTGATTGCCCCCCCCCAAATTCCTATATCCTTGCCATAGCATTTGTCTTTCATTCTGGGAGCCCAGGCCAAAAACCTTGATATCATTCTCAACCCCTTTCTTTCTCTCTGATCCCACCTCTACTGCCAAGTAAATCCTATTGGCCCTGCCTTCAAATGTAATGAGAACCTGACTAATTCCTATCTGCTCTTCCACCTGCTCCAAACCCCCGTTCTTCCTTATCTGGATTAATCAAAGGCTCATACTTGACCTTCCTGCCTTGACTCTTGCCCTTCAGTCTATTTACAATTTTTTAAAATTGCAAATAATGTTATTTCTGATGTTCATGCCTCTGCTCTAATGCTCCAATGGTGTTCCATCTTACTCAAAGTCTTTAAGTCCTTATCATCACTGCTCGCCTACAATCTCTCTGATCCCCTACTACTTTCTTCATGTTGATTCAGGTCAAACTGATCTCCTAACTCTTCTACAAAGATGGCAAGCAAACTTCTACCCGAGGGACTTTGCACTTGCTGCTTTAGCCCTAAAGTAAGATAGCTCCTTAACATAGCTATAAGAAATACTCCTTTATATTTTTCAGGTCTTTGCTTAAGTATCACCTCATGTGTGAGTTCTTCCCAGACTACTCTGTATATAATACTAATCCTTCTATGCTGATACTCCTTTTTATTTTCCTTGCTTTATTTTTTCTATAGTATCTATCATCATCTGACATATTTCCTATTTACTTATTTGTTTGTTTTTCCTCTCTCCCTCATCAAGACTTTTTGTGTTTTTTCTTTCTTTCTTTTTTTTTTTTTTTTTTTTTTTTTTTGAGACAGAGTTTTGCTCTTGACACCCAGGCTGGAGTGCAGTGGACCAATCCTGGCTTACTGCAACTTCAGCCTCCCAGGTTTAAGTGATTTTCCTCCCTCAGCCTCCTGAGTAGCTGGGATTACAGGTGTGTGCCACCAAGCCCAGCTAATTTTTGTATTTTGTATGTTTAGTAGAGACAGGGTTTCACCATGTTGGCCAGGCTGGTCTCAAACTCCTGACTTCAGGTGATCTGCCCATCTCGGCCTCTCAAAGTGCTAGGATTACAGGCGTGAGCCACCATGCCCAGCCAAGACTTTTTGAATATCTATTTTGAATATCTATTTTGTTGACTACTGTATACTCAGAACCTAGAGCACTGTTTAGCACATAGTAGCTGCTTAAGAAATAGTTGTTGAATGAATGAGTGAATGGACAAGTGACCCCTGAGAACTGCTTGATCTTTAGCTCTTAAACATCATGCTACCACCCACTGCTGGGGCCTTTTGTTCTAAGCCTTGGCCTTTTGTTCCCAATTTCATTGCCACTCATGATGGCCTCTTCAGCCTGACCCCAGATCTCTGTCAGTCACAGGCAACTTCAGCACCTCCATATCTCCATACTGGGGCACTGAAAAGTTCTATATAACAAGCACATCACACACAAAGTATCATGCTCCAGAAGGACTGCCTTAGAGCACTCTATCTACCCATTTCCTGGGGCTAGTGAACACCAACTTACATCATGCTGAAACAGCGGTGCAAGTCTCTTGTCCTAATGACCCGCAGCCTTCCCCCAGTGGCAGGGGAAAGCATGCTCTTAGAATGAGTGCTCTGTAGCACCCCATACCTAACTGAGCATTTAAAAAAGATGTTCTCTTATGAAAATCTTAAACATGTATCAAAGTTGGAAGAATTTTACATTGAATATCTGTATACCTACCAGTCAGTTACTGCCATCGACATTTAAGAATACTTTCTTTTTATCATATAATCTATCCTTCTATTCAACTCATTGTCTATCCATCAATCTCTTATTTTGATGTATTTCAAAAAGTAAATTGCAGATATCTGTACACCACTCCCTAAATGCTTCAGCATACTTTTCATTAACTAGCTATATTTGTTTACATTTTTATGTCAGAAATTATATGCAATTAAATTTTCAAATCTAAAGCACACATTTATGGATGCTGACAAATGCTCACATGTGCATACCTTTGTGTTACCCAAATTTCTATCAATCAAGATGTGAGAACATTATGATCACCCCAGGAAATTCCCTCATGTCCCCTCCTACTCAATCCTCAGCTCCCCAGAGGCAACTAATGTTTTGATTTTTATCCAACCTAGATTAGTTTTGCCTTCTCTAGAACTTCATTTGAAACAATATTCTATGTGTTCTTTTTCATAAGCTTTCCTTCACATAATGAAGAATAAATCGAACGAATCATGAGTATGCCAAACTAGGGGGAAGTATACATACATCTGTAATTTACTTTGAAATACATCAAAAGTAAGATGAGAGGATGGAGGGGGGTTGGGTAGATGTGTGTGAGATTTCTCCATGTTGTTGCATGTATTAAGAGTCTGTCCCCTTTTATTACTAAAGAGGATTTAAGTGTATGTTAATCCCACCTTTTGTTAATATTCCTACTGATGACCACCTGGGCTACTTCTAGTTTAGGCTGATTATGAAAAAACTCCTCCAAACGTTCCTAGACAAACCTTTTTGTGGACATGTTTTCATTTCTCTCTGGGTGAATTCCTGGGTCATAGAATATTCATATTTGTAGTTTCATTAAAAAAACAACTGCCAGATTTTTGTCCAGGAGTTTTTGCCATGACACACTCTTGACAACATTGTATGAGAGTTCCAATTATTCACATTGACCAAGCAGCTTGATGGCCCAAACCTGTCCCCCAGCTTCTATCCTGGGAAAAAGGAGAAAAGAAATGATCACCTCCCTTTACCTCTATTTCCCTTCTTCCTCCCTTGCCTTTCTATCTACCTGAATTGCCCACTTGTTCACTAGGAGGAGGGAAGGCAGTCTCCAGCTTGTCCATTTTCTCTCTTTTTAAAAAAAATTATTTTTAATTTGTGTGGGTACATAGTAGGTGTATATGTTTATAGGGTGCCTCAGATATTTTGGTACATGCATGCAAGGCTTAATAATCACATCATGGAAAATTGGGTATCCAACCATCCCCTCAAGCATTTATCCTTTATGTTACAAACAATCCAATTACACTCTTCTAGTTATTTTTAAATGTACAATTATTATTGACTATAGTCCTCCTATTGTGCTATAAAATACTGGTCGTATTCATTCTTTCTAACTATTTTTTTGGTACCCATTAACCATCCCTACCTCCCCACCATTGCTTCCCCCTTACTACCCTTCTGAGCCTCTGGTAACCATCCTTCTATTTTCTATCTGTATGACTTCAATTGTTTCAATTTTTAGATCCCAGAAATAAATGAGAACATGTGATGTTTGTCTTTCTGTGTCAAGGCCTAAATTTATAATCACTCATGTAATTTTAAAAATCCAAGAGTACTTCTTGGCTTTTGCTATAGTTTGAGGCAGGGGATGAAATGATGTCACAAGAGCCCTGTTTTTTTCCCCGGGTTTCAGAGCACTGCTTCTTCCGGGTTGGTTCCATTCTCAGACAGGCTTTCTGCCATCATGGTAAGGAGGTTGCACTCATTAGCCTCACAACCCTAGATCCAACCGCAAGACAGATTCTTATTTTTTTTTTTAACAGTTTTCATAAAAGACTTGAGATTCACTAAGAATCACTAAGAAGATGTGCACTTCACCCTCTCCTCCTGTGTCTTGCTAGAATGTGGATATGATGGCTGATGTTTAAGCAGCAATTTTAAGGTAAAAACCACTTGTAGAGCACAGCAGAGCAGCGATATAGACAGAGCCTAGCAACACAGAGAGAGCTGCCCTATGAGTCCTGGAGGGATCATCGTTATACTTCTTTTTATGTGAAAGAGAAACAATGTTCATCTTGTTTAAACCAATGTTATTTTTGGTTTTTCTGTAACTCAGACTAATCGAATCGTTTTTTAAAAATTATTTCCATAGATTATTGGGGCAACAGGTAGTGTTTGGTTACATGAGTAAGTTCTTTAGTGGTGATCTGTGAGACCTAGCTGCACCCATTACCCGAGCAGTATACACTGCACCCCATTTGTGGTCATTTATCTCTCACAGCCTTCCCATCCTTTCCCCCTGAGTCCCCAGAGTCCATTGTGTCATTCTTATCATTTTCTCTATATCATGTCTGTAGCAGTCTGGTCCAGTCAAGAGATGGAAACCACACAGTAGGTTAAACAGGAAATTAAATGTAAGAATTAGTATCTATGCTTAAATAACTATAAAAGGAAACTCTGTATGACACCCTAGTGCTGAGGGAGACTACCCAAGGAACAACAAACTTGGAAGGGGTTCAGACTTGACTGGAGAATGCGTGTTTCTGTGCCTGCCTAGCAGAGAAGCTCGCTGGCTTAGTCAGGTCTGAGCTGGTCTGGAGTTGCTGGGCAAACACCAGGCAATGCTGTGGAAAGCAGAGCAGACGATCAGCAACCAGAAACATGGGTGTGCAGTGGGAGTCCAGGTGCTGGAGGGACAGGGGCAGAGGCCTTCAGAGTGTATTGGCTACACAGGGTGTTGAGAGGAGTGGTTGCTTGTGGAAGGAATAACAGCTCAGTGTGTGACTCTCTGGGCCCTCTATGTAGTTTTTTGCAGATTGTATAAGTTTCTGGTTTCCATATAAAGAGGGCTGAGGAAAAATTATTACCAGGCCAAGAAGGCAAAGTCACACAGTGAGTGTGTTCTAGACCTGTGGTTAGTACAGGATCTATGGAGCGCCCTTATACCCACACTGCTGACCTCTGGGTCCAGTAGAAATTGCAGGAAGCCTCTTTCCCATGCAGTGTCCCTCCAGTGCCCTCTGCTGAGAAAGCTTACCATCCTGCTCACTTTCAGAAGAAATGCTTAAAGGAATTTCACTGGTTATCACAGAACATATATACAGAAGAGTGCATTTACAGGCGAGAGGCAACAAGTTGATAGCTGACACAATGTCCTTCTTCTCTACTCCAGGTCTAGGCTCAACCTTAATGATCAATGGGGCATGCTGAAGAGAAAGATTGTTTCCCAATCTTCCCAATTGTGGCAGATGGTTTGCAAAAATAGCGACAATAATTCTTCCCCTCTCTCCATTCATGTCCCTTTGTAATGTGATTTTGCAATGCTTGCCATCAAGAGGGACAATGTCTTTCTCCACTCCTTGGATCTGGGTCGGCCACGTACCTTGCTTTGGCCAAGAGGACACTGGCAACTATGATATAAGCAGAGACTTGGAAAGTGCTTGCTTATTGGAGTTTGCTCTCTCTTGCAAACCTTCCTGCCCAGAACCCTCCTGCCACCATGTGAAAGAGCTTGGATTAGCCTTCTGGAGGATGACAGAGCATGCAGACATAGAGCATGCAGAATTCCCAGTGAGACCATCCTAGACCATCCAGCCCCAGCCAAACCAGCCCAGACCAAAAGAACCTCCCAGTCAATCCATGGAATAGAGAGAAATAATAAGTATTTGTTACTTTAAGTCACCACGCTTGGGTTTTGTGATAGAACAAAAGTAACACGCACAAAAAATAGAGTTATTTCAAAAAAAGTGTATAATATAGTAATATTATATTATACTAATATAAACAACTGAATTAGCAGGAAACAAAGCTTTGCCCTGAGGAACAGATATGTTTGTTCCTTGTAGATCATTTGTCTTAAAGAACTAATCTTGTTTCCCTTTTTCATTGGGACACCAAGACAGGTAGGGCCAATTTGTGGCTTATCTTTGGCCACTGTGTACCCTTCTTTATGTTCAAACTCTTCCCCAAGTTTTAACTTCTATTTCTATGGTTCCCTGTTTCTGAAAAAATTACTCATTTGTAATTTCCCTATTTTGGTTTATTATTCATATAAGCTGTCTCAAGTGATTTTTTTGGAATGAGGTTAGAAATAAGCATATAAAACAACTGTCACTATTTATGAATATAATGCTCAAACCATAAAATGCATAGCATTTGCTTTTGTAATAAAGCTACTATGCTCCATTGTATGAAGCTGGCTGTTTGCAAAAGATCAAAATAAAATTTGTGAGCTCTGTATTAGACAATAATTATCTTAAACTAAAAAGCAAACAAAAAATTTCCATCTTTATAAAACTTCAAATTTTTATACAATTGAGAAAAATGTCTCTTTTTATGTAATTAGCATAAATTAGCTTATTAGTTCAAAACAAAACAAAAGGCCGTTTTATTGTCTTTAGGCACAAAGTAAGACAACCCTGTAGTTTCCAAACATTGCCAGTGTTCCTCATAACTGCGAATTTAAACTTTAAAGAACTTATTTGCTTCTGTTTTTCTTTTAAATAGATAATTTTTAACTAGACCTTTGGATAATGCCCATTTTGCTGTGTTGATCCATTCCTCTACCAATCAAATGGCTCTTGAAAAAACTATGATAAAGTTAATAGACCAAAACAAGTTACGGATCTCAAATTAACCAGAAGTGATGTTTTCAAAATGACAAGATTGCCCTTTTTTTGGAGACAGAGTCTTACTCTGTCACCCAGGCTGGATTGCAGTGGCACAATCTGTGCTCACTGCAACCTCCGCCTCCTGGATTTAAGTGATTTTCCTGACTCAGCCTCCTGAGTAGCTGGGATTACAGGTGCAAACCACCATGCCCGGCTAATTTTTGTATTTTTAGTAGAGACAGGGTTTCACCATGTTGGCCAGACTGGTCTTGAACTCCTGACCTCAAGCAGTTAGTCCACCTCAGCCTTCCAAAGTGCTGGGATTACAGACAGAAGCCACCGCACCCGGCCACAATTGCCCTTTTATGACAACAAATGTGGATCTACTATTTGAAAGTGGACCAGAATCTCATATAGGGAGGGGGAGGCCACTCAACTGTGAAATAGGTTGTCAAAAATATATGTCTAAAATATGACTCAACCTTCTAGTTAAAAAAATCCCAATTGTGTTGAAAAATCTAGGATGTTCATTAACTTAACAGAAAAAAATTAACTGAGCTTCCATTCACTGCAGAGGATGTTGGAATTCCATAAATAAAAAAAGTTTTCTGCAGTGACAAATCTCCCTGTAATTGGAATACTTCAAAGTATTAAACATATAATCCAAGAGTAATTGGAAGGCAGTGCACGTTTCCATAATTAGTCCATCACTTTTATTTACCTCATGTATAATACATGACAGCCCATATCGTAAAATAAATTAACAGCTAAATGTCAAATCTCCCCTCTTATATAGGCCATCTGCTTAGGTGTTCAGATTGACACCCACTGCCATGGGAAATTATAGAGACCCAGGAAATGTGACTATCAGATGTGAGCTATCGCCAAATGGATCAAACATCAGAACTTGTTCTTGCTGGCTTCTTCCTCCACTACCACCACACCATGACCACCACAACCAGCAAAGTTGCAAGTCTTGACTGCATTTCAGGGCATAGGAAACGGAATCAGGTATTTTCCTACAATAATTTGATCCTCATATTACCTTCAATTATGTCATTGAAGAAAGAACGCTTTGAGGTTCAGAGCCCTTCCTTGCCTGAGCTCCATCCGTGGACTCTTTGGGAAGGAGAATTCTGGAGAATCCTGACCAAGTTCCTTTTCTTCATCATAAGCAGATTTTCTAGTATTCTCCCCTTTGTAAAATCAGTTCTGGAGACTCTGATTGGCATCCCCAAGAACCAGAGAAATTGTGCAATCTCTATTAGCTCTAGGGAAGCTAGGACAAGAGCAAATTTCAAGGCCAATACTTTTGGGTTCTGTGCTTCCTGCCCTCCCTCTCCACTCTAGAGTCCCTAATGATAAAACTCATGAAAGCCAAGCCAAGGGATTTTTACCCCTTCTATTTCCCCATCTTCCCAAGCAAGGGTGATAGTTTCATTTTACCAACTAGAAACACTCTTAGATTTCAAAAGCAAATTATAATCCAACCATATTTGCCCTCTCTGGGGGTAGAGCCTCCTTCTCCCTCATAAACTTGGAGATTTCTCTGAAATATTTTCAAACTTCTCATCAGGTTCATTTCAATAAGTGCCATCATTCCAAAAGGAAAGAAGAAAGGGGCTCAAGTGCCAGTAATGTTGCTCCCCGTGCAGAGGAGAAAGGAAAGCCAGCTGGTCGGTTTCCCTCCCATAATACCATCTTTGTGAGCAAGCTGATCACGACTCATAAGGGGGCCTCTGATACGACTAACTTCATCAGACTAGGCTTGAATTTCAACTCTGATGTAAATGCCTTTTGTGATTTGGGACAAATTATATAACCATCTCTTCCTCCTCCAAAGAATAATAAAAAATAATTTATTGTACTTGTAACACAACTTTCATCGCCATAGCTCAAATGCTTAGATTAGTTCCCTACCTACCTATCATGCTGTGATGTGAAAATTAATTAGCTAATGTCTGTAAAGTGCTTTCAAGATGAAAAGTGCCATATGAGTGCTAAGTGCCACCTATGAGTACCAATAAAGACAATCTCATAGAGAACATAATAGATCAGCAGGGGAATGAGTGAATAGCCAACTTGAAAAAACAAGGTGACAAAAAAACAAATAAATACAATAACCATACAGAATAGACTTCCCAAGTTCCAGACTTTCTTGTGCAAGAAAGAAACAAGCACACAAGTTTGGAAGTGCACTTTAGCAGCAGGACTAGGGCCACTGACATACTCACTGAAGTGTCATCAAATCCACAGTGCACTTTTGGGGGATGTTAGTATAATCTAACATTCTCAAAAGAGGTGTACTTCAGTGGGATTTGGTGGACTATTTACCTGAAGACCACTGACTCTGCTTAGCATAAGTGATAAATGAATGACCATTTTTTCATCACTTTATAATTTTCAAAGTCCTTTCCCCATAGACTATCTCTCTTTACCTGCATAATAATTCTTTGAAGTAGATAGAGTGAATTTTACAGGCGAAGCTAGTCCCATTTTACCGGTGAGGCTAGAGATGGTCAGGAAAATTGATTTGATCAAAATTATATAATCAAAGAGCAGCTCCAGTCCATCTTTCCACCACAAAACCATGTTCTTTCTGCAACACCATATTAGTTAATGGGCATTGTACAATTGGAAGGCATCACCAATATATTTCAAAAGATTTCAATATGTGTGTTTACTCTGCCCTAAACCTTTCACATCTACAACCTTATTCTAAGTAACTAAGACTATGCTAAAAAATCTAGCTACATAGATGTTCCCTGAAGCATTTTTTACAACAGTGAGAAATGGAAGCAACCTAAATGTTCAGCAAAAATAATTGAAGAAATACCAGTATATTCATAAGATCAAATGTTAGAAGCCAGCCATGTAAAAATAATGTCATGGAAATATGTTTATCAAGTAGGGCTTTTAAAAATGCTTAGGCAAACTGAAACATCATCAAAATGTAAGTAAATCTGCATGTTAGGGTGAGAATATAGATACTTTTTTCTTTCTTTTCCTGTGTTTAAACTGCTTGTTTTACTGTATTATTGTTATAATAAACTCTGTGTTTATAACTTTTAAAAAAGAAATATCTCTATCAATATGAAAAGTTTTCACTATACATTGTCAGTGTTGCACAATATGACTTTAAAAGTTAATTTGTGCCCATGCCATAGAATGATATCTAGAAAAATACACAAGCCAATATGAATGGCATTTTCTCCTGGATTTTAAGATTGAGGTGATTTTTATTTTCATCTACTGGACCATCTGTACTTTTGAATTTTATTTCATTTATTTATATAATAAAAATCATCATTAAAAAGTATTTTCAGAACCATCTAAGTCACTTGAAATCCCCACAAAGGGGCTGGACTCAGGAAAGGCCAACCTCATTTAAAATGGCTCCTTACAAATGCCCTCAACAGAAGAAAGGCTGATACTAAGTATGAAGGCAGGATTGTACCATCCCTGTGCCTTTCATCTGTGGCCCACTGTTAAGTGCATGAGAAGATGTCATTGCCCCTTCTTAGACAGCAGTCCATTTAAGCATCTACCAGTTTAAACCACTGCTCTCCATCCTACCAGGTCAGTCTCTTTTGTCTATGTCACTGAGAAAGCACTGGTTCTCTGCCACGATGAGCAACAGGCTCTAGAAATGTCCACTGTCTCCTGGCACTGAGGAGTGCACTAAGGTAAAACTTGATTTCAGAAAATTTCAAAGGATTAGAAGAATACAGGCAGGACTGACAGCAGTGAGTTTAAATTGCAGCAAGAAAAACTAACATTGGTTACCAGGAAAGGACTGCCAGATGGAAGAGAGAGAAGCAAAGAACTTTATATAAAAGCATTCTCTGGAATGCTTGGCCTGGAAGATGTAGAATGTAAGATTTTTAGAGTTAATGTAATAGGCAAAATTCCAGAATGGTTCCCTAAGATATTCCTAATTCCTTCAGCAGTGACTGTGATGAGACATCATGCCCCTGATTGTGTTACATGATGTGGCAGAAGGCATTTCACAGATGTCATTAAAGTTACTAATCAATTGACTTTTATTTAATCAGGAAGGAAATTATCTGGGTGAGCCTAACCTAATTACATGAGTCTTTTTAAAACACTGTGTTTTCTTGGGCTAGTAACAGGAGAAAAAGCTAGAGAGGTTAGAAGTGTGAGAAGGATTTCACCTGCTGTTGCTGGCTTGAAGATGGAGAAGACCGCAGGATAAGGGATGTCAGTGGCCTCTAGAAGCTAAGAGTGTCCCCTAACTCACAGCCAGCAAGAAGTTAGCAACCTCAATCTTGCAACAACGAGGAACCTAATCCTTAACACAAATGAGCTTGGAAACAAATTATTCTCCAAAGTCTTCAGGTAAGAGGCCAACCCAATCGATACCTTCATTTTGGTCTTAAAGGACCCTATGCAGGGAACCCAACTGGGGCCTCATGGGAGTTGTTTCAAGACATTCATTTGTGGTAATTTATAATACCATAAATTATATGGAGCAGTAGAAAACTGATAGAGTTAGAAAGTGCCATGAAACTATGTTGTCCATTTCCCTCATTTTATCAAGAAAGAAACTGAGACCCAGGGACGTTGAAGGATTTGGGGGGAAACTGTGACAAAGCTGGGGTGAGAGCATAGGTCACAGGGTCCATAATCAGTGGTCTTTCCACCATCCCACCTTCCTGCTCACAGCAAGCTTCCCAGGACCTTTTTTTTTTTTTTTTTTTGAGACAGGGTCTTCCTCTGTCATTCAGGCTGGAGTACAGTGGCATAATCACAGCTCACTGCAGCCTCGACCTTCCAGGCTCAAGCAATCTTCCCACTTCAGCCTCCTCATCTACAGCCACATGCCACCACACCTGGCTAATGTTTGTATTTTTTGTAGATACAGGGTTTCATCTTGTTGCCCACGCTGGTCTTGAACTTTTGAGATCAAGCAATCTACCCACCTCAGCCTCCCAAAGTGCTGAGATTACAAGTATGAGATATCGCGCCCAGCCCCCAGGATCACTTTTATCCAGTGTGACTTAGAGTCTAAGAGGAAAGATAAGATTGTCATTTGAGGTCCCTGTCAGCATTATGATTCTAATATATTTCTTGATTTCTAAAAATTGAGCTAGAATTGCTATTGAATGTGCAGACACTTCTCTAATTTAAAAACAATCAATAATATTTATAACATTCACCCAAGATTTAATATGCTGACAATACCATACAATCTACTTCATTCTCCAATAAGTGACAATTTCAGTTTTCAATTTAGTGAAATTCAGCAAAGTTTACTATATTTAAGTTCCCTGGGAGGTTACACATGAAGGAATCTTTTAAGGCAAGAATGCTACAATGTTCCCTAACTGGAGTGACTTAAATTGTTTGGAAAAATAAGAAGAAACTTTTAGGGAGGAAAACTATCTTTAAAAGCCACCTATATTTTCACATTGGTTCTGTGACAGAATGTCAACACACTATCACGCGTATTGAATTCTTGTGACTTACTCTGAAAGCAATGCCATTAGTTGCATCTTTAGCCATTGTGAAGACTCAGACAGATGCCACCTCTTGCCACTCTTGAGATTAATTGAGTCTCATTAATAAATGTAACACAATTCATGATGATGATGATGATGATGATGTGATCGATAACTAGGAACTTACTCTTAAGAAGGAGGAACCAGGAATGAGTTTGCTCACCTTTTAAGCATGATTAAATTCAGAAGCATTAAAGAAACCATTGTGCTTGAAAAGAACACTTTTTAAAGATAAAACATATAGTTCCAGATTCATTCTGCCACAAACTACTTTTGTCTTGGATGATCCTGTTTTTGTTTTGTTTTTCCTTCCATTTCAGTTTCCCGGGACCCATGGCTTTCTCTGTGGGATGCTGAGAGCAATGCTGAATGGTAAAGGATAAAGCTCCCAGTTAGCCTGCCCATTTCTACCAACCATGGGATTCACTCAAGAGAAGCCAAGGACTTTAAAATGCATCTACAGGGCTCAATTTGTTCTTCTTCAATTCCTTGCTAATTGTTTTCCACCAACAGCTCCAGTACTTACTTGATTGCATAGTTGCTTTTTTTTTTTTTTTTCTACATGTTGCAGACTTCAGGTTCCAAATTCTAGGTTCTTTGCAAGGTTTACCCTAGAGCAGCACTGCCCAATACAGCTCTTTCTCATAGAAATGTTCTCCATGTGTCCAACCTGGTAGCCGCTATCCACATGTGGCTCCTGGGCTACTGAGTCCCAGAGATTTGGGTCAGGCTTAACAAAAGCTATTTAAGAGCCAAGCCAGGCAAGCTCTGGAAGGAGTTCACTGGTGCCATAGGTGTGGGTTTCTTTGGGGACACTGATTTACTCTGGTGGTCTTGCTCTGGCCTATATTCGCCAGATAAATGTGCATATTATAACTATATTCATTTTTGCCAATAATAATAATAACAGTAATAACAATAATTACTCCTATTTATGGAGTACCTGTTGTGGGCTGGGTATTGTGCCAGACACAATTGTATGGGATCTTCTAAGGAAGGGATTCTGAATACAATGCTTTATTCATTTAACAAGTATTAGAATTGAAGCTAAATAAATGAATCCATTTAGCTCTGTTATTTGCAGCATTTGACGTTTCCCTTCTATCCGTATATTTTACCTCACAATATTCCCTAGCAATCAACGTATAGATAAATTACTAGCATTGCATTCCCTTGCACAAAGGGAGAACATATTAGGTATAAGATTTCATCAGCCAAATATCCCATAGCCTTCCTGTCAATACTTGCCTCTATTACTCTGTCCATTTTTCCCAGTTTCTTCAGAGCAAGGAACCAAACATTGGCCGGGCGCGGTGTCTCAAGCCTGTAATCCCAGCACTTTGGGAGGCCGAGACAGGCGGATCACGAGGTCAGGAGATCGAGACCATCCTGGCTAACACGGTGAAACCCCGTCTCTACAAAAAAATACAAAAAACTAGCCGGGCGAGGTGGCGGGCGCCTGTAGTCCCAGCTACTTGGGAGGCTGAGGCAGGAGAATGGCGTAAACCCAGGAGGCGGAGCTTGCAGTGAGCTGAGATCCGGCCACTGCACTCCAGCCTGGGCGACAGAGCAAAACTCCGTCTCAAAAAAAAAAAAAAAAAAAAAAAGGAACCAAACACAATTGATAGTAAGGGGAAAAATATTTTAATCTGAAAGAAGGTCAGTAGCAAATAAATTCATTCCCCTAGATATTTTAGTCCAACATTCCTCCAGAACAAACATCTTAGTAGCTGTGAGAAACAGCAAGTTTCTTCGAAGAAAGATGCAGGGCAGAGTGTTTGACAATCTGACGATACAGTGGCGAGGTCTAGAAAATCAGCATTACAGCATGGGGAAGACACCCAAGTCTTACATGCGAAGTCTCCTGCTAAGCCCAGGGCTTTATTTTGAGAAGACCCAGAACTGAGAATTCAAAGTTCAACATCATTTTCCCTATAGTGATGAAGAGCAACACCAGCAATCCACCAATCCTTGCTACAGAGCTGTTTCCTATTTTGTTCTGAACCTTTTATACCCAGTAAAGCATTAAGGTGTTTATGATCAAGTGTAATTCAAACAAGCTGGTAAAGTAGCATCTTAAAGCTGAAGACTTAATAACAACTCGGTTCAGAGACTGGCTGTCACCAGCAGGAGGAGAGCGATAGTACACAAAAACACCAGTTTGTGTGATAAAAGCTTGACAGTCTTGCCTACACACAAACCAAAGAAAATAAGATGCCTGTGACAGCTACAACAGCAGCAATTTTAAACTTCTCACTGATGAAATGCACTTTGCAGTCATAACGCTTGCATAAATCTGGATGTCACTTTTTTCATGTTATAATTTTGTGATCCAATGGATCATTGTGTAGCCCCTAAACCTGCAAATGAGCTCTATAATGCAGAATGTGCACAAATCATTGAGCTATCAGTGACATCAGGGGTTTGGCTGCTGGGGTTATTAACAGATATTTTTTCACCTACAAGTACAGACTAAAATCAATCATTCTGATAACTAGGCATGCGTGAGCCGTCTGCACTTTCATTTCAATCTGATTAATCACATATACACAGACCTTTACCTTAAAGGAGCAATTGTTCACATTTAATCACAAAGAAACATTCAAGCATACCATCAGACATTAGGAAATTTAACCACACTTTATGCTTCCTGTTTTAGCAAATATATTTATGATAATATGACTTTCTGCATATAAACACATTGTTTCATTCATTTTACAAGCATTAAAATCGAAGCTAAGTACAATAATCTACTTTTATATTATTTATCACCTATTTGTTGCTTTTGAAGTTTCCATTATACCCATATATTTTATTGCACAATTTATCCTGATAATCAAAGTACAGCTAAATTATGAGCATTGCGTTTTCTTTAGTAAAGTAGAACATGCTAGATATCAGATTTCATCATGTTCCATGTCCTGCTTCTTGTCAAGATTTGGTTCTACTACTCTGTCAATTTCTCCTGGCTTCTGTAAGGCAGGAAAACAAATACAGTTGTGGGTACAGATTTTTTTTTTTTTTTTTTTACTTTGAAAAAGAACTGGGATCAAGTAAATCTCTCTTTTGATCCTCCCAACAGTGTTCCCAGGAAACATAACATTCCAGAAGGCACATCTGCCATTACTATAACAACAGAAAGGCAGCGTCTACAGAGAATTATCTGCACTAGAGGACAGACTGCAAACCAGCAGGATTCCTGGGTTCCTCTTCAAGGAGGCAAGGGTAAATTTTGGTGAAAAGAAGCAGAGCCTGAACAGGGTTTTGGTGTATGGATGGGGCATAGAGTGCTCAGAATTTGAGGAAGGTGAAGGTTTATAAACTTATTCTAGACCAAAAGTACAAAACCGCTGTCAAGGAAATCAGCTAGCAAGGCTATAGAAAAACATCTTACTGTTGGGGTGTAGGCACAGAGTGAAGAACTGGTTGGGGTAATACTAGACAGACGAAAGAATCACTTGCCAGCTGTTTGACCCAAAGACAAATCACACCTCCCAAGGGAAGTGAAGTCACTTGCCCACAGGAACAGCATCCACTACAATTGCCCTAAGAGATACAGAGAATAGTCTTGGGCATGGCTATCCAGGCAAGTGCTGAGATGCTTACTAAAGAGTTGGACATAGACATGAGTCTCAGTCAGTCTGTCTGAGATTTTGCCTCTTTCCTTGCCTTGGCTTTTACTTTACTAGCTCCTTCTCAGGTTCTGGATCTTTTTAGTCTTCCTATCCAACCCCGCTACTAGACTGATCTACATTTGGGAGTCCACCTCAGCCTGTCTGCCATTCAAAAAAACCCTATTCATGTCACTAATCTCACTCTGTATTTCTAGTCTCTCAGTTTCAATTTCTCCTTACCTAACCTCTGTCTTTGCTTCAACATAGAGTTTTCAGACCACCCTGGATTAAACTTTGCCCCTTTTATGGTCAAAATGGATTAACTAGCCAATTAAGTCACCATCCAGAGAAAGAGATTAATGCTAGCATAAAATAAATAAGCAGATACATAAATTAATTTCTATAAATGATTTGAAGGAAATAAGTTAAAGTGTAGGAAAACCAGAGTGAGCCTTCCTTTTGTAGGTGATCAAGAAAGACATCTCTAAGGGAGGTGATACTTAAGTTGAGACCCAAGAAGAGAAGTATCTGGCTGTATGAATAGCATGTGCAAAGCCCTGCAGCATGAAAGAGGCTGTGGTTGTAGAACAGAAAGACTTCTTGGATGAGGCATCTCAGCAGCAAGCTGAGGCTAAGAGGGTCTTGCAACGAAGGTGGGTACAGACCAGATCATGGAGAGATTTATAAGTCACGGTTAAAGACTTTGGATTTCATTCCAAGTTTCTTAAATGGCATATTGTCACAAGACCAGAAGAGACCTTTGGGACTCATTCCATCTGTCAGGTAGGAGGTAATTCTTTTGCTTTTTATCCGTGCACCAACTTTTGTAAGTAAACTTGACTAATGTTTGTTTATAATCAGTGAGTAAGCTGCTACTTTAATACTGCTACCCTGGAAGAGGCCCTTCAAGGCATGTTAAATTAACTGATGTGAATAAAAACAATGAATAAAAATACCTCTCTCCTTTAATGAGAACAGCAACTTCTGTTTCCCTGGGCTTTTTCAGTCCCATAAGACCTTTTAAAACAGAGTGAGCGTGTTCAGGATCAAATGCTAAAAACATAATTTTGTCTCTCTCTTGTTGGATTATGTTTCGAGAAGCCATTTTAGATCAATCTTTTTGAGCACACAAGCTTCAGAAGCTGTGACTAAAACATACCCAGCACTGATGCTAGGTTGGTCATTTTTCCTTGAGGCTGTTTTCACACAGAACCAAAGGGATGTGCCCCTTCATCTGATAATGAACCTTCCAGCTCAGGGACTGCTGAAAAAGAAGCCCCAAAGTTTGTGTTCTATAGGGCCTGCTTATCCACTCTAATCTCAGTGTAAAAGGTTGGGCAAGAGTTTACGTGCTTTTCTAATTTGCCATTCCTGCAGGAAGTACAAAAAGTTTACAGAGGCACTTTTGGAATCCATTCATATGTTCTGTATATACCATCTTGTAGGGATTAGATTCCATGTTTATCACTCACTCTACAGCGAGACAATGTTGTATAAAGAAAATTAGATTTTATTCCAATTGTGTAATTAATTTGTTTTATGGCCAAGTAAAAGTTACTTTCTCTCCAAGCATTTTTGTTTGTTTGCAAGACGACCTCTAGGGCTCCTTCCAGTTCTATGACTCTGTAAATCTCTATCAACATGGACTCAAGAACAATGCTGGTATTAGCTATGGTAAGCTAAACTGCTGTTACAAGTAGACCTCAAAGTGCAAAGCCCCAAACAAAATAGAAATCCTTTTTTTTCACCCAATGTCTTAGGACAGGTGTTCTAGATCAGCTGACAGCTCTGCTCCACAATTCAATTCAGAGAACTGGTCTAAAGATACTCGGCCTTCAAGGTCACTCTAATAATAGCCCTTCCAGTCAGTCCATCAGAAAGAAGATAAGTTGAAGTCCTGGGTAAGAGATATTTCACAAGGTAAATGAAATTATTCCTCTGGCAAGAGTCTAAACACAAGGTCATATCTAGCTGCAAGAGAGACCACAAAATATAGTCCCAGTCTGGATCCAGACAGAACTCCATTACTAGGGAAGAAGATGGGAAAGAATTGGGGTGGACATAGAGCAGCCTCTGCTATGTGCCTAATTCCTATATTAGGTTTCAGACTATTAAGCTTTTCAATTACTGAATTATCATCACAGTTCTAAGAGACAATTAACTAGAATGTTCATTCTACAGATGTGAAAACTATGTCCCAGAGAGCTGACGTAAAACACATGAAGTCTCACAGTTAAAAGTTGAGCTAAGCTTCAATTTCAGGTCTACTGGTCAGTGCTTTCTCTACCATAAGTACTAAATTAAAATATTTGCATAGCAAATAATCATTAGCATAAATCTGCATGAATAAAAAGAACAAAGAGGGATTATTGTGAAAGGTAAGGGGAACAGCTAAAGCATACAGCAAACCTAGGACTGGCTCCAAGTGTTAAGAGGTCTCCAAACTGTATAGAATGTAAGAAGTGAAATTTTTCTTAAAAAAGGAAGCTGATGAACAGTTTCTATCAAGACATTTACTCATTTTGCTCTCACTCTCTTTTGGTTTACAAAGCACACGTAAAGACAGAAGGATTGCAAGAAACACTCATGGCGGAGACAAAAGTGAATTAATAAAGGGGGCCAAAATCTAAAAATACTAAAAATACAGATATATACTGTCATCCCACACAGAGAGAAGTGGTTTGCACAGGCAGATGGATTTGCAAATTGCTAGAGAGAACAATGTATCTCTCCCCACTCCCACCCATCACACACACTCACACACTTGCAGTGCCAACTATTTTATACTTGCTATGAAAATCCAAACATAAACTGCCAATAAACCAACCTCATGCCTTTTGAAGACTAACCAAGCGACCTCTAAACACAACTTGGAAAATCCTATCTGGGTTCTTAGTTTAAGTAAAATTTCTATGAAAATAGAGAATCCCTGAAGAATGTGTTAGGTATAATTATTCCTAGTTTTAATCTTCAAACAGTATTGAGATAGTAATATTTCAGCATGATTTCCCTTCCAACTTTCTCCCTTCTCACATTAATACAATTTTGCAAAAGTAAAGATTCCCTTTGTTAAAAATCTATTCAAAATTGGTCATTTTTTAAAGGAATGGTAGTTTTATGGGTTACCAACTTTATATAAGAAAGGTTGTGAGGAGTCTCAGAGCTCGGTCATCATTCATAAACCATTCACGTTGAGCTCTCAGGGAAGGGATGTTGCTAAAACCCACCAACGCAGTTATAATGTGCCAGATGGGACAAGGAAATTTATTATTTCACACAGCAAGTTAATACAGTCCTACCTGTGCCCTTTTTGAGGAGGGTATGATAGCTTATCAATGGATATGATTCCTCATGGAGAATTTTCAGAATTATTCCACACTACATCCTGCCAGAACAAAGCTCTCTGGTAGGTCTCCTGGCCCTTTTCTCCTAATTCATTTTTATATTAGACACTCAGAGGCATAACAGAGATAGCACTGGCTACCTTTCATCATCATTTAAAGAAAGCTGGGGATTCTACCAAAGTATACCACCATGGCCTTTAAAAAATCTAACTATAACCAACTTACTTGAGCAATTTTAAGTACCATTTTGCTTTTATATCCAAGTCTGTCATCACCAGAGTATATTTATGGAGCACTTTTGTGTTTACAGCATTGAATTCAGCAGATAACAGAGCCCAAAAAAAGGCAGAAGTGGAAGATCTTTACAATTTAGAGAATAGGATCTAAATCTACTTCAAAAGCTAATCGCGTTGTATAAACACTGTTCGTCCTAATGCTAATTTCTCTGGTCTTTTGTTTACACAAGAAAGCTCCAGGCTGGTTTATGGTGTCACATTTATCACTTAGTAGAATATAAGCAAATCCCATTACACCCAAATTAAACCACCCAAATGAACCAAAATGTGGATTATGGTATCTCTTTATGCCACAATTTCTACTTAAAAACAGAAACATTATTCTAATGCTCAGCAAATACAAAAGAAAAGCAACCTGTTTTTTTCATGATTCTTATTTTGATTTTCTCATCACTGTCTGAGCCCTAAGGCTCATCAGTAACTGCACAGAAAGAGAAAAAACAAACAAACAAAAAACCCTTAAATAGTCATTAAGCAACCCAAAGGGATTGGGCTGTAATCCCAAAAGACACAATCCCAAATGCCATAATCCCAAATGTTGAACTCCTGAAACATCAAAGTTCCTAAAGTCTAAAAATCCCAAAAATTAACAATCCCAAAAGACCAAAATCCCAACTATATAATTCTGGAAAAAAATAATAAAAATAATTATTTAAAAGGATTTACTGACATTTTTAAAGAGGGATTTATTTGAGAAATGTATAAAAACATGACTGAGGCTGGGCACGGTGGCTCACGCCTGTAATCCCAGTACTTTGGGAGGCCCAGGTGCATGGATCACCTGAGGTCAGGAGTTTGAGACCAGCCTGACTCACATGGTGAAACCCCGTCTCTGCTAAATACAAAAAATTAGCTGGGCATAGTGGCGCCTGCCTGTAATCCCAGCTACTCGGGAGACTGAGGCAGGAGAATGGCTTGAACCCAGGAGGCAGAGGTTGCAGTGTACCGAGATCACGCCACTGCACTCCAGCCTGGGCAACAAGAGCGAAACTCCATCTCGAAAACAAACAAACAAACAAAAAAGCAAAAACAAAAACAAAACCATGACTGAACACCTTATAGGCCAGTTTACACAATAAAATAGGCAATAATAACACACATATTTTTGCAAGCACAAACACATCAACACTAAAGTATACGAACAACAGTTGCACAGTACTAACAGTTATAAGTGAGTGAGCCATACTCGAAGTAAATAGGTCAAAAAGCAAAATGTATAAACCATGTCACTATGGCTCATATTGTGTGCATAACTTCAGTTGTCTGAAATATGGTGATGAACAACCTAGGTCTTGATGAGATAGAGCAAAAGTCATTGTGGGTCACCACCACGTAGGCATTTGCCCAAAGAACTGAGATCTTGGGAACTTTTATCTTTCACAGAAGCCAATGTGGAAGAAAGACAGCTCTTCACTTATTGAGGAAGTTTCAATGTTTTAACATACATAAGCAATGCTAGCACACATGGTCACAAAGTCAACATTGTAATAACGCACCTTTGTGGAATCAAACTTATGAAAAAAATGTGTACAACAAATGAGAACTCTCTAACTGTTTTTATACAATTTATATCTCCAGTATTGGAAATGATGTGAAGATGAAGTACATGGCACTGTGAATTGGTGCTAATGTATGAAGTGACAGAAGTCATTCACAATTAAATAATTTGACAGGGGAGAGTTCTTACATTTTTTGCCTGCATTTCCACTTCTATGATCTTTGAAACACTCACTGCACTTGTTTTTGGAGAGCTGTTATGGTCTACAAATTTTGTAAGTATATGCTGCACATTTGAAAGTCTAGTTATTGCCTGGCTCTTGCAATTAAGCAATTTTCTGCTTTCGAAGCACCAATAATAATTAGCTTTTAAACTTTTATCTTTCACCATTAAGTACACTCATACACTTAACTTATCACAGTCTTTTTGCAAGGGAACAATTTCACAGATCTCTTCCACCCTATTATAAAAAATACAGTAAAAATGAATGATATTTGCCTTCCCCCATACCAAATAGTATAGTCAGGATTCTCTAGAGATACAAAACCTATAGGATATGTATAGAGATACATGAGAGAGGAATTGGCTCATGGGATTATAGTGACCGAGGGATTATAGTGACCGAGAAGTCCCACAACAGGCTGTCTGCAAGGTGGTGACCCTGAGATGCTGATAGAGCAGCTCAGGACAAGTCTGAGGGCCTCAGAACCAGGGAAGCCAATGGTGTAACCCTCAGTTTGAAGTGGAAAGCCTTAGAACCCTGAGGAGTGGACTCTTAATCCTGGAATCCAAAGGCCCATGAGCCTGGAATTCTGATGTTCAAGGCAGTGAAAGAAAAATCTGTGTCCGCTCTCAGCGAGAAACTAATTGGCTTCCTGTATTTGTTCTCTCCGTGGCCCCTGCTGATCAGATGGTGCCTACCAACATTCAGGGCAGATCTTCCCCACCTAGTGTACTCAGACTCACACACTAATTTTTGGAAACACTATCACAGACACACCCAAAACAACACTTTACTAGGTTTCTAGGTACTCCTTGATCCAGTCAAGTCAACAACTAAAGTCCACAAATCCATCCCTTGTCAACTTGGCACCCAAATGCATCTCCTTAAGCCATATTTAATTTCCAAATAAAAATAATAACAAGGTAATAGTTCTTCCTAACATGATGCAACTCACATGAAATAACTCACACGAAGCAACTATCCTGCACACACCAAAAATTCACTAATCACTTTCTCAGAGTTCAGCTTTAGACAATTTCAAGGTTCTGGATTTTAATCTTTCAGGAATGTGATTTGGGGGATTTTAGATGTTGGGAATATTTGACTAGGGATTTTGATCTTTCAGGATGTCAACATTCAAGATTATGGCATTTGAAAGTGTGTCTTTTGGGATTATGATTGGCACTAGACTCAAGGTGAAAAAGTCCAGGGATGGTGTTAAGGTAACACATGGATATGGCTGTCTTTACAGCAGCACCCTTTCTCAGACATTCAGACCTTTCAGCACTCTCTCAAAACTCTGCAGTTTCACAAATGTTCCCATCATTATCTAGCTCAGAAAATACCTCTTACTAATCATAACATCCACTATGTATCACAATATCCAGGTACCTCCTTCCTTTCTCCCTCCCAGGGATATAACTAAGGTACAAGCAAAGCCTCATCTCTGGTTTCAGGACAGACTGAGTTCTGAAGTGATGGTGTGAGGCAGAAACAGTGACCACATTTATTATTCTCATTTTTGTTGTTGTTGTTTTTTGAGACAGAGTCTCGCTCTGTCGCCCAGGATGGAATGCAGTGGCACAATCTCTGCTCACTGCAACCTCCGCCTCCTGGGTTCAAGCAATTCTCTGCCTCAGCCTCCCGAGTAGCTGGGATTACAAGCACCCACCACCACTCCCAGCTAATTTTTTATTTTTTACTTTTTTTGTATTTTTAGTAGAGATGGGGTTTCACCATCTTGGCAAAGCTGGTCTTGAACTCCTGACCTCATGATCCACCTGCCTCAGCCTCCCAGAGTGCTGGGATTACAGGCATGAGCCACCACGCCAGCCTATTATTCTCATTTTAAGAGCACTGACCTGACAGAATGAAGCTTTCAAAGACATCAAAAACCAAGGAGGTGATTTTTCCACTTGGGAGAATATAGGCAGCTATGTAAAAAATATATTCACAGCAATTTCAATCAGATCTACCCTTTCAAACTTAAATGCCACCATGTGAGTATATTGGTGAATATAAAGCCTCACCTTTACAATAAAAAAAAAAAAAATCTGGCTCTATACTACTATGCCTTTGGTGTCCTCTTCTTAATGTATCTATCAATTTGAGCTTTGCCTTTTACATCTAAAATATATTACCCTTTTTACTAAATAAATGAGTCCCCAAAGTTATCAAGGTCAATCGTAAGAGCACAAACCCACTCTAGCACTGTCACCCAGCTACCCATTCATTCACGATTCAGTACATGAATAGCAGATTGGATGGATGGATAGATAGGTAGGTAGGTAGGTAGGTAGATAGGTAGGTAGGTAGGTAGATAGATTGATTGATTGATTGATAGATAGACAGATATACAATCTTGGGGTTTGAGGGTTCCCAATTCATAGCACTCCCCAACCCTACCAAAATTCTGTCCCAATGGAGAAATAAGACAAAAGTAATAATAGGCTGGGCGCGGTGGCTCACACCTATAAACCCAGCACTTTGGGAGGCCGAGGCAGGCAGATCACTTGAGGTCAAGAGTTTGAGACCAGCCTGGCCAACACAGTAAAATCCCTTCTCTACTAAAAATATAAAATTTAGCCAGGCAAGGTGGCAGGCACCTGTACTCCCAGCTACTTGGGAAGCTGAGGCAGGAGAATTGCTTGAACCCAGGAGGCAGAGGTTGCAGTGAGCTGAGATTGTGCCATTTGCACTCTAGCCTGGGCCTAGGTGACAGAGCGAGACTCTGTCTCAAAAAAAAAAAAAAAAAAAAAAAAGTGAGAGACAAAGTAATAATAAATAAAGATCAAGTTATTTTTTTCTGTTAAAGAGGTAAAGAAAACTATGTTTTATATATGCAAACAAGAGGACTTCTTAATGCGTAAAACAAAACATAGGAGTGCTATCATCCAGCCACAGGGGGCTCTAAACCACTACAGCTCTCTCCTGTGAGTTGCAAGGCTCACCATATGGCCAAAGACAATCAAGAGCATAAAGTCACAGACCAGATTCTAAGAGACAATAAGGAAAAAGGGGCAGAACTATGCACACACACCCAGTTGCTTATGCCCAAGTCCAAAATCGAACAAATCACTCCTTTCTCCAAAGTGAGTGAGGAGCTGGAACGAGGCCACAAGTATCATACTCAGCAGAGCCTCTTCACGTGGATGGAAATACTTTGCGGGGGTGTGGGCCGGGGGTGGGCATAAGTGCCTCTTTCCCTCACAACATCCCCCAGGAGTTTATTCTCTTAACCCAGTTGGCTTCACTGCTAACTGGGGATGTGGGTCTCCTTGCAGGAAGAGATCATCACTGCCAGGACATGGGTTCCTGCATGCTGGAGACCCTCCCTGTATCCAGCACACGGATACTCCTAGGGTCACTTACCCCAGAAGGTTCCAAAATGGGGCGCAGCCACATAGCAGTTGAGCCCACACTTGTTGCCTCAGATTTTGACACGGCTCACCCCCTCCTCTCCAGGTTTTCACTCAAATGTCACCTTCTCAGTGATGCTTTTCCTGATCACAGTGTTTAAACTGGAAAGCCCCCATCCACCTCAGCATGCCTTATTCTCTTTCCTTGCTTTATTTTTAACAAAGCACAGATTTCCACTTGACACGTCATTTTGCAATTTTAAAAAAGATAAACATATTCCTGTATTGACTATCTCCCCGGCCACAGTGTAAGTTGTAGGAGGGCTGGGATTTTTGATTGCTCTGTTCACTACTACATCTCCAGTGCCTGAAACAGCATGCAATACCTAGTAGACACTCACTAAATATTTACATGGTGAAAGAACAAATAGAAACAGTCCTGGGTGCAAAGTACTATAGACTGCTGGAATCCTCCTCACCAAGGCTTCAATCTGTCTGTCTCAGCCACTCCACATATATATATTCTTCCCCCAAACTTAATCTTTTTGGTTTTTCCTTCAATATGATCTGCCTTTGCAACAAATGTTGATTAATTATCTAAACTTTAAAACTTTTGTCTAAAGGAAGAAGGTAGTGGCCAGGTGTGGTGGCTCATACCTGTAATTACAGCACTGTGGGAGGCCAAAGCAAATGGATTGCTGGAGCTCAGGAGTTTGAGACCAACCTGAGTAACATGGCAAAACCCCATCTCTACAAAAAATCCAAAAAAAAAGAAAAAACAAATAGTTGGTCATGGTGGCATGCACCTGTAGTCCCAGCTACTTGGGAGACCGAGGTGGGAGAATCGCTTAAGCCTGGGAAGTGCAGGTTGCAGTGAGCCGAGATTGTGCCACTGTACTCCAGCCTGGGTGACAGAGCGAGTCCCTGTCTCAAAATAAATGAATGATATAAATAAAGGAGGATCGCAGAATACACGGTATTTGGGGACAGGCCTTCTCAAAGAGAGAGGAGAGAGGAAGTCGTATGGCTGCACATGTCCAGTTTCTCATCCCAAATTCTCTCTGTTAAGCCATTCATTTCCCCAGCCCCAGCTTTATCTCAAGGGGTAGAGATTCCAGAATTATTACACTGATGGATTTCTCTCCACATGGAAGGAAACATTACACAGTGGAATCAGGTTCCCCACCAAAAACATTATTTATAATCTAGAAAATTTATGGTCTAGAGAAACAAAGACATAAAATATTAATAGAAAAATGTTATATAACAATATTGATATAAGGTGTTATAGGAACATAAAATGAGGAAGTAAGCAATTTTATTTAGTTTGTATATATAAGTCAACATGTTATAAACCTGGGCTGGTTTTTTAACATTAAATATGTAACCACTAAAATATCTATTTGTCTTAGAATAATTCCTTAATTTTATAATGTGCTTTATCCGTTTCCAATATAACTTTTCACAACAATGTAACTTCTGATTAGGTATCTTTTCATTCCATCTATGCGGCTTCCCCTTGCCTCTGAAACATGGGCACAGCCACATACACACCCCTGGGCACAAATGCACATACACACATGCACACACCACATACTCTCAGACACCAGAAGTGTCTCCCAGCGATCATTCTCCTTGCTTCAGTCAGAGCTATCACCACATGTATCTGGGCACATGGCTGCCCAGAATAAAGACTATATTTCTAGATCTTGCTTTCATCTAGAAGTGATCCCAGAATATAAGCGGTATAAGTAAATACCATATGGATTAGGAAGAGTGACTTCCTTCCTTTGCTCCTTCCTACTTATGGGAATGTGGCTTTTGTGGCTGGGGTTAAAAAGCTGCTATCTTGGACTTTAAGGGAACTTTGAGAATGAGGCCACATGTGGCAGAACAAAATGAAAGAAACACGTGCTCCTTATACCATTAAGTGCCAAAGTAGCCCTGGGCCCGACGTTAACATGAGAAAGAAAAGAACTTCCATCTTAGTTAGGCCTCTACTATTTTGGGTCTTCAGTCCTCCTCTCTCTCACTTTCTCCCTTTCTTTCTCCTATGTCATTGTCATCATAGAACTCTTGTGCTTTCCTTTGTTTCTTGCTGATGTACTGAAGATGCCTTTCTCCTACTTATTTCTAACCTCTCTTATCTCAGCTTTAAACACTCATCTCAAATGTTACCTATTCCAAGAGTTTTCTTATTCCCATCCCTGGCCACCTTCTCCGTACTCTCAGAGCAACTTTTGCAACTTCAATAACTCTCAATAAAATTCTGGGTTGACTTACATTCTTCTTAACAGACACATATGATTCTAAACTATTTTACTTGATATCCTCAGGTCTAGCAAAGTGCTTGGTACACAAACAGCCTTCAGCACATATTGATTGAGGTAGACAGGGTAAGTATTATTATTTCCATTTTAAAGATAGAAAAACTGAGCTTAGTAATTTATGTAATACCATGTAAGTTAGTATTCATTCAACCTGTGTTTTTCTACTTTACCAGGATGCACTCAGCTTATAAAATAACTATGATTTCAGTTACTTGGCTACATCCTTCTGTTTCAGGATGTTTCTTGTTCACAAGTAGACCTAGGTCTGAAAGAAGATACATGGAAGTCTTGTATATTCATTTCCTTCACTACTTAATTTAGGGATGAAACATATACTCCACACTCCTATAGAGTAGCTAAGGTATCCAGTAAGTTAGGGGGAAGTGATCTCAGGTTTTGTTTTGTTTTGAGACGGAGTCCCGCTGTGTCACCCAGGCTGGAGTACAGTGGCGCGATCTCGGCTCACTGCAACCTCTGCCTCCCAGGTTCAAGCAATTCTCCTGCCTCAGCCTCCAGAGTAACTGGGATTACAGGCATGTACTACCAGTCCTGGCTAATTTTTGTATTTTCTGTAGAGACAGGGTTTCACCATGTTGGCCAGGCTGGTCTCAAACTCCTGACCTCAAATGATTAGTGCTGGGATTACAGCCGTGATCCACCACGCCTGGCCTGCAACCTCAGTTTTTTGTTTTTTTGTTTTTTTGAGATGGAGTCTTGCTCTGTTGCCCAGGCTAGAGTGCAGTGGCATGATCTCGACTCACTGCAAGCTCTGCCTCCCGGGTTCACGCCATTCTCCTGCCTCAGCCTCCTGAGTAGCTAGGACTACAGGCACCCGCCACCATGCCCGGCTAATTTTTTTTGTATTTTTAGTAGAGACGGGGTTTCACCGTGTTAGCCAGCATGGTCTTGATCTCCTGACCTTGTGATCTGCTCACCTTGTCCTCCCAAAGTGCTGGGATTACAGGCATAAGCCACTGCCCCCAACCAATCCGTCTTTTTAATGTTAACCTGCATTCAAATTTCTTCCATCATGTTCATTTCTCTGCCTACTAGTTAAGCAATTTTGACAATTCTTTTAGGAGGAGAGTGGTAAGTGGTAACTTTTATGCAAGTATAGTATTTAACTAAACAGATTTTTAACTTTTTCTACGTTAGAGCCCAGCAATCTTACCTGAAAATTGATTTAAATGTTATGCAAATGAGCTGATTACCAGAAAGTTGATTTCAATATTATACAAATGAGGCCAGGCATGGTGGCTCACACCTGTAATCCCAAAACTCTGGGAGGCTGAGATGGGTGGATCACCTGAGGTCAAGAGTTCGAGACCAGCTGACCAACATGGTGAAACCCCGTCTCTACTAAATACAAAAAATTAGCCGGGCATGGTGGCACGTGCCTATACAACTACAGTTGGCTTTTCATATCCAAGGATTCTGCACTTATGGATTCAACCATTCAATCATCAATCAAAAATCTTTTCAAAAAAATGAACAGTTATATCTATACTGAGTATGTACAGACTTCTTGTTCTTTTCATTATTCCTTAAACAATACGGTAGGACAACTGTTTACATAGAATTTACACTGCGTTAGGTATTATAAGTAATCTAGAGATGATTTCAAGTATGAGGCAGGATGTGCATAGGTTATATGCAAATACTATACCATTTTATGACAATGAATTGAGCATCCTTGGATTTTGGTATTTTCAGTGGTCCTGGAACCAATCCCCCAAGAAGGGACAACTGTATATAGTGTATGTACACAGTCTTCCCTAATCCTGAGAAGTAATATTGGTCTAACATAAAGAACATATTTTTATATACCTTCAATGTGAAACCAGCTCATGATGGCCTGATTTCAAAGGCCTATTGCTGAGCAGCTTAGGTACTGAAGTGCTTGGAAGTGGTTTGTAGCCCAAGAAGGATTTATAACATGGTAGAAGAAAACAATAACATAAAGAATATCAAACTGAAATAAAATCCTTAATATAAAAATCCAAACATATGAACCTGCTCTATGTCAGAACAAAAGATTTCTTTCTGTTTTGATCTCCCAAAACTCATTGGGCAGACAGATCTTAACGCTGTGATGACAGCATCTCCCATTAGATATACATTCTATGGAGCAGGTAATAGGGCTGTGAAGTACATTCTTGGACTATCAAAAGGAAAAGGCTTCTCAAGTCAGGGAAAGAAAGAGAAACTAGAAGTACAACTTAATGCATCAACAGCAAATATTCTAAGAACCCAACAAGAAAAAATGGGCTTGAATTAAAGCAAGAGGAATTTCGGTTAGTTGTAAGAAAGGATTTCTGGATAATGGCTAAGTGCCCGTTAACTTGCCAGTTACTGAGAGTAGGAGGTGGCCTGCTCAAGCCAGGCTCTCAACTTCATCATGGCCAGGAGAAGTCTTCCTGAAACATGAAACCTTTTCATGTTAGACTTCTGCTTAAAACACTACAGTGACATCTACTAACTTTTAGAATCAAATGTATGAAATGCAAGATTGTTTTTTAAATGTAAGCCCACTGCCTTCATCTCCAGTTTTGTTTTCTCCCACTCCTTCTTCGACACATTAAACTATTTGCAGTGCCTGCATGTGCGCACGCACACACACACACACACCACACACACACACACACACACCACACACACACACACACCATGATTCTCCAGGTGTCTTTGCCTTTGCATATTCTGTTTGCTTTGCCCGGTCCATTTGACAAATTCCTCCTCTTCATGGAAACATTGCATGGATTTTGTCTCTCCATGAAGTTTCCTGTGAGCCTGAACTGGCAAGATTAGTCACATCCATATCAGTAAGTCTTCCGAATTTCTAAAATTTCATAAATTGTACTGTATGTTTACAATTCTGTTCTACTACTGCATTAGTTTTACTCCTACAGAGTATGAGCTTCTTAAGGGAAGGGACTATATTGCTCTTTGAGGTCCCTAGCATATACTATAAATCAGCATAAGAAGGTACTCAATAATTATTTGTTCAACTGCAGAGAAAGAGCTGAAATTTATTTTTTCCATTCACCTTCACTGATTCTGTTCTGTCACATTGGGTGAGCCCCAGAATCACACAAGAGCAGGCATTTCTCACTCAAGTCCATTAGCTTATTTGTAATACTACTTAGATACAAGTATAACCACATCAGTTGTTACTTGATTCTAAATCCTAATTGGGTATATCTATCTTACCTTTATCATATTATTCTCCCAAAAGCTTGATCAGCAAGGCTACCACAGATTGTGGTGGATTTAAAAAGGCCACAGACTCTTTGCCACCCCTTCCATTTAGAGTGGGAGTCTCATTCTTTGCTTTCATATTCTAGACTGGTCTTAGTGACTTTTTTTTTTTTTTAAATCACTAGAATACAGAGGAAGTGACATTCTGGGACTCTGAGGCTAGACCATATCTTGCAGCTTCTTCTTGCTCCCCTTGGAGCACTCTACGAACCCTGAACTGTCATGTGAAAAGTCCAATGGCCCTGAGACCTTACATGCTAGAAAGCCCACATACAGGTGTTGCGATTGACAGCTCCACTTGAGCCTCACCCTTCCAACTACTCTGCCAAGGGGCCAACATGTGAATGTATCCTTCTTCAACCCACCAGAGCACTTTGTCTGCCAGATAAATGCTACCTATTGGCCTTTGCTCATGCCATATGGAACAGAAGAATCACCCAGCTGAGACCTGCCTAAATCCCTGACCTACAAATATGTGCAATAATAATAAAATGGTTATTGATAACTGGAACACAGACTCTTCTCCTCCACCTCCACTTCACTGCTCGCACCCTTATCAGCTGAGTCTATATAAATATAGAAGTATTCCTACTTTGAGTCCTTTAATTATGGAATTAATTTACTCCAGCAGATCCCTCCTCTCTATCTCTGATGAGGTGTATTTTCTGTTCCTTTCTCAGATAATGAACTCAGTCTGACTTATTCCTTAAAATGTTCAGCCTTTTCTAACCTTATCATTTATTTTTTTCCTTCTATTTCATTACACCCCCACTCCTACTCCGGTTGTGTCATTGTTACAGACATCAGTAATCCCTGAATCTTCTTTCCTTTCTTTTCAAGAGAGCTCTATAGAATTATCCAACAACAATAGTGTTAAGTATTTGAACAGGTAATGAGGATATGCTGGAGACTCTATATCCCTGGAGTCTTTAAAATAGGATAAGCAACAGATAATCACCTATCAGATTGGGTGGTTTAAATATTCCTCATCATAGGCTCAGAGGGTCTGGATTGAATAATCCCTAGTTATTCCTTTTCTGCAAGAAGATTCTATGTTAAATTCAGATGCATAGAACTAGTCAAAGTCTTGAAACATGTGAGCACTCAAATTCTTGATATCGTAGTTTGATTTTAAATAAATAACTGAATCGTGTTTGACATATATTTGAATAATTTCATTTTTGGAACCTGTTTGTTTAACATAACTCTTTCAACTATAATCAACGTTTATCACTATATTAATTTCCTTTTGGGTATTTTGTAATTTTTTTCCTCCAAGAATACTACCAAACTTTGCTATTTTCTACTTCTGGTGTATTCAATTGTTGTTCAAATGTGGCTTTTTAAAATCCACCTTGTATATAAAATAAAAAGAGAGAAAAAGCTACTTGACATTTTTGCTTTGGTGACCAACCCATACACTTCAGAAATGAGTGAGTTTCATTTTTGCAATTGATTACAAGATGATCATCTTAGAATGTGGGGAAGATGTAAAATTCTGCCTGTTTCTTCACTGGGGGTTTTCCCCTCAAACCAACTGAGGAGAAGCAGCATTGCCAAGAAAAAAGTTTAACAGTTTGTTATGTTAATCTTTAAAATGTACCCAGAAAACATTTTTTGGCCAAAACGGTCAAGATTGCCAGATGCTCTGTGTCCCCCACTGAAAACAAATGGAGTAAAGAGTTCCATGCATGTGATGTGTTGAACAGTCAAAGGACAACTGTGGGTTGATCCACATTCTAAAGCAGCAGAATTAGAAGGAGGGCATGGGGTGGGGATAGAGGGAGGCATGCTGTAGAAAGCATTATACTTGCATCACCTGCCAATTCTTGTCAATACGGCAAAATGTAGTTGCTGTAACTGAGAGATCCCACAGCTACAAAGTTCTTACTTTCCAGTCTGATTCAAAGTGAGATTAGAATCAGGTTGGAACAGACTCACAGAGAGATTTCTCTCCCTCGCAATGTTATCAGGGAGGAAAGGCAATGTCACATAGAGTCCAAGAGCCAAAAGCAATCACATAAGGAGGGCAGCCATGCAGCAATGCACTGCAGAGCTCAGAACAGCGGAAGAGTCCCAAGGATTCCTGAAAGGGAAGGGGAAACAAAGACTGCCTTAAAATGGGAGTATGCCCCCAGGCGAGGAAGCCGAGTTAGACAGAGATGCCACAAAACACATCAGCTTAACAAAGAGAAGAGTAGAGCCAGACAGTGATGCTACCCCTGCCGCTGTACTTAAAAAACTACAAGTTATTAATCCCTCCATAACTGGGTTTCCTCCTCTGTAAAAAGATAATGGGGTCCTAAGAATATTGTGGTATAGTTCTTAGAATACAAAGTACTCGATAAGTGTTAATTTTTATATTTATTATTAAAGATTTCCTGCATCCCCCTTGCTATTTATATTGTTTTGTTTTCTGTACATGTTTTATACTCAGTTATTTAGTTGATAATATTGCTTTATCAGCCAAGATAATCCCAAAATTAAAAGTTAAGATTTATCAAATTCTCTTACATTAACTGGGACAGAAACTACACAACAACTTTGTGCTTTCTGCCTACCTAATGGCCTGATAGGTGAAACCATAAAGGAGAAACAGAAACAACAGCAAGCTGAAATAAACTTTCTAAAGGATAAGATTCTGCTCTTTCAATCTTCTGCACAGTAGAGCAAATAAAATTCTAGATATATAGTTTTCCTAAAGTTAATAGGTAGCAGTTAAGACTAGAGGCAAAATGTGTTTTCCTGAGAATACTTAAAAAATAGTAGCTGCTTTTTTCCAGCTAAACTGTCAAAATCATGAAAGGATTTTGGATCTATCTTACTCCATACACACAAGGCCACAGACAGAATAGGTATTTGTTGGCTGACATTATTTTTTCTCAGTTAATATTTATCCAGGGTCTATTATATGCTAGACAGAGAGCTCAGCAGTTAATAAAACTTAAAACTTATAAACACAGACTTTCTGCATAAAGCCTATATTTCAATGGAGAAGACAGATAATAAGCAAGTAACAGAGATAGATAGATAGATAGATAGATAGATAGATAGATAGATAGATAGATAGATGATATNAGATAGATAGATAGATAGATAGATAGATAGATAGATAGATAGATAGATGATATGATACATTAGATAGAAGGTAGATAGATAGAAGATAGAAATAGATGGATATATAGAAGATAGATGATAGATAGATGTTTAATGTAATGTCAGATGATGATGATTGCTGTGAATTAAAATAAAGCAGGGCCAGTAGAGACAGAGTGATGGGGGCTGCTGTCTTAGATTAGTGGTTACAGATGACCTCTCAAGGGATATGATTTTTGATAAATTACCTACATAAATTGAGGTAGAGAAACATGACATATTTGAGTATATACAAACATTTGGGTGAAATAACTGTAAAAAAGAGGCATGTGAAATTTTCTTAATTAAAAAAAGAAAATGTTTCCATGAAAAGATCAAAAGTAAGCCTATATTCAGATATCAGATAACTTGTGAAACATTAAAATATCTCATGAAAAGGTTAATTCTAATTTTCTTTCATCACCTTAAAAATGGCTATAGTTATTCTCCACCTTAGCTACTATAATAGAAATAAGGTCAATACACTCAGTGTGTACAGATTGAAATTAATCGTGTGTAATGCACAATCCATTTTGAGAGATGAGAGAGCAGCAGTCAGTTGACTATTCTGCCTAATTCAATAGGTTACCTGAGCCACGGTGAGAACGCCTGGGTGTTTGATGAACTGGAATAGATTTATCATGCTGGACACTTTCCTGTTTGAAACATTTTTGTAGCTGATCCCTTTAAGGCACTCTTTGTTATACAAACAAAATTTCATTTACCTTCAAGAACAACAGAGGATGATTGGTAGAAAATTAATTTTATGTTTAATTAGGAGCTGTTCGCATTATCTGGCTCATGTCTGGTCCTGTCAGTACACGATGGTACTGCGTTCTACATAAATAGGAATTTTTACCTGGATAATTGCTTTTTAGCAAAGATATATTTTACATAGGGCCAATTGTGCTATGCCTGTATATCATATTTCCTGAATCTTATGTCCTTATATTTCATTCAAAAGAGCCCAGAGAGAACTAAAATAATATTTTGACATTTAAGCTAAAAAGTAAAAAATAAAAGGAATTTCAACCATTAGAACAGTAGATATCAATTTCTGGCTAAACATTAGAATCACCTAGAGAGTTTTTAAAAAAAATACCAGTGCACATGTCATACTCTTCAGGTTTTTTTTGTTTTTTTTTTTTTTGTTTTTTTTTTTGGATTCCAGGAGATTCTAGTGTGCGGCCAGGCTTAAAAACTACAGCACCAGAAAATTCTTTAGAGATATATGAGTTATACAGAGAGAAGTTTGAATAATAATATTTGAAAAGTATTTTCTTCATGGCTTATTATATTTGAAGGTCTTAAATAACATATACTATATAAAATATTACCAAAGAAAGCAACTTAAACTGATGTTAATGTTAACAACTAGCAAGAGCTCATTGTAAACAAGGCACTCTGCTAGATACTATAAGTTTACGTGAAATGGAGAAAAGCTTATCTCAAGCACAGTAGGATTTACCAGAAAGCTACTGAGTTAAACTCCAGGGCCTTTATTTGCACAGCCCCCTTCCAAGGCCCTCAGAGGGACCCTAGCAATGTGTTCATGTTTTCATAGCTTTTATAAAATTTGCAAAAATCTAGCTGGGCATGGGGCAGGTGCCTGTAATCCCAGCTACTTGAGAGGCTGAGGTAGGAGAATCACTTGAACCTAAGAGGCAGAGGTTGCAGTGAGCCAAGATCGTACCATTGCACTCCAGCCTGGGCGACGAGTAAAACTCCGCCTCCAGAAAAAAAAAAAATGCAAAAATCATATAGTTTATCCACGGCTGTCTCTTTCCCTGCTAGCTTTCCAATCACACATTTCCCTGGTTCCTGGTAGCATCAAGTAATCAGGGATATTTGGGGGCTCCAGAAGAGGAGGAGTTGAGTTGAAGATACATTCGGTTTTGGTTTACAGAATTTATTCATGTGATTTACTGTCCTTTCTGTGCATACCCAAGTGAGTGCTAGTTATCCTGGGCTAGGAATGGCTTGCAGAAATATTACCCACTGCCCTAACTCAGGCTAGTGACATGAATTTTCAGGACTAAAAACTCATAATAAAGTTAGTGAAAAACTGGTTAACAAATGTTGTCGATTCAAAGAGAATTTGTGATTAGTCACTATACATGAAAACTTGCAGTGACCTGAGGTCTTACAACTTATCTGTAAAAGATACTTGTAGAAGCTTTCCCAAATTCAACAATAATTTCAATAATGTATATGACATGACCAATAGCAAACTTTTAAGATATGGGAGACTTTTCAAAGCTTTCAATAATGAATAAATCAGCTGTGCCAGAGGAAAGATGAGATTATCTTTTTCTTTTCTACACAGAAAATAATTTTCCAAGTTTGTTGTCAGATGAAGAGTTAAAGAATCCACCAAAAAATAAGTAAAAATATTATAAGTATGTGTCAGAAAGTTATTTTTAAAAATATTTATTTTCCTGAATCTTACGTTTATAGACTTTGACAGATTTTTTTAAAGCTTTAATTTGTTGTGATTTCTTTCCTCATTCTAAACATTCACTTTTTTTTTTTTTTTTTTTTTTTTTGAGACGGAATCTCGCTCTGTCGCCCAGGCTGGATGCAGTGGCGCCATCTCCACTCACTGCAAGCTCCGCCACCTCCTGGGTTCACGCCATTCTCCTGCCTCAGCCTCCCTAGAAGCTGGAACTACAGGCACCCGCCATCACGCCCGGCTAATTTTTTTTTTGTATTTTTAGTAGAGACAGGGTTTCACTGTGTTTGCCAGGATGGTCTCGATCTCCTGACCTAGTGATCCACACGCCTCGGCCTCCCAAAGTGCTGGGATTACAGGCATGAGCCACTGCGCCCAGCCAATTTTTTTTTTTTTAAGCAAATCTGTTGAAATCTGCCTATTGAATATTTTTTAAAATGCAAAAAAAAATTTTAAAAAAGCAAATCTGATCACATGACCCCTCTCCATGTATAGTTTAAAATTCTTTGGTGGCCTTCCATTGTACCTCTCATAAAGTCCACAGTAATATGGCCGACAAGGCTCAGCATGATCTGGCCTATGTCTCCCTCTCTCAATTAACTTCATCCTCTTTCCCCTTTCCATCTTTTGCTCAAAGGCTTCGTCTTGTTTGAAAAAAAGCACCATGCTCTGTGTTTCCTTTGGACAAGTTTTCAACTTGTTCCCCCTGTCTGGAATGCCTCCCTACAGCCCCACCACACAGCCTACCCACCCACCCTCCCCCTAGTTACTTTCTAATTCTCTGGTCAAATCTCTCTTCCTCAAGGAAATCTTTTCTGACTTTGCAGAGCATTGGAGACCCCTGTCATCATACCTTGTGCTTTACTTTCACAAGTCTTGCCATCTTTTGTAATTTATAGCTTTGTCATTACCCTCACCAGAACAGGAGCTCAGGGAGGATTGAGACTGTAATTTCCGCGACCAACTTAACCAAGAAATGGGGCTCACAAAATTGCCGCTGAATGAATGTTGTTCTTGAAAAACCGGTGGAGCTTACATCCCTAAATGCTTACAGATGGCTACAAAAACAAAACAAAATAAAACGACAAACAGAAAACAGGTAAAGAATGCAGAAGCCATAGGTTAGAGGCATGAGCCATAGCCTCAATAGGATACAATCATTATGGAGGCCTGCCATAAACTTGCGGGACAAATACAGTATGAGCAAGGGGTCTAGAGCTAACACAATACCTTAAAAACCTCAAAAACCTTAAACAGCTTTAAAACACCTTCAATGACTATTCTACAATTTCACACTTGATGAGTAAAGATAAAATGAATGATTAGTGATGAGTCCCTTGCCCCACCACCCCTTTTCATCTCAAATCTCTCCACCTGCACACCCATCCTTACCACCTTTCCTCCAATCCTACAGGGTGAGGCATCCTCCTCTTGTTTAAGGACAGCCCTTCCTCTATTTCTCCTAATCCGATCCTTTCCCTTTTCCTTCTATTTCTCCCCAATTACTCTCCTTTTCTAATGTCTTCAACCTCTTCCTCTCTCTCTCAGTTCTCTTCCCAGCAGGCTTTGAACATGTTCAAGCCTCTGCCTTCAGAATATAAAATTCACCCTTGCCCCTGCCTCCCTCTCAAGTTGTGACCCTCTTTATTGAAAGAGCAATGGCCTCCACCTCCACCTCCTCACCTTCCCTTCTCCCCACAGCAATCTGGCTCCTGACCCTGCTGTTTCATTGGAAAGGCTTCCATCAGGTTCACCAGTGAGCTCCACATTTAAAACATTTTAAGGGATAGTTTTTACTGTCTTTCCAGGCTACTCTGCTGTACCTGGCAGTGTAGATGACTCTGTGCTCCTGGAAATTCTCTCTTCCTTTGTTACCTGTGCCCACAGTCTCTCTTGGTTCTCCTGTACCATTTGTCTCAGTCTCCCAGAGCACCTCATTTTTAGATTGGTCCTATTAAAAATGGCACTCCTTAGGGTTCAAGGAGCTACTTTTACTCTTTTCAATTACTCCCGCTTGTTAACTCGTTACCACCTGTTACCAGTTGTTAACAACTTCCAAACTGATATCTCTCCAGAAGTTTTGATCGCTACCTCTCCTCTTGAAAGACTCAAAGGCATTTCAGCATTGACACGTCCCAAATTAAACTCACTGCCTGCCCTCACCTCCTAATTCTTCTTCAATTTTCCTCATTTCAGGTCCTTGTGACCACACCCTATAGCATCACATCTGAGAAAGCAAGACATAAACATGGCCCCTTACTATTGAGAGAGGAGAAGGGGAGGAACATAAAAAGTTTCCATGTTAAGAATTCCATCCAGGACCTTCTACCTTTTCTAAATTAGTATTAACAGTTGCCAATGTGAAAATTATCAAGTTGAGTCTCAAGGGTCAAAGGAAAACTACACTGTGCGCTGACTTTACGAGCCCTTGCACCTCGAGAAGGAATTTTGTCTCATTTATGTGCCCTTGGGTTTATTACTTATTCAGTAATCAACCTGAACAAGGTTTATTAAATAGGTATTAAATACAAAATACCTATTTAACGCCAATGTTTATTCTAAGAGACCTGGGGAAGGAGAGTAATCTAGGGTACAAAGTAGAATGTGAATATGTAAAAGCTAGTATCTGTTGGGTGTTCCTTGTATACCAGGCGCTGTGTAAGTAATGTTCATGGATGACCTCATTTTACCCTCACAGTTCTTTGAAGGCCCAATAGCTTTCATTTTACATGTGAGGAAGCAAGTGCTCAGAGAAGTTAAGGGACAGGCCAAAGTTACTAGTGCATGTGGAGGCACAGAATTTAAGTCCAGCCCTGTCTTCCTTAAATGCCTGGAAGCATTCCATGCTATTCTATGGTCCCCTAATTACAAACTGAAACCTCATGTCTCACTTTCTGCTTGGTACCTGTTGTCCTCCCCTTCACCATGCTTCTCACATGGTTTCAAGGCACTCATCTCTTTGTCAGTTTGAAAGAGGTGCAGCCATTTCACCTTGTTTGGCTTCAAAGATCACCATGCAATCTGTAAAATGGAACGTTCCTCTCAAAAGGTAAAGATTGGAAAGTTTCCTGACCTGCCCAGGTAGCAGAAGGGAAGGTTGCAGTGTTCTGAATCACATCAACAAACAGGGCTAGCACATGTTATGTGCTAGCTTTTTTCCAGGCATCTGCAAGGTCATTCTCTAAATGGGGGTTAGCTAGTAAGAGAACAAGACATAAATATGGTCCCACAATTTTGAGAAAATTGAGAGAGGAGAAAACAAATACACGAAGTTTCCATTTTAAGAATTCCATCCAGGACCTTCTACCTTTTCTGAACTGGTATTAACAGTTGCTAATGTGAAAATTATCAAGCTGAGTGGCAAGGGTCAAAGCAAAGCTAGACTGTATGTTCACTTCCAGAGCCCTTGTGCCTCAAGACAGGATTTGTTTTGTTTATGTGTCCTTAGGTTTATTACTTGTTCAGCGCAATCCAAGTCCACACACTCACACTTTGTAATGACTTCCCTGTTCTCACTTTTCAACATGAATTAAAAACTTTCTTACATGAGATATGCCTTAGCATCACCCTCATTTCCAAATAAGAGTGTTTCAAGGAAAGATTTCCAAAAGATTCAGGCCATTCCTCCACTTTAAGTTTAATAATTCAATGATAAAAGTAAAATGAAGAAACAAAAACTCATAACAGTGCCCTCCTTGTACTACTTCAGGGATTATTTGCCATTGTCTACTTAGAAGGAGACACCAGTCACGGCAAATGTCTAAAATAAGTCTTGTCTAAATCCATCCTGGAGGAAGAAAGGATTTCTCATTTTACTGATTAGAAATGGGTCAGATGGAGCCATGAATTAAGCTCACATCACGACACTACTATGTAGGATGCAAACCTCTGCAAAGGCCAATGCCCTTCAGGTACTTCTGGAAAAGAACAGGCTAGCATTTTCCTTAAAAGAGCAGTGCTCAAAGTGTGTGCTTCACAACGAGACAGTGAAAAGCAAATGAGAGATATTAACCATGCCCCTGGGATCCATTTTGGTCATATTCTATGTAGGCAGAAATATTCTGATCTCCAAATTCCCCTTGGAATACTGCATTACAGAGTTTGACTCTACTCTCTTCCTAGTGTCTTCCTACAGGTATTTTATCACTCATTCATCCAGAAGCTTCCAGCAAGCATTTGTTGAATGACTGCTGTGTTCCAACTACTGTGCTAAGCACTTGAAATAAAATGTCAAAGAAGAGAGGCATGATTCTTATTCTCCAGAATCTTCACTCTGGAGGGGAGATATATAAAATTTACAAGTAAGATCCAAATGCTGAAAAAGGCGCAGCCACACCCAGAGCCAGAAGAGGCACATCCTAAACAGAAAACCAAAGCCAGAGGCAGAAGGAGAAGTTAGTATTCCTGGAACCCACCAGTGAGGCAGGGAGTGGAACAGTAAAAAATAGGACGTTGGGATATCATTGAGCACCTATGGCTACATAAGCCACTCTTCAAGGAGCCATGGATTTTCTGTTCTTCTATGACTTTCCACAGTATTTTTCAAACAGTGTATCAAGGTATCTATTTATGAATTGTGACCAACATTGTGTAGTGACAGAATTAGCTAGAATAGAAAACATCAACTGGGTGCGGTGGCTCACACCTGAAATCCCAGCACTCCGGGAGGCCGAGACAGGTGTTCGAGAAGTCAGGAGTTCGAGACCAGCCTGGCCAACATAGTGAAACCCCATCTCTACTAAAAATACAAAAATTAGCCAGGCGTGGTGGTGCATGTTTGTAATCCCAGCTACCCTAGAGGCTGAAGCAAGAGAATCACTTCAACCTGGGAGGCAGAGGTTGCAGTGAACTGAGATCACTCCACTGTACTCCAGCCTGGGTGACAGAGCAAGACTCTGTCTAAAAAAACAAAACAAACAAACAAAAAATTATAAGGCATTGAATGGAGTAAGGGTTGTTATTTCTGAAATCTGTGATTTACTTACATGTGCACACATGTGTTTATGAGTTCAGGGCTTCTCAATTTCAGCTGCACGTAGGCTCTGGGCATACATCTTTGTTGTGGGGGGCTGTCCTGGCATCATAGTTTGTTAGCAGCATTCCTGGCCTCCACCAGATGCCCACAACATCTCTGCGCAACTTCAGCTGGCACAACTACAAATGTCTCCAGACATTGCCAAATATCAGCCACTGGCTAACTATGAAATGCTTCTGACAATAGATCATGGTCTCAAAACTTTGAAAGCCACCAAATTATGGGATGAGATTTTATATTCCTTCATGCTTCTCCTCTACCCCTGTTTTTCACTCTGAACCCCTTGAAGAAGTGGCATCCTCCACTTCCCACCCTGCTTTTCCTGTCTCATCTGCCATCTCTTCCCCTTCTCACATTATTTTCTCTCTCATCCCTTCTCTCTTACCCCCACTCTCCCCACAAAATAAAGACCAAACTAGTTCCCTAAATAGCATTTTGGAAACCCAGGATAGTTCTCTTTGTAGGCAGGGCCTTCAGGAGAAAGCAGCAGTGCCTGGCTCAGGCAGCATGCACTTCCTGGCATACTGCGCACACTTAATGGCTACCACACAGGTGTGTGTTTCTGGGTTCAGGATTATCTCTCTCATTTTTTCCTCCTGGTCTATTTGTAGGTATTCTGCATGTATATTCAGCAAACTAGAGGTTGTGGAAAGAAACCTAATCCTCTGGCAAAACATTTGGAAGAGAAAAGAGTAGGTACAATAATCCAGGAGACGTTTAAAAATATATGCTAGGCAAAAGAACTCAGAGGCATTAGCAGTAGTGGGGAGCCCAGAAATGACCCAACAAGTCTTTTTCTTCCCTAATTTATTTGCTTCCCCTGATCTGTGATGCCCCTCTGCTCCCTGCTGCGTGCATCTGCTGCATGTCTCCCACTCACACCTCCCTCCCCGTGCAGAGGACGGTTCTTGGTTCTTGGTTACAGACTCCTGCTCTCCCCCAGGAGGCTATGACGTGCCCCCTGCTGTGTGCATCCACTATGCCTTTCTCTCTCCTCTCCTGCTGTTCATGTGTCCACTGTCGCTTTCTCCTCCAATAAGTCCTCATCTTGACTTATTTCCTAAACGCTGGAGCTTTTTCATTTTTCTCAGTCTCCGTGCACTCTCAGCTTCCCTCTGCTCTTTCTTGCCTGTCCACAGTCTGTGGTCAGGTTTTCTCCTTCTTCCCCCCTGGAATGAATGTTTTCCTTATTTTCCTGTTTACTCCCCATAAACACACACAAACACATGCATACAAATACTTCTCTACTCTAATATTCTATGATCATGCCCATAGAAAGTGGATGAAAATGAATAGCCTTCTTCTCAAGAGCTTTAAAAAAATGCAATTCTGTTCAAACTTGCTTGTTCTCTATTTGCTTGCTGGTTTATCATTCACAGACTGAATTTCTGCAGAGGATGCAGGTCACACCTCTTCAGTCCTGAGTGTTCATTGTGGGCAATCAATATTTTTTTTAAAGGAAAAATCATAAGCAATGCAGGCAGCACAGAATCTAAGGATCCCCGCTAAACCCCTGAACATGCTGAGCTTCCCGTCTCTTTGTCCCACTGCCTTGACAAAAGTATCATTAAGCAGACTTCATCGTGTTTCTCTCGCTCATTTGCCTGTCAGAGGATGGCAAGCTTTTCAAGTGGGTCATATTAGTAGCTGTTGTGGTTCTACCTTTCTCCACCGGGGCCCACCAGATGATGATAATGTAGCCACGGTGTATTTGCATACACATTTCAGAACATTTGCACCCGTTACTCCCTTAGCAGCTTATAACCCAGGAGGAAGGAAAAGAAAGCAAAAGAAAAGCACACATTCACACACACAAGTTTAAATGATTAACTACTACAAGCTAGGCCCCCTTAGGGGCTTCTAAACACGGGATTTCATTTAACACTCACAAAGTTGCTAGGCTGATCCACGCTCAGAAGGATGAGGAATATGGGACTTATCCAACTGGCGCATGGTGGAGTCAGGTTTATTCACTCATCCATTTGACAGGGCTCAAACCAGGCTGCTCTAAGACACGGCATCTTGGCATACTGAGCATTTTAAGATGAAGGAATGTGAGAAAACTGCAGAAGCAGGAAGGTCTCTCTGGCTTACGCTCACCTTTCTCCTCTGAAACAGATTGTAAAATCTCAAAAGAATTTCTGGTCTTCTACCCAAAGCAGGTCATAAAACCTCATGGGAGAAACGTCCTCCCTATACCCAGAGGAAAGGAACGTCCTCCTCTCTGAAGACACCAGGAACAGAGAAGAAGCAGAACAAACAGGCCTTGCTAAGTTCTCCCCATTTTATTACCATTAAATCATACCAATGTTTCCTCCAGTGATATTTCTCCATTACACTTTACCTCTTCATCAAACCTAAGCATAAAAATATACAAGTTTACCTGTTTCTTTGAGTCATTTCCTTATGAAGGCCCCCATGTCACATAAAGCTTATTAAATATGTGTATGTCTTTCTCCTGTTCATCTGTCTTTGTCAGTTTTATTTCCAGACCCAGCCATGGACCCCAAAATAGTTGAGGAAAATCTTTCCTCCCCTACAGTTTCTGGCAACCATGAAGAGACAGCTAAGACTATACTCATTTCGGAGCATGCAGATAAATCCTAAAATAACTGACAAAAAGCCAATGAAAGATAAGAATTCTTACCAAGGTCAGATCTCCTGGATCTCTGTCTGCAGTGCTTGGTGAAGAGAGGAAGGCAAAGATTTCTCTTTGACCATTCCTTTCCAAATTTAGATTAGCAAGAGAAAGACATTTGTTTGGGTTGTGACTCCAAAGCCGTCTGTGTCATGTAAAACCTAAGTAAATGTATGTGCTTTTCTCTTCTTAATATGTTTTTTGTTATAGGAATTTTAGCCATGAACCTAGTGATGAGTGAGGAAAATATATTTCTTTTCCCCATCTACATATTCAGCACCTATTTATTTTTGAGGCTTTACTGTCAACCTGGCACTGTTCTAGGTCCTGAATTTCATGGGGCCTTTGTGCTAAGAGTGCAGAAATTACACAATTTAGAGCAAAAGATTGCTCACAGATACACACAACTCACATTACCAGCAATGAACACAGGGAAAAGAAAAAGCTAGAATCACCCTCATTAATTTCCAGAGAACTTAGCCATACATGGCATGAAGAAAATAACGAAGTCTGTCCCATGGTTATCAAGGATTCTGTCAGAAATCCCTGTTTTGAATTTTCTGCCTCCGGTGCCAGGGAAAGCCTCCTTTACGAAAGAACAACTTTCTAAGCCCGTGTTTAATAAGTCTCAGAGAAGAAAAGCCTGCCAGTAATGACTCGAACTCAGAGTATAAATGCAAAACCGATTGCCTGATCCGCTCTGTTGGACCACACAGCCCTGCCACCCCACGCACCTGGAAAGCCATCCTGGGTTGCATTTCCCTCCCACCCAAGGGCTACATGTTGTCTGTAATAACCTTTCCTGTTAGGACACACACAGCCCTCTCAGTGCCTTCCACTTTCCAGTGTTTATGCCTTTCTTTTCCGGCCTAGGGAAAGCAAACGACTGAGATAGTTGCCTTATGATTAAGAGGAAGGAAATGTTCCTCAAGCTGGGAAGAGAGGTGGGCAGAATGTACCACGTTAACCACTTTGGAAGCCCAGAGAAGCCGTGCTCCTGCGCGTCCTCCCACTGGGCCCCCACAAGCAGAAGCACTGCCAAAGGGAGTCAACACCATTTGGATCCTATAAAGAAGCTACTTAAAACTGCGAATGTGGAGCAAGATAATGAAGGGAGGCCAGGAAGCACTCGGCAAAGTGATAATAGGGAAATTATGACATCTGTGGCCCCATTTGGTCTCTAGTCAATAAAGCACACAGCCCAAATAACTCTCCCATTTCCCCAGAACTGTTGGAAACAGGGCTGATCCCACTAATGGAAAAGGCTTGGAAAAAAGATCTAGAAAAATCTATATTCCAGTTCACACTCAAGTCAGCCTGCCATCATCTCCCTCACCCTAAACAATGTAAGCTGCAACACAATAGCAGGCCACCATTTCACAACCCTCATGCCATGCATATTCACCTGCTTCTGTGGCTCTTTTTCAGTTATATCTATATGCAGTGCAGGATATGGTTTTTTGTTTTTTGTTTTTTGGTTTTTTTTTTTTGCTCTAAGATCTAACTTAAAAGGAGAGGGCTGCTCTCTTTAAAATCACATTGCAAACATTCATCTGAGCTTTTCTAGAATCTAATGTTTATACCTCTCCTTTCTGACCTAGCCCAAGAACATGGCACTTTTCCTCTATTGGGAGAGGAGAGGAGCTTTTTAGCTGAGGATGAGTGAGTTAAACAAAGATGATGACAGTGATACGGTCTTTGGAAAGCACTAGGGGAAAGCCTTAGACACTGCAGGCAATCCAATTTTTTTTTTTTTTTTAGGTTCACAAAACTGAAAGGAAAGTCTTAGAAAAGAGAAAAGAGGCTGGGCACAGTGGCTCATGCCTGTAATCCCAGCACTTTGGGAGGCCAAGGTGGGTGAATCACCTGAGGTCAGGAATTCGAGAGCAGCATGGCCAACATGGTGAAACCCCATCTCTACTAAAAATATAAAAATTAGCTGGGTGTGGTAGTGGGTGCCTATAATCCCAGCTACTCAGGAGACTGAGGCAAGAGAATTGCTTGACCCAGGAGGCGGAGGTTGCAGTGAGCCGAGATCGTGCCACTGCACTCCAGCCTGGGTGACAGAGCGAGACTGCATCTCAAATAATAATAATAATAATAATAATAATAATAATAATAATAAATAAAAGAGAGAGAGAGAAAAGAGCAAAACTCAAATACAAAAACTTAGGTTTCGGGAAGTAAATAAACCAATCTTTTAGCATGAACATGTGAAACCAACTGTTAATAACTAACTTTAATAATAACCAACTTTATTAACCAACTGTTAATAAAGATCAAAATATGAGTAACAGAGGGTGAGTTGTCTTCCACCATCATGACATCTCTGCAAATGCATCCTGGGAACAGGTCTGCCGCATTAATGAGAATCAGGACTGCTGTCATATAATTTCTAATTTGAGCCATGTCTCAATATGTAAGTAATCAGCTAACACAACCCTAATATTTCTTCAGCTACAATCTGAATTTTATTTTAGTCAGTCACCAAAGAAGACAGAATACTGTCATACCATGTTAAGGTAATGTGCCTTTAAAAAGAAATTCAAATATTTAATGGTTTGTCCTACAAATCAACAGGAGGCACTACTTGAAGAGTGGCATGAGCTTTGGAACACAAGTACACTCACTCTCAAATTCAATATAAAATGTAATTTTCCACAGAAACACTGCCCAGAAAGCCAATAAGGGGACATCTAAAACTGAGACTTTATTTTATTCTGTACATTCACACACACACACAAACACACACATCACCTTTACTTAGAAACTATTCTGTCAGAGATGTTGGAATATTTTTTACAAAACCAAACAAAGACAATATGGAGAAAGGGGTGATTTTTAGCAGAACATATGAAAACAACGTAATGTTAAACTGGGAAAAGGGACACGACTCTATGCAACTCATACACACCTAATAAAGTCTTGATAGCCAAGAGAACAGGAGAGAAAGCATAAGGCAGAAAAGATACAGCATGATACAGTACGAAGTGTCTAAATTGTCTGAATTGTCTGAATGACAACAGCCATTTTATCTAAAGTGGTTATCAAGAACAATTTCATAACTGATGCACATTTTACTGGTGCCCATTACCATGCAAAAAGATTCCTGGGTTTGTTAAGAGGAGCATTCCAGTGATGATAACCCTATTCATCCATGTATTTTTCATCCCAGTTGTAATTTATAAGATGATGATATCTATGGCTCCTAAATGCTCAGCCTCAGAGGTGGATGGGAAGATGAACCGCAGGGAGTTGGATTTGGAGGACAAGTCCTCATTAGAGTGGGTATTAGGGATTCAATAACTGGAGATGGTCTCAGATTAGGAAACAAAGAGGGAAAGCCCAGTGCAATGGAAGTAAAAGAATAGAGGGGTGATTATGAAATAGCTAGAAAGTTATCATTTCCCAGGAGAAAGAAAGAATGGCAAATGGTTAGTCCAACTAGATTCTAACCACATCTATAGACAGTTTGGGGAGAATATGCAAGGGTAGACCACAGATACAAATGGGTAGCCTGAAAGCTGGGTTCAGCTTGCTGACATGTTTTGTTTGGCTCGAACAATTTGTTTAGCTTAAAATTCTTCTGATTGGCAATTTGGGCTAGGCTTAGCTGGGTGGTTTTTCCAGCCTTGGCTGGGCTTCTTTCTATGTCAGCTGCAGGTTGGGTAGGTGGCTTTGATGATCTTGGCTGGGCACCGTCCCATCTCTAGACTAAAACTGAGCTCATTCAACTCTGGTCCATATGGTCTATCATCCTCCAGTAGGGCTGGCCTGGGCTTATTCAGATGGCAGTTGGACAGGGTGCAAGAGAGTAAGAGGAAGCATACATGAACTTCACATAAGTGAATCTTGTCACTTCCCCTTCACTATATTTGCAAAGTAATTCTCAAGGCCAGTCTGGATTTAAAAGATGGAGAAGCAGATTTCACCCCTTGATGAGAGGAGCTACAAAGTCCCATTGCAAAAGGGAGTTGATATTGGGAGGTATGAGCAATTGCAGACATTTTTGTAAGCACACTCCCATATCTGGTAACTAAGCCTGCATTTCTGAGTGGCAATAATCATCTGCATCCAAGTTACAGCCACTTTGCCTAGATGACTAGACCCACTGAGATTCCTGGCACTCCTTACTATCTCCCTCTTGCTATAACCAGCCAAATGGACATATTTATACTTCCTGCTTGTCCCCCATTATGTTCTCATTTTTAAGGCAATAGATGGGGAAAGAAGTGAGCCAATAAATCCTTCCCAGAACATTAAGGGATCTATCCTTTCGATGTGCTTCTCCTTCTTTACCCTCATAACAGAAAATCTCTCATAATCATTTCTTTTGAACCCACTTGCACTAATACTGTTTATAAATGCTAACATCTAATAACAATTAACACCATTTCTGGGGGACAAAATCACCCACAAAGATTCCTTTTTAGGGCATCATGACCTAGGTAGGGCACATAAGGACCTCAAAGCCAAAAAGGTGTAGCTGATTAGCCCTTCAGCAGCACATATCTGTCCCCTGATAAGAAGCAGAAGGGATAAGTACATTTCAAAACACTACTCAAAATCTCTGGACTAGAAAAAGAAATTATTCACATCATCAGCTTCCTAACCATCCTCCCCTTCTTCTATGACTAGCTGTTTCACCAGTGATTCCAGGCCAGGGAAATTACCCCTGCTAAATCCATGGTCTGGCCATGCAATTTCTTCTTTAATTCAAGTCCTTTCTCTTCTGCTTCTCTCACCTACAAGTATAGAAATCTTACTCATCTTTCAGAGGCGGCCCTAAGGCCACTTGTGCCTTCCTTGATTTCTCCCTCCCCATACCTTGTGCCTCACACCTTCAGAAGACATTGTCCCAGTCTGCCTAATTTCATAGATTTTATGTACCCATCTCCACCTCTCTTTACCATGCAGTAAATTACAATTGGAATTGTGCCCTTCTAATGTCTAGTATGATGTTTACGTTGTAGATATTGAAAGACTTGTCACAGGAATAACTGAATACATGATGTTAATCTTGGTTGAACAGCAAGGAATATTTCCAACCTTACATTAATTTACATAGTGCTTTTTTTTCTGCTTCAAAAACCCTTAAACATGTAATCTCATTTTATTTCCCCCAGCAACCATGAAGCTTCACTAAGAGAAATAGGACTCCACTTTTGGATAAAGAATGGAAACCCAAAGTAGCTAAATGATTTGTCTGCCAATGAGATAATGACTGACTGGGCTAGGACAAGATTCCAGATCGCCTGGCTTTTAATTCAATGTTGTTCTTTTCCCATAAACTCAGTGACAGCACTCTAATTTTAAAATTAACTACAAACCAAATGGCATTATGGAAGCAGCTTCCATGATGTCAAAGGTTATTTGGATCCCATGATGCCTCAAATATGGGAAATTCCTTGGGTTGGATGCTGTAGGTGTCCACAGCAACTAACCATGAGCATGCACAAAGGTCTCCCTCCTAGTGATTCCCATCAGTTTAATTTTTAATGAAGTAGAAATGGAAAGTAAAATAGAATGCAAAACAGCTCTGAAAACAAGTCTTTGCAGATAGCCCTTTACCATACTTTCATTTGAATGGTGTCTCAATACAACCCTGAGGGATAGCTTCTTGTCACTCCCATTTCACAGATGAAAAAGTTGTAGGGGAAAAGAAATATCTTCTTTTCCATCTCTAGGTTCCTGGCTGAGCTCCTGTGGCAAAAACAAAAACTACAAAACAACAACAACAACAAAAACACAGTTAACAAAAGAAGAGCATACAAATTTACTTAATGAGCTTGACATGACATGGGAGCCTTCAGAAATGAAGATGCAAAATAACAGGAGAACCTGCATATTTGTATGCTAAATTTGATGAAGAAATGGATAGTTGTGGAGAAATATGGTTGAACAAAAGGGGTATGAGAATGGCGATAAACTGGGAGAACTCAACACGTCCTGTTTGTTCAGATTCTTCTGTGTCCTTGTGTTTTCACAGATAAAGATTTTTTGGGGGGGGATTTTGGTGTTTTTTTCTAGGCATATGGAAGATACTCTTTGAAAAAGAGTCTTATGACCTGCTTCAGGAAGAAGGGCAGGAGAAGTTCAGGGAGTGACCTTCCGACTTCTGCTGTTTTCTCAAGTGCCAACATGCCATATTTTGAGGTCGCATGTCCTGAATCTCATCAAAGTCAAGGCTCAAGAGGTTAAATAACTTGGCTCAAAACCACATATTTAGAGAAGAATAAGGACTTGAGCCCAAATGTCCCTGCAAATCCTGTGCCACCTACCTACTGGCTGTGAAACACTTTTTAATATTCTATGCCACGAAAATTTCAAGGCAATTCAAGGAGCTCACTCCTTCTGCTCTTTCTCCCCTCACTATCTTTCTGCAGTCACTAGTGGCTTGATACCAACAACTTAATTGGGCAAAAAGTGTAATAGTATTTACCTACAGATAGTTGAGTGAAGCAATTAAGAATACTGTCTTGGAAGTTAGGCATGTGGATCTAAACTGTGACCTGGCCTTCCCTGGCTGTGTGACTGGGGTCAAGTTAGTTACTCTACTCTTCTTTATCTGTATGGTGGGCCTGAAAAGTACAAGTTCTTCCTGGGGTGGTTGTTGGGATTAAATGAGATAATTTTCTTTTTTTTTTTTTTTTTTTTTTTTTTTTTGAGACGGAGTCTCGCTCTGTCACCCAGGCTGGAGTGCAGTGGCCAGATCTCAGCTCACTGCAAGCTCCGCCTCCCGGGTTCCCGCCATTCTCCTGCCTCAGCCTCCCGAGTAGCTGGGACCACAGGCGCCGCCACCTCACCCGGCTAATTTTTTTGTGTGTTTTTAGTAGAGACGGGGTTTCGCCGTGTTAGCCAGGATGGTCTCGATCTCCTGACCTTGTGATCCGCCCGTCTCGGCCTCCCAAAGTGCTGGGATTACAGGCTTGAGCCACCGCGCCCGGCTAAATGAGATAATTTTCATAAAGGGCTTGGCATAATGCTTGGCATATAGTAATGACGGGGTGCAGGGAACACTATTTCAAAATATGACACCTTGGCATTCTGGCATTTAAGCCTAAGGAAACAGAAAAACCACAAAAAACAGAACGGTCATTCTCTGACTTGCTCTCACCTTTCTCTCTTGAAACACAGCCATGGTGAAATTCTCTATTCCCTAAAGGTAGGTTTTTAGATCCTTATGTGACAGGTGTCCTGCCAAACACCTAGAGGAAAGAAATGAAGGTGCAAAGATGCCAAAAAGTATCTGCCCAAACAGACCTTGCAGAGTTCTCCTCAGTTTATTATCATTAGATCATGTCCTTTTGTCCTCCAGTCACTCCCCTACATGACTTTTCATAAAAGCACACAGTTTTCCCTGGGTCTTTGATTCTTCATTTCTGGAGTTTCCCATGTCATATAAAAATTTGCTTAGGTAAATTTCTTATGCTTTCATCTTGTTAATCTGTTTTTTGCTATAAGGGTGGTGGCCATGAGCCACCCTCTTTCCTATAGTAAGTTCTCAATAATGATAATGATGATATTGTTGATGCATTAGTAAGAAACTACTAACTTATGAGATTTAATACTGACGGGTCTGTAAGACAAGCATTTTGTGAAAAATAGCTCCAATCAGTCATCTCATTTGTCTGAAAAGCATTGATTATAGGATGAATGTGCAAACCATAATATGATTGTTTTAGGAGACTAGGGGATGATGATATGTATGTTAGGTATGAATTCTAAATTTCTCTTCAAAGAATCAATATGTCAGTATGTTCCATTATTTGCCTTCTACTTTTAAACTTAACTTCCTCGTAAAGCAACCTTTTTCAATTACCTGCTCCACCCTGACTCATTCCGATTACCTGCTCCACCCTGACTCATTTTGATTACCTGCTCATTCTCCACCCTGACTCATACCAATTTCCTACTCTGCCATAACTATTTTTCCCCCCAGACCACTCACCTCGTCACTCTCTTTAAATTAGCCAATCAGAATTATCTTAGCCTTTGCAGTCTAACCCTAGCCAACAGGGGAATGACACAGCAGCAGGGGCCACGTGCATCAGGGATAAGAACCCCTTCCCCTCCCTTGTCCAAGTGTATGCTCACCATTGCTCCATTGGTAAGGGCGCACCCTTCTATAGAAGTACACTGCCTTGCCGAGAATTAAAAAGAAAATTTTATATTGGAGTGCTATTTCTTTTGTGGCACTGAAACTTTACTTATAACATGTAAATGTTTGTCACTGATTCATTTATTCACCAGAGATAGATAGATAGATAGATAGATAGATAGATAGATAGATAGCTGTATTAGGAATTGGTGGCATGAACAAAGAGTAAGACATAGTTTTCCAAAAAGCACACAATTTCAAACAAAATATTTGACACAGGATAATAAATAGCATTTATTAAATAGCATTGCATGTTAAGAACTTCACACACACACTTTACACATATTAAATAATTTAATACATATTAATCCTCTGGGTTAAATCCATTTTACAGAGGATGAAACAGACAAATTAAGCAACTTGCTTGAGATCATACAAGTAATAAGAGGCAAAACTGAGACCCAAACTCAGGGAGTCTGACTGCGAAGCCAGAACCCTCTAATACTCTCACTATCTCTCTACGGGGACTCAATAAACATATCTTGAAATAAATGAAGATTTGCAAAAAGAGAAATAAAGCCTTGATCAGAGTGTTCTCAAGGTGTGAAGATGTTATAAAGTCAGTAGGGATGGTCTCTACTGGGAAGGGGTAGGTAGACACCCTGACACAAGCAGAGAAGGCTCACAGAGGGGCCTTAAGAATATTCCAGATAATTAAGGTGGGAAAGGGCATTTCAGGGGGAAGTTACATCTGCAAAGCTTCAAAGTTGCCACAGAAAAATACATCCAGAATCCCAGCTTGGGAGGCTTGCAACATTTCTCTTTACATAAAATTGGATCAGGTATCCTCTTATCACAATCAAGTCAGAGAGGTCCATCAAAGGTGGGGTGAGGAATAAAAATAAAATCTTAGGCATCCCAATCAACTAATCAGTTCTCATGGCCAAGGGGACTCTGGAGAAATCTTACAAACTGAGTTCCCAGGCATGATGAGATGGGAGATTAGATGTACCTTATTTGTTATACCAGCTTACTTGCTAACTGATATTGAACTTTCTTTCCTAAGAGTTAAACAGCAACCAATCCAGCCAGCCTACCCTTCCTTTTTGTGGTTTCAAAACAACTGACTAGCATTCCTTTTTGATAAGAGACCACCCACCATGGACTCATTCTGGACTCATTACAGAGGCCGGACATAGGATGCCTCTATGTCCTCTGCTTCACTTTATATCTATTCTAATTTTAATGCATTTAAATGTTAAGTTTACACCACAAAGTGAACATGGGACATATGTAACATACATGTTTGCTTACTATACATGTACGTGTGCATTTTTTGTGACTATTAATAGCTCCTCCTATAACCTGTTGGATGTGTCTCCTTTGTCAATCCATTCAGCATAAATTCCTGTCTCCGTTTCCTCCCTTGAAATACCTCCTTCTGGTTTCTGCCTGAGGCTACACTTCCCAGCCCAGTCATCCTGCAATCTCAAACCCTTTATAAGAAATAAAGCTCTCCTGTCCACATTTACGAATCTCGTGATTCTTCAGTTGACAGGGGCAGGAGGTCCCTCCATCTTCCCACTTACCCCAGCTATGAGGACCTCAGGGGGCCCACTTTCCTGCACAGTGCTCTGTATTAATAGGCTCTGGATAAAGAAAAATGCCTCCTCTTCCAGCTGGACAAGGACTAGAAACAAAGTGGGAACAGAACCTCCGATGTTAAATTGTACAGCAAAGGTAGACACTTATGGAGATAAGGGTTAGGAAGGAGTGATAGGGGAAAAGGTACTAGTAGCCAGGATCCTTTTTATTCAAAATGTTACTAGAACCTGTTCTTCCCCCAAGAATTCTCCTGGCCCCAGGGTAAGGCATTTTGTTTTACTTTCCCCATTCTATTCCACTTACTTCTAATGATTTTTTTTTTTTTTTAATCTTTTACGTTGGAGGGCAGGGAAAGTGAAAAGGAAAGAAAAACTCTGCATCCACTAAAGCACACTCTACCCCTGCCTAAGCCATTTACACCAGCCCCAGGTGAAGCCTTCACTTTTAAATGCAGAAAAGAAAAACAAAGCCACTCAGAGATGCTGATCTTAGGTGTTTGAGCTCTCAAAGGACTGCCGGAAGATACATCTACATTTCAAAAGAAAACCAAACTCAGACTCCCTGAGTCTTTGTAGGAAGACCTGAGTTAAGAACTCTAGGAGAGAGTCTGGATTATTGGAAGAAAAGGGTTCAATTGGCAGAAAAGGATGGGAGATTGACACCTGCTAAGGAAACCTTGTGAAATATTGAAAATCGCTCACCAGCCTCTGAGATGTTTGTAGACCCCTGGTGGTTAAGGAGACCCAAAATGAAAACCACCTTTCTAGTAGGTTTTCATCAACTCAGCATATGCCAGTCCTGGCAGATAATGGCACCAATCAAAAGTCCAGCCACCTTCTCCCACTAATGCTTTGGGTCTCTGTAGGCTCCTTGGACCTTAGTGAGTACGCCCAGAACAAACACACAACCAGTTGTAGCTACATGAGTAGCCTAAGACAGCCCTAGGATCTCTCTTATTGTCAGAGATTAGGCTTCTGCATCCTGGCAGACAGACAACTTTAAATAAAAAAATACATTTACTTACAGAAAAAAAAATAAAAGTAAGTTTCATGCACACTGGACATTTTGACCCAAGATTCATACCTCGTATTCGTCCTCCGTATTCAAACAGCTGGAGTCTGTTTGACTCCAGGATTCGTTCTCCTTCAACCCTAATATCCCATCTGTCACCAGGTATCCTCACTTTTGAAATGTTAGTTTGTGGGGCACCTTAGCCTCACTATTCTCTGCCATGTTATCTTGCCCCTAAACTATTGTAATCCACGTCACCAGGGATATTTATTTAAAATGCATGTCCCTGAGCCCCTAGGAATCAGCCTCAGCAAGTCCGAGTGCATGCAATCTTCTTCTCTAATAACTTTCTGCAGCCCTGATCTCTCTGTTCTCTGAACTCTGCCTTCAGAGTGTGCCCTTCTTAGCCCAGTCTATAAACATTCTCCCATTACCTTGTAGGTGTGTAGGGAAGAAAAGATTTATTTTCTCACCATTAAATTAAGTTTGTCTTAAAGCTGCTTCCACACATATGTTAAGTTCAGACTGAAGGTTTATCTGTACATAGTGAACTGTGACCTACCATGACATACAAACAGCCTGTAACCTATTCTTGTAACACCGAGTCCCAGCCAATCACAGCGGCCAAACTTCAGTCAACCACAGGCAGCCACCTATTCAAGCCAGGTTCAAATAAGGCAAACACCTAGCTGTAACCCATCCAGCTGTTTCTGCACCTCACTTCTGTGTTCTGTACATCACCTTCCTTTTTCTGTCCATAAATGTGATCTGACCATGTGGCAGCCCTGGAGTCACTCTGAACCTATTCTGGTCTGGGGCTGCCCAATTCTCAAATTTTTCTTTGCTCACTTAAAACTCTGTTATATCTAATTCCTAAAGTTTTTATTTTAACATCACCCAATGTTATGTTCATTGCTGAGACACCAATAACAAAAGACAGATTAACAGCAGAAAAAGCATACAAATATATTTAATGTAAGTTTATATAACATGGGAGCTTTCAGAAATAAAGACCTCCCAAAACAGGGAAAACTGTATATTTCTATGCTAGGTTTCATGAAGAGTGAACAGTCTTGGGGAAGTATGATTAGACAAAGTAGGTATGACATGGCAATAAACTGGGGAAGACTTAGCAAGGACTTTTTATTCAGATTCTTTTTTCTTTCTCTCTCTCTTTTTTTTTTTTTTTTTTTGAGACAGAGTCTCATTCTGTCGTCCAGGCTGGAGTGCAGTGGTGCAATCTCGCCTCACTGCAGCCTCCGCCTTGCATATTCAAGTGATTCTCCTGCCTCACACCCAGCTAATTTTTGTACTTTTGTAGAGACAGGGTTTCACCATGTTGGGCAGGCTCATCTCGAACTCCTGAACTCAAGTGATCTGCCTGCTTCGGCCTCCGAAAGTGTTGGGATTACAGGCATGAGCCACTGCACCCGGCCTTTTTATTCAGATTCTGTGAGGCATCTCTGTGTCTTTGAGGATAAGGATATTATTTTCCTCTGTAGTAGAAAGAGTACCTCTTGAATGAGGGTCTTATGACCTTCTTCAGAGGAGAAAGAGCAGGGGAACAGGAGAGTGACCTTCCGACTTCTACCATTTTCTCAAATGCCAAGGTGCCGTATTTTGGGGTAGGATGATCTGAACCCCATCAGGTTATCATCGTGTTTTCCTAGCTAGAGCTTTACTTCCTCATGGGCAAAAACCATGTGTAAACATCTTTCACCTAGGAAATAGCAAAATAAATAAACATATTCTGTGCCAGCCACAGAGCTAAGAGGTTTCCCAGATGTGTTCTCATTCACTTTGGACAAAAACTCTTGAAGGTAGTATGTCAAAGCATAATTTTCAAAATGTTCAAAACATTCTTCTTATACAGATATATGGTGAATATGTATTGAATTTTATATAACTCATTATTAAGAAAACTAGCAGGATGAAAAACTCAGTTCAAAACAATTAGGAAAAACAAGAACGATAGGGCACCAGGTAGGGCAGAGGGGGAAAAAGAACGCTGAGAGATCATTGCTAAGTTAGTTGCAAAATCAGTTAATGTCCTACAAGGCAATAAACCCATAATCTGGGGGAAATCAAAAGACAATAATTAAAACAAATTTACCCTGAAGATCTGAATTGGCTTTTATTTACAATTCTAGAGTCAGGCAACACCTCATTCTATAAAATAGAATAAGTATTCCAGTGAGCCCAGCAGAGAAGGCTGGTTTAATAGACAGAAAAGGGCTGAGGAAAGCAGAAACAGGAAAAAATAATCAGATAGGTCATTTCAAAGTTATTTTTCTTGTAAAGGTTAAAGTAGAGGAGATTTCCTTATCATGTTGGCTAAAACAGGCTTGTTGGGAGATTTGGCTATTATCTATCTTGCGCATGCGCGCACTCTCTCTTTTTTTCTCTCTGTCTCTCGCTCCTGATTTCTGGGAAGGTCAGATAAGGGTCTTAGTTTCAGCATGTCAGCAGGGAACTCCAGCATGAAGGACACCATTTTGGTTTGATTTGTTGGGCCTAGTACAGAGCTCAGCCCAAACCAATGAATGGCCTTTTATAAATTTTATTTAACAGGGGCTATTTTCTCCACCGGACAGAAATGTGTATTATCACATCTTAGCAGTTTTACAGAATCGTAAAATATCTGGAACCTAATCAATTATGCAAATTTACATTTCCCTAAATGGTCAGATTACTTTGAAGCGGGCCTTGTTGAAAATTTTATTAGCACAGCATTAAAAGATAACTTTATCTTCTTTCTGCCTTATTTCCTGTTTTGGAAGTTTTCTGTAACAGTAGGTATTATTTATTCCATTTTACAGATATGGAAGCTGAGGTTCAGAGTAGTGAAGTTCCTTGCCTGTGACTGCAAGTAAGTAAAAGAGCCATGTATAAGTGCTAAGGTTTGCTTGATTCCAAAGCTCACCTTTGTCCTACTATACTATGCAGTTAGGTACCTTAAAGGTATTCAATAAATATTTCTAAATTTATTAGCATAGCAGTAGCATCCCATGGCTTAGTTTATAAAATATTAGCCAAGGAACATATAATAGTTAATACTTGTCTCTAAAGTTCTTAACTCATGGCAAAGCTTACACATCAAGAAAAAAGGAAATACCATTATTTGAATGACAGTCCTTTAATTCCCAGTCAGATCCTGCATTTTAGAGAAACAATCAAGATTGTCTTAGATTCTACGATATAGCATCCTAACTTTGTAATACTTAGATATTCACTGAACAAATATTGATCATCTAGTGGATATCAGGATCCTTTGTTCCCCCTATATCACCATTCATGGTAAGATACTTAAAGGTAGATAAAATTTTTTTTTTTATTTTATTTTGAGAGTTATAAGGCATTAATTTCAGATGATCAGAGACAAACTAGTGATAGGTAATAATGTCACATGTTAAAGACTGAGAATTATCCTGGTAGCTAGAATATCATGCTGACTTCCTAATTCTAAAAAATTCTCTAGCCTATTGAGGAGTGCCATCAAAGGTGACATTTGGTAACTTGACGATGGAAGAAAACCAATATAATTTTTCTCAAGACAGATCAGGCATCTCTGCAATGAATTTTTCTTTGCATAGAACCAAATAATGTTGCAGTAAGCCATGCCACTTTTCTTTTTATGTAACTTCAGTAAATCCACTCCTCGCAAGGTAGGACAATATCAAATTCCCGTACTTATTTGTATGGTTGCAGTACTGCTTCCGGACAGCAGAGGTCACTAATAATAGGTATACTAGATTACCAACCTTTAATAAATGCAAAATAACTAAAGGAGGAAGCAGTTTTACCTAAATTTTGTGCTCTGTGGTAATTGTACAAAATAACCAATAATACCATGTATTCTTTGAGACATTACACACTTGCTCTCTACATACACATACTGGGTAAAAAAAAAAAAAAAAAAAAATCAGAAAGTCAGTGTTTATTGGTATTCCACTTGCATACACACACAGTAAAGGAAATTACCAGGCATGGTGGCTCCTGCCTGTAATCCCAGCATTTTGGGAGGCCATCGCTTGAGGCCAGGAGTTTGAGAACAGCCTGGGCAACATAGTGAGACCTTGTCTCTACAAACTTTTTTAAAAAATTAGCCAGGTGTGGTGGTGTGCACCTGTAGTCCCAGCTACTCAGGAGGCTGAGGTGGGAGGATCACTGGATCCTGAGAGGTTGAGGCTGCATTGAACCATGATGGTGCCACTGCACTCCAGCCTGGGTGACAAAGCAAGACAAAAGGAAACTGGTATCCTCAGGAAGAGTCTACTGGTTGTCTAGTTAACAACACTTGAGTAACCAACAGATGATTCCCTTAGAAAACTAGAGGAAAAACTTGTCATGTTCTTCTAGTGATAATACAGTCATCAAAAGCACAATCATATTAGGTAATAGTCATCTGGCTGTTGATCTAGAAATCAGTCAACCATTTGCCTGATAGTACAACCAAAAGAACACTGGTATTTGAGGTTCTTCACCTTTGGTTTGACCAATTGCTAGTAACAAAACATTTAAACCATAAACGAGAATTCAAGTCAAGGGCACTAAATTCTAAGTAACTCTTAACATCTTAAGATTGAAACGTTGACCGGGCGCGGTGGCTCACACTTGTAATCCCAGCACTTTGGGAGTCTGAGGCGGGTGGATCACGAGGTCAGGAGACCATCCTGGCTAAGATGGTGAAACACCGTCTCTACCAAAAATACAAAAACTTAGCCAGGTGTGGTGGCGGCCGCCTGTAGTCCCAGATACTGGGGAGGTTGAGGCAGGAGAAATGGCGTGAACCTGGGAGGTGGAGCTTGCAGTGAGCTGAGATGGGCCACTGCACTCCAGCCTGGGTGACACAGCGAGACTCCGTCTCAAAAAAAAAAAAGAAAAAAAAAAAAGATTAAAATGTTGGTGTCTAGTCCCTAGGCCAGTGGTTCTCAAGCTTTTTGGAAGCAATCGTTCTGTATCAAATTCGCTTGGAAAACTTGTTAAAACACAGATTGCAGGTTCCACCCCCAGAGTTTCTGATTCAGGAAACTTGAAGTAGGGTCTAATAATTTGTAATTATTTAATAATTTAAGTTAATAATAATTTGTAGTTCTAACTGGTTCTCAGGGGATGCTGCTGTCAGTGGTCTAGAAATCACACTTTGAGAACCACTACTGTCCACCAAAGCCTGAATTCCAGAAGCCCAGCAACACTGCACCATGGTCAGATATAAAGGACCAAAACCTCATCTAAGAGCTCAAAAAGCCACATTCCAATTGGCTAGAGCTCAAACTAATAATGTTGTTATACTGTTCATATTTTAATCATGTCTGCTGTCATCTCATTATATTTTGTCTGCCCTTATCTGAGTGTGTTTGTTTGTTTGATTGTTTGTTTGTTTGTTTGTTTGTTTTGAGATAGAGTCTCACTCTGTTGCCCAGGCTGGAGTGCAATAGCACAATCTCAGCTCACTGCAACCTCTGCCTCCCGGGTTCAAGCAATTCTCCTGCTTTGGCCTCTTGAGTAGCTGGGATTACAGGCACATACCACCAAGCCCAGCTAATTTTTGTATTTTTAGTAGAGTCAGAGTTTCACCATGTTGGCCAGGCTGGTCTTAAACTCCTGACTTCAGGTGATCCACCCGCCTCAGCCTCCCAAAGTGCTGGGATTACAGGCATGAGCCATAGTGCCTGGCCATCTGAGTGTTATTAAATGTTTTCCTGGTTATGTTACCACTTTCTATCCATCCATCCATCACCTCACTGTTTGCTATGCATTCTTCATCTCAGGTTCAACAGCCTTATAACCAAGTTAAATTTTTTGAAACATGGAAATAATAGCAATGGACAAAAATCCTAAAGAGATAAAGAGACTAACTGAAGCAATGATCAAATAAGAAGAGTTTTGTTATGAATGGCCAGAAAAGTCCTCACCCACTTTGGCCTGGCCTTTCTAAGTTCTCCTTTCTTTATCTTGTTGTTTTGTCCAATCACTAGCAGGCAGGCCAGATCCTGAGTGAGTGAGTATTCAGTGAGATGCTGTGTTGTGCTACAAATTTCCATGCTAACAGAGAGAACTATCGGCAGGAAAAAAAAAAAAAAAAAAAAAGTGAGAGTGAATAAAATGCAAAAGCCATGACAAAATATCATTGACTCATGAATTTGTCTCCCAATTTTTCAGAAATACCTATTAGCACCTTTCTAGTTATGCTCCATGGGTCAGATAGAGACAGGTGAATAGCCACAGTACAACAAAAGGGTTCTTTAATGCCCTCATGAACAAATTCACCTCATTTCCCAAAGCTGAAAGTGAATGAAAATAAGAAATTACAATGGAAATCACACTGCAGTCTTCACTCTGGGCTAGCTTACAATGAAGACTATAATAGATAATAAATATGCAGCAAACCATGGCTGTTAAAGGAGATGCTGCTTCTGCCGGCACATGGTACACATCCATCATTGCATGTACAATAGGCCAACTGCTCCACGTTGCAGGAGCAATGTTACTAGCCAGTAATTACAGGCGTGAGGATTTCCTGCACACAGAAAAGGAAGTGAAAGTGCCTTTAACAATACAGGCCTCATACACTTGCTTTGTATGCAAAAATGTCCTGTTACAACACTGTCACCCTTGCCTTTTGAGATGAATATTTATAAAGAAGTTTCCGGAACAACAACTTCATTTCAAACTTGGGCTGCAGTCAGATAGGTTAGGTTTAAAGGACGCAGACTTTAGAATGAGGTTAGAATCTCCAGGCCATGATGGCAGAGAGGAAAGAAGGATTCCAACTATAACTTCAACACAGTGTTTTTTAAATCATGTTTTATTAATTCAGTCCACATGCAGACTTCTTCAGGCAGAAGGAATTTGCATTTTAACTAATTCACTTTCTGATAAATATCAGAAATGAAGGAGTGTGCCCCCATTAGTGATTAAAAAGCCTGGAGAGATTCCTGTCCACTGGATTTTGGGGTGGTGCCTCATCTCAGGTCTGTAATTGTATGCTGTCAGCAGCTTGCCACAACGCACAGAGCATATGGCATCCTCCAAGGATTCGCTACTATTTTTTTTTTACCTTGTGAATCAGTCGGTTACTCTAACTCCTCTGTGAGATAATTCAAACAGCTGATCCCAACCAACTTGAAGGTGGGAAAAGCTCTTTGTCTCACTTTCTATCCCACTGGCTGGGGTAGGGTTGCAGCATTTCATCCGTGGTTTACTTAATAGTACATAGCTAATTGGCATTACCATTCCTGAAATAAAGAATGGAACAATGTATTCCGTCCACAGGGCATTCCAGAACCAAATAGGTAGTTATATTTTTATGTAACCCAAAATTGTCTTTTATTAGATGGGATCTTAAATGAAAATAAATTGCAAATTTGTTTTTATTTCACTAACACTGAGAAACACTGGAAATGTAATCAATTCAAGATTAGCTCTACTTAGAGAAAGACAGAAAAATCTGAGTCTCTTAAATAGTTTTAGACTTAGTCAAAATCTTGTAATCCAATTTACAGACTAGCATTTCCTTCAGTCTATTTTTTTTGTTTGTTTTGATCAGAACAGGACAATGTCTACTGTAATTTTACTAACTACGACATTCTGGACACTTAGCATAGAGCAAAGTCATGAATATCAGACTTATTTGAGTTCTTATCTTTCATGGTTCACAGATCTCATCTCTTCTTTGATCATCAGGGTAGCTCCCAAATTGAATCTGTTTTTCTCTCCTTTTTCCCTCTACAGCCAACTATTTCATTCTGGACCAAAAGATTAATGAAATCATGGTTAGAGTGAAAAAGAACCTAGTGAACCAAAGAATGATAAATGAGTAAATAAATCTCAAAGAAAAAATATAATGAGACAAAAATATGCCTAAGAAGAAAGATGAATAGAAGTATAGATCTGGTGATCAAATTTCAGCATCAAATACACTTATAAATAATAATTTAAAAAAAAAACCTCGAGAGAGATAGTTTAATCCCAAATGGAATCTTTCAAACAGAAAATATGTTTTTACAGCACTTTATTGACATCATTTTCAAGTTTCATATTTAATTGCAATTAAAATGTTAAAGCAGATTCTAAGTTAGACTCAGCTTAAGTCTGAGTTGAAGTGAGTATTGCAAAGACAATTGGATTCAGAAATGAATGACACCCCTCTACTTCTGAGTAATGGCTACAGTTTCATTCAAATGTCTTAATCAAATAAAAAATAAATGATGGGAAATAGGATGACACCAAAGAGAAAACCATGACATTCTTCATAATTATCCAGCTGCTTCAAAAAGGCACACGTTGGCCAAGTGGTTTCCTGATTCCAGCAGCAGTCGCAGATCTCCTACTGTTGACTCTCAGGAGACCCAGTTTACCAATGTAGTTTCTCGTGGTTTTATATAACATGCCCAAGTATCTAGCCACCCCAGTTCAATTAAAGGGAAAACAAACAAACAAACAAGGACTGGGGTCTCTGTCCTAATTTTCTGTCCTGGCTTATCCTGTGCTTTTAGCAGCTGTGCCCCAACCTTATGTCTCATGAGCCATCTCCCAGCCCTTCCCAGAAAAGCAAGGCAGGCATCTCCTGCAGTTGAGAAGTAAAGGAAAATGTTTAGGAAAAAGAATGGCAAGACAGCAGAAAGAAATTTTAATGACTAAGTAAAGGTAAAAGGCAATAAAGAAAAAACAAAGGCCAGGGAGGGAAAAGAGTGCGTATATACAGAACAATTAGCAAAAAGGAAATTACTAGAGCTAGGAAAAAATCATTAGTTTTCTAACTCTGAGAACGAAATGCAGCAGCAAGTTGCCATTATTGGGACTCTTCCGAGCTCTGGAGGGTTTGGTGCCAAGGTCTTTAAGCCCATTCTTTCTTTAAGCAGATAGCCTGGGCTGGGAGATTTCAGTCTGAAAAGATCCAGAAACATCAGCTCCGGAACTAAAACCAATGCCCAAAAGTTTCCATTAACGTGCTCTTGTGTGCAGCTCACCAGGAGGGTGACACCATAGACTGTGCTAAAATGTTCCAGCTTGTGGTAACATAGGTGCAATACTTAATACTAAAAGATAGCATTAAATGTGAAAACAGAGGTTATTTTTTTAAAGCTAAACAAATGCAAGGTATTACTATCACAATATTAGGACGAACATAACTGTTATTTTCCTGAGTTTGATTTATTAAGAAATATGCAATCAATCGTTGAAAGCAGCTGTCACCAAAAAATCTGCCTCCAAAGAAAGTATAATCTTTGTAAAATACAATTGTCTAAAATCCACCTTTTCCCACCCCTCTTCCACTAACAGCATTTCTCTGCTCACCCTTCAGTGGTCCTCCTTTGTTCCAGTGGTGAAGACAGAATTCCTTGAAGGCTCTCAACCAGACTACTGTCTTCTCCAGCCATATCACGTACCTTTTCTCTGGGCTTTTACCACCCTGCTCTGCCATTCCTCATATTTACCAGGACACAGGACCTTCCACATGCTACTCTTTCATCAGGAAACACTCTTCCCTTGACTCTTGGCCAAATAAACCCATACATATCCCTCCAAAGCCACTTTCTCAGAGAAACCTTCTCTGACCTCCCTACTAGAGCTAATCCCAACAGAACAGGCTCTCAGCAGCCCATATACCTCTCTCCCCCTACTACAATGAATACTATACACTTGACATTTGAATGATGTAGGTCCCCATCAAAGACTTAAACTCCATAAGAGTAGGGACTGTGTCAGTTTTGCTCACCATTTGTCTCAACACCAATGATAGTATCTGATGCATAGTAGATGCTCAATAAATAATCATTGAATGAATGGATGAAAAGAATCGATCCCTTATCAGGTAGTTAACCAGCATAGTTTATCGAAAACGAGACCAAATTTTTGAATTATAGTTCTTCACCAAATATTAATTCGTCAGGTAATTTATTCAACAAGTGTGTACTGGGTTTCCTAAGTCAACTAGAAAAACAAACAAAGCACAATCCCTGCCCTCAGAGTGCTTATACTTTAGATTCTGTAAAGTTACAGATAGTAAAACTTTTCAATTTTGCAGGCCAATCTCTTGCAACTACTCAATTCTATTGTGTAGTACAGGGGTCCTCAACCCCTGGGCTGTGGACTGCTATTGCCTGTTAGGAACCAGGCAGCACAGCAGGAGGTGAGTGGCGAGTGAGTGAGCATTACTGTCTGAGTTCTGGCTCCTGTCAGATCAGTGGCTGCATTAGATTCTCATGGGAGCGCAAACCCTATTGTGAACTGCACATGTGAGGGATCTAGGTTGCCGACTCCGTACGAGCATCTAATGCCTGATGATCTGAGGTGGAACAGTTTCATCCCCAAGCCATCCCCCATCCCCTTACCCCACCCCAGTCCATGGAAAAATTCTCTTCCACAAAACCCAGCCCCAGTGCCAAAAAGGTTGGTGATCACTGGTATAGTACAAAAGAAGCCATGGGCAATAGGTAAATGAATGAACATGGCTGTGTTACAATAAAACTTTATTTACAAAGACAGGCAGTTGTTTTTGGTTACAGTTGGTTGCTGGTTGGCTGTAGTTTGCCACACCCTACTCTAGGAGAAGTTACAGGACATGTGTTTAGATATATATAAAATTTGCATTCACGTAAAATATTTGGAATCAGCAACCATATGTTGGGTCCCTCCTATGGGCCATGCACCCAGCTAGGGTTGTGGAGCACACAAAATTCAGAAGGCTGGACTTGTCCAAGGTGCAACTTATTATCTAAGGGGAGAGATCCACATGCTCACTTATTTTTATAAAACAGCTTGAAAAGGATGCAGGATGAAAGTCTTTATGTAACACAGTAAAAATAAAATATTCTGAAAGCCCAAAGGAGGCAGGGATGCAGCTATTTGGATTCCTGAAAGAGTCATTGCCCATAAGTGGCACATAGAAAGCCATGCCTTAGAAAGAGAATCTCAACGCCTTGGGCTGGGTGGTTGCAAGGGAAAGAGGAAGGGGGCAGGGGGACATGTAAGAGCTGGTGCGTGTAGCCTGGTTAGAAGGATCTGAATTAGTGTGGCAGCTGTTGAAACAGGGAGGAGAGGACAAATTCCAGGGACACTGCAGTGGTTCCATCTGTGAGACTGATCTGCTAATTGGTTTATACTGTAGTGATATGGCAGAGTTGTCTTGTAACTTACAGAGATAATGCCATGAGAGTGTGAGCAGAATATGAGCTCAGTGTTGTTTAGCCACCAGGGTTGACAGCAGAGGCCCCGAGTTATCATAACTCCATCTACCAAGTCGCCCTGTGACCTATATGCATTTATAAATAAAATAAGAGACCAGGGTTAGGAACAGCATGAACAGGTGAAAAACTGTTTCTCTGTGTTTTGCCTTTCAGACCACGCAGGCTATCATTAGGGGATCATTGGTGACTAATGCTTTTTCTACATAACTTTCCATCCTCCCTCTGATTCGAAGAAAGACCAACTCTTGGTCACTCACTTTAAAGGCTGGATCTTTTCTGGGAAGACCCAGTTTTAACTCACTAATCAGAGGCTCATTTGCAACATGCTCTTCCCCAGGGTCTAGAGAGCTATTCTGGGGATATAGGGGTATTGACTTGAGAGGCCCGAGGAAGAACTCCTAGACACCCCCAAATCTACACTCATTCAAGCAGTGAATCAGCTGCTCTGGTATTCATTTCCTCCAGCACCCTCCTTGGAAGCGCTAATGGACTACAAAAATGTGGAAGGGAAGGCAGGCAGGCAGGCCCAGAGGGAGGTGTAGAACTAAGGGCAGCTGACAGGAAGCACCACTGACTAATACTCTCCTGACTCATTCAGATCCCTAGGACCATCTTTCACATGTCACTTGTCTTATCAGGCTCTGTGAGAACCTTCATTAAGGCTCCTCTATCTTAGAGCCCATGACTTATTCCCTGGTGGACTCTTCCTCTACAGCTTAAGGGTCACTGAGAAAGAGGCTGAGCCTGGCAACTGTGGCTCCACTGAGTAACTTACAACAGGTTATTTTCTCTTTTGAAAAGTCTGCTTCACCCTCAGAATCTCACAGAAGCGGTGGTGCCCTTCATCACCTTGAAGCATTATTTTATTGGCACAATCTCTGATTCACATTAGAGAGACCACGCATGAAACTGGAGGAGTATAATTTTCTGTAGTGGTGGGGACATGAAGACACAGCCCCCAGCTTCAGATCCCACCCTCCCACCCCAGTTAATGATCTAATGCTGGGCATGTCATCCAGTCTGTGCAGTCATCCTCAACATACGCAGGAGATTGGTTCCAGGATGCATACCCTCAACTCCCACAACAAAATCTGTACATACTCAAGTTCCACGGTCAACCTGCATGTACAAAAGTTCAGCCCTCCATATATGCAGGGTTTGCATCCTGCAAACACTGCGTTTGGTTGAAAAAGATGTGCATATACTTGGATCCAAGCAGTTCAAACCTGTGTTGTTTAAGGGTCAACTGTACAAGCATTGATATGAGTGAAAGTATGGGAATGGGCTTTGGAAATGATAAAGACTATGTTGGGGCTTTTATGAGAGGAGACATGGTTAAAGAAAAGAGCATGGGATTTAGAATGAGATTCAATTTTCATGCTGCACTCTTCAGGTGAAACAAGTGATGTCTTAGAATTCTCATTTCTTCTTCTGCATAATGGAGAGAATGAAACCTCTGGGACTGTTTCAAGGATGCAGTAACATAATGTGAGTGGAACGTTTTGCAAACTGTAAAGCACTAGACAGATCACTGTTGTCCCTGTAACAGTATCGGATAATCACTAGTCAAGTTTGATTCTATCTGTGTTTTGAGGAAAGTACAACGGACATAAAAAGGAGACACACACAACAGCACTAGATGCTGAGGAGATTATACAGATCATATTTCTCTATGCCAGCAAGTTAATTCTTAATAGAGAGCTCCTGAGAAGGGAAATCAGCTAAAGAAGCTGAGAGGCCAACCGTAGCACTTTTCAAAGAGAAAATCATTTTCCTCACATCAAGTTTGAACTTGGCCAGATGTAGTTCATTGGATATTTGAGCCTTGAAAAGACTCCAGTCTCAGTGGAAGGTTGAAATTTATCTAAAATAAAAATAAATAAATAAAAATTTCAGCTTTTTTTTTCTATCAGCAACATAAGCACTCTAAAGCTCTAAGAATTACAACTGCTTTTGTGCAACATTCTGCAGAGACTTGAGGTAAACCGGGTGATGAGGAAAGAAGGCAATTGTTGGAGTTGGATCCACCTTAATTCTAAATCCACTGACACTCTGCCATAGCTCAACCTCTCTGAGCTTCTTCCTTTCAACTATAAAATGAAGTCTATTCCTCATAGGTCTGCCATGAGGGTCATCATGTGAGTAAAACACTTAAGAAAGTGCTAATTAAAGTCTTGGTCAAAGAGAGTCCCCAAAGGCTGGATGGAATTATGAGTGGTGTGATGGTTAATACTGAGTGCCAACTTGATTGGTTTGAAGAATGCAAAGGATTATTTCTGAGTGTGTCTGTGAGGGTGTTGCCAAAGGAGATTAACATTTGTGTAAGTGGACTGGGAGAGGCAGACCCACCCTCAATCTGGGTAGGTACCATCTAATCAGCTGCCAGCACAACTAGAACAAAACAGGCAGGAGAAGATGGAAGAGAAGACTTGCTGAGTCTTCTGGCTTCCATCTTTCTCCTGTGCTGAATGCTTCCTGCCCTCGAACATCAGACTCCAAGTTCTTCAGCTTTTGGACTCTTGGACTTATACTGTGGTTTGCCAGGGGCTCTCAGGCCTTTGGCCACAGACTGAAGGCTGCACTGTTGGCTTCCCTACTTTTGAGGCTTTGAGACTCGGGCTGATCCACCACTGGCTTCCTTTCTCTCAACTTGTAGACGGCCTATCGTGGGACTTTACCTTGTGATTGTGTGAGAAAATTCTCCTTAATAAACTCCCTTTCATATATACATATATCTCATTAGTTCTGTCCCTCTAGAGAATCCTGACTAATAAAAGTGGGAATCAGAAGAAATTCCCTATGTAATGCTAAATAATAAGAATTATTAGTTCATGGATTAATAACAAAGGCCACTGATATAAACCAGTTTTATAGCTAATCTTTTATTAGCTTCTTTTTTTTCTCTTTTTAAAGACCTCAAATGCATAAAGTTAGTTAATCACCCACATCTTCCTTCACTCTACTCTAAAGAATTCAATGTATATTCTTCCATTTCACCTTCTGCGGCTGTGTGTCTGTGAGTGCACACACTCATGTGTAGAGAGACACACAGAGAGAGGTAGGAACATTCAGGTTTTCGGTTCTGTTTGCCTTGGTTTTACGTATTGATTACCCTGACAACAAACACCTCACAGGGTTGACCCTGTTCTTAGTATTCCAGAAACACCATTGCAATGAATATCTTCATAAGTGTCGGCATATGGGTCTGAGCCAGCTTGTCAGAGGTCTATTCTCAGGAGCTGGATTTCTAGGTTATGAGATGTGCACATGCTTAATTGTATTACACACAGCCATATTCCTTCCAGAACAGCTGTTCTGATTATACTTCACTCTGCAGCGCATGAAGGATGCCTTCATTCCCACATCTTTGCCAACAGTTGATATGATTTGACTTTCTAATTTTTGTCCATCTGTTGCATATAAAGTGATATCTCAATGTTGTTTTAATTTGTGTTTTTCTGATTACCGAGACTGAGTATTTCTGTTATTTGTTTAGTAAACAAGATTTACTTATTTTCCTATTTATCTCTATTTCCTACTTTTCCTATTTTTTTATTGCTGATTTACAATGATCTTCTTTAACTCCAGATAATAACCTCTTATTGATAATGGACATACAGATTTCTATTTCCACTATTAACATGTCTATATGCCCTGCATTGAACAGAAATCTTTGATTTTTGTATCATCAAATACATCAGTATTAGGGTTTGTGATTAGGGGTTTTGTTTAGGAATTCCTTGCCTTCCCTGAGATCACAAAAACACCCCTCTACTTGATCACAAGTCCAGGACCAAAGAAAGAGTAGATGACTCTCCTCTGCTATGTCAGGCTCTGACTGCTCCTCTCCTCTCCTCTTGTTGTCCTTTTATGCTCCACAACGTGATTATTTTCCATTTCCCTTGATTATTAGGCCTTGGCATGTCTTATTCCTTGTACTCTATCAATATCTGTTCTCAATTGTTTTCAGGAAAGTATGGATAAACACGTTTATAGGTATTACTGGCTGATAAGATAAAGTGCATAACCCATCTCAAGGACATCTTCAATTTTCACAGAGTACATTTTAATGAAGTGCTCCAATACATTAGAGTATGTGATATTGCAAAAAAGAATGCAGAGCTCTCCAGTCAGGTAGACCTAGGCTTGAATCCTGGTTTTGTCAGTTATTTTGTAAGGCTAATCAAGTCACTTAACTTCTCTGTGTGCCATTTGAAAATCACAATAACTATCCTATAGAATATATTGCTTAGAAATAATAATAAAAATGTTAATAATAAGAGCTACCATATATGATATATTGCCTAGAAAAGGCCGGAATATACTAAGATCATAAATGAATGCCAAAATCTAAAGGGCTTGACAAAGCAAAGATTTCTCTCTTACAGAGAAACCTGTCTAACATCGGTCAGCTACACATGGTCACTCCGAGACCCAGATAGAAACTTCACATCTAGAATGTTACTGATCATATAGCTGAGTAGAGAGGGTGCTGTGGTTCACCTCAAAGACTTCTCATGAAGGACTGAGGTGCTCATTCTCCCAGAAGCCAAGATGTAGACTGCTGACAACTTATAGCTGAAACCCTTTATTGCCCTCGGCCAAAGAGAGGTGCCACCCACAAGGGTATGTCCCAAGCCCAGGGAAGCCTGCATCTAATAACAGGCTGGTGTGAGCTACAAAGGGTCAGATCTCTTGCCTCAAATGAGAACAATTCAGAAGGGCCATCCAACACCAGAGCTCCATAAAAGATTGGCCAATGCTTCTGTTGTAGCACAACCTTACCGCAGTTCATCTCCCTTTCTCCAGTCCTGTTTCCCTCACTCCTTTACAGGTAGTATTCCTGAGAATTCTTATCAATAAAATGCTAGCAAGACATTTTTTGCCTACCAGTCTGTTTCTTGGGGAATCAGACCTCAGAGAGTTGGTATTAGCAGTTGGCCTAGGAAGCCAATTCCAAAATGGGATTCTGAAGATGGACCACCTGAGTGTCAGTCTGGCAAGAAAAATATCAACACTTCTGGTAGGTGAAGTACAGATATTCCATGGAAGGCTTCAATAGTGTAATTTTTAAACTTTTAATTTTTGGTGAAACATGGTGGGATAGTAGTGAAAGAAAATTCACTGGCAGATGCAACATCTAAAGAGCTTGAGAGGTGTTGGGGAAATGGCCATTAGAAGGACTATGGAATTGGGTGGCTCCTATCAGGTGACATCAATGCAACGGAGAAAGACAATGAAGGTCTAAGGATGGTTTATCTTCAATTTAAGGTAGATTATGAAAGCCAGAAGGCCTACTTGGCAGCACAAAAAGCCAGAGGTCAGAAAAAGCTGAGAATCAGACCAGGACTTAAGTATAAGGATACAAATGCTCCAGTGAAGGTTAAATTCTCAATCTCAACAAGTCTGCTATGCCAAGGTCAAGACCTTTAATTGGGAAGGTGTGGAACCTAAAACCTAGGATGGGGACATCTGGATCAATGCATTTGAATTCACACGGGACAAAAAAAGCATACATTTATGATTTATCTCAGATTTATATAAATTCCCCATCCCTTTGTTATGATATCATATGAAAGGACCTAGACCATCTAGACATTCTTCAGAACATCATCGGGCAGCTATATCAATGACATTTTGTTAATCAGATATGACGAGCAGTATGTGGCAAGTTGACTAGAGGCATTAGTAACTCCATGAGGATTCAAGGGCCCCCTGCCTTAGTGAAGATTTTAGGGGCCCCGTAGCCTGAGACATACCAGAACATCTCTCTCCAGAATAAGGGGAGAATCAAGGCATCTCATGCCTCCAGCATGAAGAAGGGAGCAAAACATCTCATGTACATCTTTGGGTTCTAGAGGCAGCATATTCTACACTTGGATATTCGTTCCAGTTCATTCACTAAGTGATACAGCAAGTTGCCAGAGCAGGTCCAGGTTGCAGTGGAAGCAGTCCTGCCTTACAATTTTGGGCCTTACAATCTGCCAGTTCCTGTGGTAATAGAGATATTTGTGAAAGGAAAAAAACCAATATGTGTAGTATGCAGCAAAGAATTTAACCTTGCACAAAATAAGCTCTGGCCTTTGTCCATGGCTCCTGAGAGATAATCTCTGTCTGTATGGAGATTTTGGGCTGGCCAGACAGTAACAATGTGATTTCAGATGGGGCTACTGATACTTTAGGGTCCAGGCTGGCTATGCCAGGAAGACCAACAATGTGAATTAGAATGGGGACTTTGAGTTGCATGGTATCAGTCGGCCTGGAGACTAAGATCAATCAATCATGCCAAAAATAGTGGAGCCCAATAAAAACTCTGAACATTGAGGTTGGGTGAGCCTCCTTGATTGGCAATGGTCTGTGGGCATTGTCACACACCAGTGCCAGGAAAGCAACGTGTACTGACAGAAGGTCCACATTTGGTACTTCCCCAGATTCTGCCCTTTGTACTTTTTTCCTTGGCTGATTTTAATCTGTGTTCTTTCCCTATAATGAACCATAACTATGAGTGTAATCACTTTCAGTATGTTCTGTGAGTTCCTCGACTGAATTATCAAAACCGAGGGTAGTTTTGGAAACCCCCCAAACATCCAGTTGGGTGTCAAAAGTGAGAACAGTCTTGTGGAAACTATTTGCTCTAACTTTTTAGTTGGCTTAAACTCTTCACATGGAGCTATTGGGCAGAAGGCCCAATAAGAGATCTACAGTATAGAGGCCTTAGGATTCTTAAGCAAAGCCATGCCATCTGCACTGGACAATTATATACTGTATTCGTCTTTCTCTCATGCTGCTAATTAAGACATACCTGGGACTGGATAATTTATAAAGGAAAGAGGTTTAATTGACTCACAGTTCCACATGGCTGGGGAGGCCTCACAATCATGGCAGAAAGTGAAGGGGAAGCAAGACATGTCTTACATAGCAGCAGGCAAGACAGAGCTTGTGCAGGGGAACCCCCATTTATAAAACGATCAGATCTCATGATAATTATTCACTATCATGAGAACAGTATGGGGGAAATTGCCCCATGATTCAATTCTCTCCACCTGGCCCCACCCTTGACATGTCAGGATTATTACAATTCAAGGTGAGATTTGGATGGGGATAGAGCAAAACTATTTCATATACTATTCAGAAAACAATTCCTAGCATGCTACTAGGCCTTGGAGACTGAGTGTCTGAGCATAGGAATCATGTGACCAGGAAGCAAGAACTCCCCATCAGGAGCTGGCACTGGCATACATACCCTGAATAATAAGGTTGGACAAGCCCAGTAACAATTCATCATAAGATTGAAATAGTACATTGGCGGTGAGGCACAAGCAGGGTCATAGGGCACAAGTATGCTGCATAAGCACATGACCCAGATCCCCATGTCACCACTGTTGCACCATCACCTCCCCCTCAGCTCACACCTATGGTCCCATGGTGGGGTCCCTTATATTCAGCTGATGACAGAGCAAAAAAGACTAAGCTCAATTTCCAAATGTATTGGTTCAGTGTGTAAATGCAAACCAAAATGGACTTCGGCAGCCCTGAAAAACAGCAATAAGGGAAAATCCTCTCATCGGACGAAACTTTGAATGGTATACCTGGCCATCTGCTTTGTGAGGACTAAGAAGTTGTTCAAGGTAAAAGAATGTATAGACTCTTGGACAGTTGTGATAGCTTGGCTGGTTGATCATGGCCTTGGAAGTACAAAGATCTGAAAATCAGGGATAAGAAGTTATTGGAAGAATTCATGTAAATAGACCTATGCCATCCACGATGTAAAAGGCATTTATCAAACAACCAGCTTGGCCAATTGACATGAGCTGGCCTCTTTCATCAGTCAGCATGAAACCATGGGATCCATTTCCCTATTACATCCCACCCACCAGAAGCTGCCAATCTGATAAAGCTATGGAAAGACCCTTGGAAGGCACAGCTGAGAAAACAGCTTAGCATGTCATCCTGCAAGGATGTGGGCTATTCTCCAGAACATAGGATACATCTCTTGTAGACAGAATCAGGACCTTCCTACCCCCAAGATGTCTATATCCAAATCCAAAGAACCTATGAATAATTTACCTTATATGACAAAAGGGACTTTGGGAAGGGAAAATTACTCTGGATTATCCAGGTGTGCTCAATGTAATCACAGGGTCCTTATGAGTGAAGCAGGGAGAGGTAGGAGAGGCAGATAAAGAAATGAATGACAGAGCAGGGAGGAGAGTCAGAGAGAGACTGAAAGATGCTACACTGCAAGATGCTACACTGCTGGTTTTGAATATGGAGGAAGGGGCTAAAAGCCAAGACATAGAGGTGGCCTGTAGATGCTGGAAAGTAAAAGAAATAGATCTTCCCTAGTGCCTTGAAATGAACAAACCCCTGCTGACACCTTGATTTTATCCCAGGGAGACTCATTTCAAACTTTTCATCTCCAGAACAGCAATATAATAAAATTGTGTTCTAAGCCACACTTACGTTGTGATAATTGCTTACAGCAGCAATAGGGAACTAACACAACATTCTAAATCAATGGCCATTATATGGTTCTGTGGCTTTAATAAGTAGAATATATGAGTCCAGGAACCAAGCAATGAAAATAGGAAATAAATGTGGGATGACCCCCACTTTTTACCCCATCTTTGTAAGCTCAACACCTAGCAGAAGTGAGACACATTGCACATATTACTGAGCTAGACTGTCAGTTATTTAATTACTCTGAGTTTGTTTCCTCGTCTGCAAATGGGGATAAGATGTACATCCTAGTGTTGTGAGAATTGAATTAATTTATAAACAGAGCCTGGCACAACTTTCACTTCCCCATAAACTTCGACTCCTCTCTCTCTCTCACACCTGCTGATAATCAGCTGAGTCTACTTCCCTTTTCTCCTACATTTCTTTCAAATCCATTCTCATAACTACTGCTTAAACAAAAATTCAAGCCCTCATCATCTCATGCCCAGAAGAATGTAATAGTCTTCTCGCTAGTCTCCCTACTTGCAGTCTTTCCCTTTCTCTCATCCCCCCTCTTCAACCCAGCCAGAATGATTCGCTTTTCTAAAAATATAAATCCCAAAAGTCTCCTCTAAGGTACCCACTTTTTAGTTTTGAAAACCTTTCTCCTCTAATTAGAAGCCTTCAATGGCTCCCCACTGCTCTCAAGGTAAAGTTTGAAATCCTCAGCATTGAATCCAAGGAGCTTCAAAATTTTGCCCAACCTGCCTTTCTAGTTTCTCCTAGGGTTGTGCAGGAAAATGGGTTTTTCAGGATACAGAACAGCTCAAGGGAGAGACAGATTGCAGGGAAATGTGGGTATTATATCTGCTTTCTCCTTCATTAGCATGTGGCCTTGCAGAAGCTGAGGGATTTCTTCAAGACACGGGAGAACCAATTTTTATAATTTTTTTTAAAGGAAGGTGGCAATTTATTGCCATCAGGTGTCACAGAGTGGTAATTTATGCCACTAGAAAATGTGTTCATACCCATGCAAACTGTGTCTTTCCAGCAACACACATTATAGTGGACAAAGGGGAAACCAAAACCAACTCAAGATTTGTTGCATCTGCTTCTGGTATGTTCTCTATCCTTGGCTGACTAAATTGGGAATCCCAGTTCACCCTGTGGGCACATCTGTATTTGTACATGTGTGTGGACATATATGCCTGTATGTGCATGTATACACATGTGTGCCTGCATATGTTTGTATGTGCATGTATGTGTGTGCAATTTCTGCTAGTCACAGCATTCCTCAACAGCATTCCTCAACAGGGATACTCTTAGCATTTGGGAAAGGGTAGTTCTTGAATGTGTGGAAATTCCAAGTTTCTTGCAGGATGTTTAGCATCCCTAATAAGTAGATACTAAATGTCTATTGTTATTGTGACAACCACCCTCACATTTCCAAATGCCTACTAGGATGGCAGTGCCTTCCCTCATTGAGAATTATTACTTGATAGAAAGTTCCATGGGGGTAAGGAGCTCTACATTTATGTGGCCTCATGAGCACCTAGCATGAGGCTTTGCACAAAGTAGACAATAAATATTTGTGGATGAGTAAATGAATCACTGAGTTAAATCTTTACATTCATGGTTATCTGCCATTGTATATTATGCATGTGCTCTTTTCTCTCTTTGGAATGACCTGCCTTTATCCTGATGAGTCCAGAAATGTTCCACCCATCCAAAGTAAACTACTGCAAACCTTCACTGACTCCGTAACATGGTTAACCTCCAAATATGTTCCCATCACTGTTTGCACAAACCTCCTCCCTAGCATTTACTACAGTGAATTGAATTTGTTTTTATGCCTATATATTCTGTAAGACTATGAATACCTTGGAGGATGTGGGGGATGAATTATTTATCTATGTATTCTCTGGAGTCTCAGCATCTTACCTGGCACATAATAACTTGTTGAACATTTTGTTGAATGAATAAGTGAATGAAGGACGAAGGAGAGATAATTGCAAGCCTATGCAGAATGATTTTAAAACCCAGGGGAAAAATCTGGGGAAACTGAATATTGAAGGGATTTTCCATGGGAGAGAGAGAGCGAGCCTGGGACAAGAGCTGGATTTCTAGGGGCCAGCTAGAGGAGAGGTCAGGGAAGCATCTTTGATACTGCTGCACAACAGCCTAGGAGAGGAATGTGTAAGGGTAGGAATGACAACCTGAGCCCAAGTTGTCTGTCTTGCAATGAAAGACTCAGAAAGGAGCCACAGATTCCAGCAAACTTCTACAAGCTTCTTGCCTCAGCCTTTCATGGGCTACGTCCAACCAGTGTACGCACTAAAAGACAAGGAGGCACAGGCTCTGAAATCAGGCTATCTGGCCTCAAATCTCAACTTTGCCACCAATTAGCTGTCTTACGAGGAGCTCGGTGTTTACATTTTCTATGCCTCAATATCCTTATCTGTAAAATGGGCATAATACTAGTACATACCTCTAGGGCTGGTTGTTGAGGTGTAAATGAGATAATACGGGTAATGTGTTTAGAATACTGCTTGGCACATCATAAGCACATAACCAGAATTAGTTGTATATAGGAAGAGCTTAGACTATCACTTAGAATAATCTAAGAAAGTCTCCCAGGACCAACTAAGAGAAACTTTTGAGAACTATCTAGGAAGAGGAGACAGAAACTCTGCTTTGGGACTGTTACTCACAGAGGTTTGTAAGATTTCTGCAAACATTTAACCCCTCAAGCACTTATCTTGCTCACGCTTATCTATACTTCCACAGATGTCAGCAATAAAATTTCTAAATGAAAGTCTCTGTGAGTTAATTTGGGGGAACATTAATGAAGAGAGGGTCTAAAAAGATCATTCAACTACCAAATCTGTCCTGAGAGAGAAGCAACCCTTCTAACAACAAGCAGATGCTAATACCTAAGACAGTCAAATCCTCAGCAAGTAGGGCCTAGAAGCAAAGGGAATAAAAGAATTCCCAGGATGAAGAAGTGACTCCAACATTTGACTTGCAGGTGCACAGCTCCCTAAAAATGCCCAAAACTGACCTTGTTGCCTCTGCCTCCGAGTACACCATTTCTGGCAGGGCAGTATTCTTTAAGTGCATGAAGCTGATATGGTTTGGCTATGTCCCCATCCGAATCTCAACTTGAATTGTATCTCCCGGAACTCCCACATGTTGTGGGAGGGGACCCAGGGGGAGGTAATAGAATCATGGGGCTGGTCTTTCCCAGGCTATTCTTGTGATGGTGATTAGGTGTCACGAGACCTGATGATGTGTTTATCAGGGGTTTCCACTTTTGCTTCTTCCTAATTTTCTCTTGCTGTCGTGAGTAAGAAGTGCCTTGGCTGGGCGCTGTGGCTCACGCCTGTAATTCCAACACTTTGGGAGGCCCAGGCTGGTGGATCACTTGAGGACAGGAGTTTGAGACTAGCCTAGCCAACATGGTGAAATCCCATCTCTACTAAAAATAAAAAAATTAGCCAGGTGTGACTACAGGAATGCCTGTAGTCACAGCTACTCAGAAGGCTGAGGCACGAGAACAGCTTGAAGCCAGGAGGTGGAGGTTGCAGTGAGTTGAGATTGCGCCATTGCACTCCAGCATGGGCAACAGAGCTGGACTTCAGCTCAAAAAAAAGAAAAAAAGAAAGAAAGAAAGAAAGAAGTGCCTTTTGCCACCTGCTATCATTCTGAGGCCTCCCCAGCCATGTGGAACTATAAGTCCAATTAAACCTCTTTTCGTTCCTGGTTTCAGGTATGTATTTATCAACAGCGTTGAAAACAGACTAATGTAGTAAATTGGTATCAGTAGAGTGAGGTGCTACTGAAAAGATACCCAAAAATGTGGAAGAGACTTTGGAACTGGGTATCAGGCAGAGGTTGAAACAGTTTGGAGGGCTCAGAAGAAGACAGAAAAATGTGGGAAAGTTTGGAACTTCCTAGAGACTTGTTGAATGGCTTTGCCCAAATCGATGACAGTGATATGGACAATAAGGTCCAGGCTGAGGTGGTCTCAGATGGAGATGAGGAACTTGTGGCAAGCTGGAGTAAAGGTGACTCTTGTTATGTTTTAGCAAAGAGACTGGAGGCATTTTGCCCCTGCCTTAGAGATTTGTGGAACTTTGAACTCGAGAAAGATGATTTAGGATATCTGGTGGAAGAAATTTCTAAGCAGCAAAGCATTCAAGAGGTGACTTGGTTACTGTTAAAGGCATTCAGTTTTATAAGGGAAGCAGAGCATGAAAGTTTGGAAAATATGCAGCCTGACTATTCGATAGAAAAGAAAGACCCATTTTCTGGGGAGAAATTCCAGCCGGCTGCAGAAATGTGCGTAAGTAGCAAGGAGCCTTCCTATGTGTTGTGGGAGGGACGCAGCGGGAGCCAGTCTTTCCCATGCTATTCTCATGATAGTGATTAAGTCTCATGAGATCTGATACATTTATCAGGAGTTTCCACTTTTGCTTCTTCCTCATTTTCTCTTGCCTGCCGCGACGTACGAGGTGCCTTTCACCTCTCGCCATGATTCTGAGGCCTCCCTAGCCATGCGGAATTAGAAGTCCAATTAAACCTCATTTTCTTCTCAGTTTTGGGTTTGTCTTTATCAGCAGCATGAAAAAGGACTAATACACAAACTAATAAACTTGAGGTTTTTTTGTTATTTTGTTTTCCCTTAGCTTTCATATCAAACTCCTCACCAAATATTACTTATATTTTCTATTTTGAGTTTTTTCCATTTTATTTTTGAAATATTAAATGTATGAATGTGTAGGTCCTGTTTAAAGAATAATGATGTATCTACCCATCCAGGTTAAGAAATAGAATATTAGGAGTTCTTTAAATGTCCCTATGGGTTGCTTCTTTATAATCCTATTACTTCTTTACTGGTTCCCTTGGGTTCACCTTTACTGCTCTGATTCCATTGTTGTCACCAGATTATCATTACTCCACGCCAAGATCAAAACCATGGCTTCTTCATTCATTCATTCAAAATATTATTAGCACCTCCTGTAAGATGAGCATTATGTTGGACCTGACTGACATCAAAGGTGAAGTTCTGCCAGGAGCTCAGAGTCAGAGGACGGACAGACCAGAATGGACAGGTTAGAACAAACAAGTATAATGCATACATGACAGAAGTAGAACAGGTGCTTTGGTGGCTGGGGGAAATCCCTGGCTCATCTCTATCTCCTGTGTCTTCAATCTTCCTGGATTTCATTGTCATCATATTTTACTCCTGGTCAAAGCAGACACTAATTCCCCTCTGCCTGGCTTTATGACCCTCCAAGAATCTGGCACCAAGGAGATTGTTAAGTAGACTACATCAGATTCAGGTCTGACTCTCAGCTCTACCCCTTACAAGCCGTGTCATCTTAGAGAGCCTACTTAACCTCTCTGAGCTTCAGACACCTCATCAGTAAATGCAGAATAATCATATCTCCTACAGAGTTAAGGATCCGTCCCATCACGAACATGAAGGTACTTTGCCAACTAAAAAGTACAACACAAATGTTGAATGGGATGTTCTTCCTTTCTCTCTTTTTGTCCTTGTTGAAACGTTTCCACCCTTTAAGATTCAACAACTGTTGTTTCCATGGACCCTCCACCTCCTAGGCAATCTCTATGTTCCCTTGACCCCTCTTGCTATTTTTGTCAGCACCACATATTTTGTGCTGTGATTACTTCATGAGAGTGCAATTATTTTCTCAAATCAGACCCTGAATTATTTTTAAGGTAGGATTATGTCTCATATTTCCCTAGTGTCCTCACAGAAGCTAAAACTCTGTTTGGCATCATTTAGAATATTCTTTCTCACACATCATTGCTGATGGAGCAGAATATACCTCACTCACTGTTAGAATTCCACTATAGAAACATTGTTTCAATGATACTTCCATAGATTTCAGCCATAAATTTGTTATGAAATTAAAATGGTTGCAATGAAGAGAATGCCAGCAATATCTGCAAGTCTAATGTATTGTTAAGTTGACATCAAATGAAGAATTAAGAAGTTCAAGATCTTGGCTTATGTTCCCCATCATTGACGGCATTTCCCCAGGCAGGTCTTTCAATGTGGCCATATGCCTCAGTCTTGCCATCTGCAAAATGAAGTCATTAACTGCTGCCTACTGATTCTAAAAGAATTAAGTGTTGATATATTCTACAAGTAAGCCGTTGTAATGCCATGATCTCACAGAAATAAAGAAATCAAACATATTTAAGATATCCTTATAATTATTACTGTTTCTACATTATATTAAATTATCCCCAGACAAAGATATCCACTAAGCCTGTGAACAAGATGAATTCCCAAGTCTGTTTTGCTCAGTCTAATTTAGTCAAAAAAGTGAACAGATTTGGGATTTTATGCACCATGGAATTGAGGGGCGAGCAGGGGATGAGGGCAGAACAAGAAAAGCTTCTCAATCTCACTGAGAGAGCATCCCCAGCTCAAATTCCTTCTCATGTCCTTAACAGTCACGCTTTAAAGTCATTGAAGAACACATGACTTAAAATGCCAGGAAAGTTAGGATTCCTTTCTTATCATTTTCTTTTTTTTTTTTTTTTTTTTTTTTTGAGACGGAGTCTCGCTCTGTCGCCCAGGCTGGAGTGCGGTGGCGCGATCTCGGCTCACTGCAAGCTCCACCTCCCGGGTTCACGCCATTCTCCCGCCTCAGCCTCCGAGTAGCTGGGACTACAGGCGCCCGCCACCACGCCCGGCTAGTTTTTTGTATTTTTAGTAGAGACGGGGTTTCACCATGTTAGCCAGGATGGTCTCGATCTCCTGACCTCGTGATCCACCCGCCTCGGCCTCCCAAAGTGCTGGGATTACAGGCTTGAGCCACCGCGCCCGGCCTATCATTTTCTTTTGACTTTATGATTAGCAATTGGTAATCTAAAAACAAAACCTATACAGCAGAGTCAGAATACTGAATTTTAACTATGTTAACTTTTTCTGCTTTCAGTACCCAGAGTTTGCTCACATTTTGGCCAATTCACATTGACTGTTACTGCAACCCCAACCAAACACCAATAATTGGTGTTAAAGATAAATAAATAAGCCACTACTACTAATTAATATAACTTACCATTTCTTAAAGGGAAAGTGAGGAGTAGGGCAGATAAAGGATAAGATTTAGAGCCAGAAAGACCCAAGTTTGAAACCCAGTCACTTACCGTATAGATGATGAGCAAGTTACCTTCTGTGAGATTTGGTTTCCTCATCTATAAAATGGAGAGAATAAAATTTACCTTGCAAGAGTGGTGTAAGAATTAGGGTGAAGGTAGCTAAAACATTCATCACAGTATTTGCCCTGAGTAGTTAGTATATTTTAAATGTTAGAATGCATGCTGGCAATTTACATTAAATTATTTTTCATCCAGGTCTCCATACCCCTACTTCAACAGGCCTTGACCCAACACCATAGACTGGAGGGTAGAGTGAGGGGCAAGTGATCATAATATTCTGGGGAAAAGAGGAAGAAGAAAGGAAGGAAGAAGGAAGAAGTGTTTGGAAACAGCATATTTAACACGACTATCATTTCGTATTAGATTATTTGGGTTATTTGGGACATGATTTCCAGGTTCCCTATAGAAGCCATGCACCACCTTTCTGGTAGCTTAGATGTTGTTTCAGGTGGGTTCTGGTTTTTTGTTATTTTTGTCACCGTTGTTTTAATGACTGTTAGCATCAATCATTGTCAGGCAAAAACAACTTCCAAGCAGACACACTTTTAACAATCGGCATTAACTGTGGTTATAGGTTTCCTGGCTGTGTCTGTGCTGCTGCTGCTTATAACGCTGAAGTTCATAAAGGTGAAGAGTGTCTGACAGCATACTTCTGGCATTTGAAGATTTCATTTGGCAGTATCGACTGCAGTAAACTGGACACCCACCAAACAACATTGATAAGAGTATCTCTTGTGGCTCTGAGAGGCAGTCTGATACCCTGAAAAGAGATGTGGGCTCAAAATTCACAACAGCTGGTTCCGCTCCTGATTCTACAATGGATTTGCTCTGTGACCTTGGGCATTTTATTAAAGCTCTTTGGCACTGAGCAGCATCTGTAAAATTGGGGCAGTATCAATGTAATACACCTTCACTTCACAATTCAGTGGCATGGCATTTCTATTACAATCTAGTGAACACCAACAATGGGATGGAAGCTCTACTGAATACAGAATAAATCTTTGGCTGACAAACTGAGCTGGGAAGGCAGGATGCAAACCCAGAGAAAAGATGAGGAAATAAACTCGGTGGAATTACCATGGATTTTACAAATACAGTTTTAGATAGACTGGTATAATGATAATAATTAAGAGACAGGAGGATGCTATGCCCACATCAGAATAAAAGGACAGAGAGATTAGGAACTATAGCTCACCTCTATTGCAACATTCAAAGCTACAATTATGGTGTTTTTGCTGGACCTCACAGCTAGTTCATTTGTATTTTCCTGCCTGATTGGCTGAATTCAAGCTTTGACACATGGCTTTTGGCTCTACCGGTAGGTGCAATCCATGCTATCAAGACAAGTTACATATGCAAATAACCCTCAGCTTCTAGCTCTTATCAGCTGAAAACATAGTGGGTGGGGAGCAGGGAGGGAAGAGTAGTCCTGTGTCTGTTTTTGAATTCAGTGGCCTGCAGCCCAGGGAAATATGGGGACACTTCATTGCCACTGCTACTATATGATCTATGGAAGAGGGACTGTGGGTATGAGAAAGAAACCCACATTACAATAGGTTAGGATGGACTCATGGAAGTAATGCTGAGTAGGAGCATGTGCTGGATGGAGAAAGTGTGTGGACAGACCCGAGGATGGATGAGACTCCTGTCACTGTCACCCTGAAGTTGTAAAGCAACCCCTCCACAGGCAAGCAAGGTGCAATAAGAGGATTAGATCTGAGAGTCAGGGAGTAGAAACACAGTATGACTCCTGGCATTGGTGGAACAGCCCTGATGAGTGCTACTGAAAGTGTGGTCCACAGACTGTGTTACCAGTCCACGGCAATGCAAGCACAGAAACTGAGGGAAAACATTTAGGGACTTTTATAGCAGTTTGATAGAGTAATTATATGTTTGTGGAGTCTAATACCAAACAAAAAATGAGCTGCTGTTCGATGTCATTTTAAAATTCCATTTTCTAGCACTTTATTACGATTACAAAGCCATTGGTTATGACAAATTTAGAAATTAGATTTTAAAAAGGATCCTTTAGCACATATTGCATGTTGAGAAGCAACAGTCTAGTTCACAACCCACATAATTTCTTTAAGTAAAAAGGCTTTGCAAACACATCTATCCAGGCTCTATGTGATCGCAAGTCAACTCAATAAGTACTTCTTAAGCACCAAATAGCATGATAATAGGAAAGGAAACAAATATAATGTACATAGATCTAGAGAAAAATAACGTAACCAGAATATCTGAGTTACCAAAGAGGAGGTTTTGACTTAAGGTATGTAATAGCCTGGGTTTAACTAGGAGGCAGAAATTCATGGTAATTTAAACAGAGAAAGTTTAATATAAAAATTATTAAACTAATGCTAAAAGAGTAAATACAAAGAAGTAAGGAGCACTCTGAAGGGTACCCTAGTGCTGAGGGAGGGTACTCAAGGCAGGATTGGACCTCACTGGAGAACATGAATGGTCGAGAAGTTCGCTGGATTCCCAGGGCCAGAGTTGGCTCACAGTTGTGGAGTAAGCAGGATACAACCCTCCAGGGAGCAGGTGAGTTGATGCTGGGGTCGGGCACACAGAGGTAGGTGGGGTATCCCAACAAGAGCCTTAAGTGGACAAAGTTACATCGGGAGGGCCACAGCAACATGGTTACCAGGCCCATGCCAGGGCTACAAGGTGGCCAATGAACTGCACACTCTGGGCATACATGGGTGGGACAGAGCTGAACTACATATGTACCCCCAAAACCCCCAAACCCTGCTCCCACCCCCATGCCACTGCTGATGGGCCATTCATCAGCAAGCAGCAAGAAGGAAAAGGAGGCGCACCAGAACCAGAAGCCCCCACCTCCTGCAGGGTCCCTCCAGCGCCCTCTACTGGCTAAGGTTAACATCATGCTCTCTGGAAAGGAGAAATAGCGCCTCAGTCCATGATGTCAGAAGGGGAATAGAAGGCTGAATTTGGAGCTGACAGCCAATACATTGATAACTGGCACAAGGTTAGAAAGAACAGAATTGCAACTCGGTCGGGCACAGTCGCTTACGCCTGTAATCCCAGCACTTTGGGAGGCTGAGGAGGGCAGATCGCTTGAGGCCAGGAGTTTGAGACAGCATTTTGAGACCAGCCTGGCCAACATGGTGAAACCCCATCTCTACTAAAAGTACAAAAATTAACTGGGGGGTGGAGGGGGGGTGGGGTGGTGCCTGCCTGTAATCCCAGCTACTCAGGAGGCTAAGGCAGGAGAATCGCTTGAACCAAGGAGGTGGAGGTTGCAGTGAGCCAAGAGCACACTGCTGCACTCCAGCCTGGGTGACAGAGTGAGACTGTCTCAAAAAAAAAAAAGCAACTTGAGCTGAATGAATATGACTCAAGAGGCATGGCATTTTCCAAAACAAAAGTAATCCTTCAGAGGTCTGAACTTTTAATTAAACATCTACTGGGCACAGGGTAGGGAATTCAGGCTCTGAGACTACAGAAGGAAACACATGACATTGGAGTTTTCTTGTCCTGATAAACTATAGCTTGTCTTTCCATATTCCACATACAACCATCCTTCCCTTTATAAAATCCTTACCAATCTGTGACATTGGCAACATGGTATTACGGCTTTGGAGTTGAATAGACTTAGAATTCAGGCTCTGCCACTTTTAAGTGGTGAAACTTTGGGTAAGTAACTTCGCCTCTCTGATTCTCACTTTTCTCAGGTAGAAGTAGGATTAATAATACCTACCTTGAAGGCTTGTTGCAAGCTTTAAAAGCAATATATTATATAAAACACCAAGTACAATACCTGAAAATTAGCAGGTGTTCCATGAATGGTAGCTATCACATGTGGCTGTCAGGTACAGCAAATGATGAAAAAAAATATTTGAGCTAAGATGTGTCCCTGACATTCCAAGAAAACATGCAGCTATGCTCTACAAGAAGCATGGATGCAGCTGAAATGCTAGAAATAAAGCCAAGGTGGTGTACTCCATGATTGACCTAACTGACTAGGTCATTGTGCCATGACCTAACATGGCAGAATGCATAATTGACACCAGTTGTTTTCCCAACATTGCATTTGCCTTCCAGCCATGACCTTATAGTGAACAGTTACTTCCCTGCTTCTTGAAATTGGGCCTAATTATGTGACTTTCTTTGGCCAGTTGGAATCTGGTAGATGTAATGCAACTTCTGTTTGGGCTTGAATTGTGCTTGCATGGCTGGATGTGCCCTCTTGTATTTCTGTCATCTCCATGGGAAGAAAAAGCCTTGATTAGCCCACACGTCCCAATAAGAGCATAAGAGATGTGTGAACCAAAGCCACCTAGCCAACCTCCAAACTCACACATGAGAATATTGTTTAAACCACTGAGTTTTGGCCAGTTTGACAATAGCAAACCTATACATCTACTAACCTGTTAGAGATACTGCTGAACATATTCTTGCTTTGAGAAGAAGTGTTGACCATATGACTTTCAAGGTTATTACCAACTATAAGATTTTATAATTTTAATTTTTATTCATCCATCTCATAGGTACCTTGAGGAATATAAACAGACTATTTCATATCTCTACCTCTGAAAAGCTCACACTCTAGTAATATGGACCAGGGGTCAGCAAACCTTTTCTGTTATGGGCCATATAGGACATTTTTAGGCTTTGCAGGCTAGTCTTTATCACACTGCTCTACCACTGAAGCGCAAAAGCAGCCATAGATAATACCTAAACAAATAGGTGTATCTGTGTCTCAATAAAACTTTATTTACAAAAACAAGCAAGGGGCCAAATTTGCTCTGAAAGTTGCAGTGTATGGGCCACTGGTATATACAAAACTGAAACACAGGAAATAATTTCAGAGCAATGTATGATGTCATAATTAGCATTTTTAATGGCAAAAACTGCAATAACTTTTGCACCAACTAAGTACATTTTGTTTACTTTAATACTTACAAGGTGCAAGACACTATTCTAGGACTTACAAATATTTACTTAGTCCTCATAATAACTCAGTAAGTCTCATTGTCCACATTTTACAGATGATATAACTAAGGCACAGAGAGGTTAAGTAACTTGCCCTAAATCAAAAGCTGTAAAATGGTGAAGCTGGGTTTTTAACCTTGGAATACAGACTCTAGAACCCTCTCTTTTAACCATTTTGTGATGATGCCTGTGGTTACAGAACATAAATAAATAATAGCTAACTTTCACTGGGGAGCTTACTATGTGTCAGACATCATGCTGAGTATTTTATATCCCTAATCTCTTTTAATCTTTAATGTATGTCTGTGAAACAGATATTATAGCTATTCACTCTTTTGGAGACAAGGATACTGAGCTCAGAGAGATTAATTATCTTGCCTGAGGCCACACAGCAAGTAGGTGGTTTTTGCTTCCAGGTGCTCTGCTTCCAGACCTTGTGCTTATAACCATCCAGCTATCTCTTTTTGGAGGAATTAGGGAAGAGCACAGCAGTCAGGTTAATCAAGGAAGGCTTCAGGGAGACACAGGCCTAAGCTGGGCTCTAAGGTTTGCTAGGATTTGAATAGAAAAGGTACACAGCAGGATTTGTCTGATTTGATGCACAAAGTTTTTCTTGGCTTTTTTTTTTTCTTCCACATCCTCGAAAACCTAGAGAGTTTATATAAAATCTGGATTTCTAGCATCTAAAAATGCAGATGATATGTCAAGACTGGACCACACTGTGGCATGGCAGTGTCCAATCACAAGGGCCTCGAGGTGGCCATACCCTTTAGACCTGGTGTGCCATCTCCAGTTTGTCATGCTCCCCACCATTCCCTATTGCTCACACCCATCTAAATGTGGAGTAGGGAAGAAAGCATGAGGAAAGGCATGAAAGCAGAGATTACCATGGCATGTGTGGGTGTGTGGGGCTGTGTGCACATGTGTGTGTGTAGTCCCAGTCAGGAAAGAAAAATAAGACAGAAGTGACTGAAGGTATTGTTCAGAGCAGAGTGGGGGAGTTTGGTGGGAGTCTGGAAATTTAATAAAGGATGGACAGTGAATGACTCCCCTGAAGAGCTGTGGTCCTGGGGGTATGGCATTTTTAAAGTTGAATTGGGTAAGAGAGATTATCCAGGGGAGAAAGAGGTAGCAAGAAGAGTTGGGAGGACAGGGTAATGACCCACAGAGAATGCAGTAAGAGCCTTAGACCAAGAAAGAGTCCCTGTTTCTGCCTGGTTCAGCCAAGAAATATTTAACACCTTGTCTGGCTTTATTTACTTAAGTAGTCTCTGGGATAGTAAACAGAGTGGAAAAAGGTGATGTTTAGGCTAGAGGGCTGATATGGGAAAGAGCTGAGTCTTCACTACTTAACAGATGGGGGAGATTAAACAAGAGAGTGTTGGCAAATAGAGAAATGTCACAAAAGGAGTCTGCAATAACAGCCTCAAGCCATTGGTGTCTCTTTTCTTGTCTTTTCCTTCTGCACAGTCTGCATATAACCACCCACTCCTTGCAATTTCTGGACATTTAATAAAATAATGTATGTGAAAGCAGTTTGCATAGAGCTGGGCACATAGCAGGTGCTCAACAAATATTAGTCTGAATCTGAGTCTGAATCGAGATAGACATTTCAGCTTCCCGATCTGTATTTCTGTCAGGTCTATAAAACGAACCTCAGCTATAATAGATTCAGTACTTTGAGAGTATTACTGCAGCTCCAGAGAAAGGAGACCACTAATGAGGAGAAACCACGGCAAGAGGAAGAGGATGAAAGAGTAACACATATTTTCATTCCTATAGGAAATAATTGCCTAGAAATAGCATAAACTTTCCCAAGTTGAAAAAGAATACTGTACTTTAAATTCCCTCTAAAGCACATGATCTAGTGACCGCATTTTCACTTGAGTTGAATCATTTGGCACAGTAAATACAATTACAACCAAAGTCAATATACTTTTTCTGTCACACATTTCCCTTCATCAATGGGTTTCAAAGGGTTGGTGTCAGTATGGGGTTGAAATGCTCCTACCCAAAGCATCTAAGTTATGGGAACATGAAAAAGTTCTTCTTCCATGTTAATTTTTTTTAATGGGAACAGTGTGATATAGTAGAAAGAGAACTAATCTAAAAATCAAGGATTCTGATACTAACCCTGCCAGGTATTGTAGACTTTGGGCAAGTCAATTTCCTTCTCTGGAGCTAAGATTCTCCCTCTAAAAAAGGAGGGCATTCAGTGAGATCAGTGGTTTCCAAATCTACCTGAATATTAGAAGCGCCTGGGGGAACTTTTAGAGACACAGATTCCTGGGTTTCCAACCTGTTACTTAGAATATCCAGGGATGCAGCCAATATCAAGTCCTTAATGAAAAGCCACAACAACTTAGTGACATACAGCCACAAGTATTTAGGTCAGAAGTCTGTGGACTTACAGACATCCACTCACCTTGCCTAGGCCAGATAGCTCTGCTGATCTTGGTTGGCTCAGCCACATCTAGGGATCAGCTGGAAGTTGTCTGATGAGAGCCAGGTTCTGCTGGAGTAGCTCAGCTTGAATACATATATATCTTATCCTACTGCAGGCACCAACATGCTAGATTAGGCACATCTTCTCGTGACAACAGCAGAGGTGCAAAAGAACCAGCTTTAATTCACGAGCTCATTGCATGCCTCTACGACATCATGTCTGTTAATATCCAGTTGGCCAAAACAATGCCTAGGCTAATATTAGAGGGAGGAAGTGTGTTCTTCCCAAGAAAGTTGGTGGAAAGGAGTGAATATTTTTGAAGAATAATCCAATCTACCACAGGATGCCAAAAAAAAAAAAAATAGTCATTTTTTTTAATCCCCGGTGACTTGGATACACAGCCAGGAATAAATTATCTAAGGTATTTTTGAATTCCAACACCCTAAGATGCTTTAAATTGATATAGAGACACTGAAATCAGGTGGAGGAGAAGATAATCTGGGTGAAATTAATACTTACCACCGTCAACCAAAAGCCTTCATTGATGGTACAGAAGATAAGGGGCCAGTGAGTTGAGAAAAACATGAAAAAGACTGATCTTCCTTCCATAAGCATCTGTTTTCTTTCAAGGACTTAATCTGAGCTTCCTCATTTTGTCCGTGGCAAAACCCCTGGTATTGAGAAGTTATTATTTTCATCTTTTTTTCTTCTTCTTTTAGTTGAAGGACGTGGCACAGAAAGCCAAAACCTCCTGCTTAAGGCACACAGTTCACACAGGGCAGCACTGGGACGCTAATCTGCTTTGGTTCCAGTCTCTGCTCCCTTCACTGAACCTACAACAGGGGGTTCTGACTAGGGCCTAAGCCAATGTGCAGAGGTTAGCTGTTCAAATCCAAACCCTGGGAGACTGACACTGCCTTGAAACCCTGAAATCTCTGTGCTTCCCATTGAAGGGTTTGCATCTTTGCATCTCTTGTGGCACTTACTTAGTTTTATAACACAGTCACTTACCACCTGAGAGTGTCTGGGCAAATTGTTTATCTCTCTGTGCCTCAGTTTTCTCTTCTATAAAGTAGGCATAATAGGAACTGCCTCACAGGGTTGCTCTAAGAAGTAAATGAGTCAATATTCCTGTCACTATATATTGTGTAGATGTACAAAGTCTGGCACATGGTACTTGCTAGTTAGGTGTTTGTTAAATAAATAATGGCCTCCTTTGTGCACAGGTCTTGTGTATAGGATATACAGCAGTGGTTCTCAAAGTATGTTCCACAGACCTTATCCCACATCCAGTATACTAGAAACTCTGGGGCTGGGCCCAAGCAATCAGTATTTGAACAAGTCCTCCAGGTGATTCTCAGGCCTGCTAAAGTATGTCAGGAATCTTTCTGTCCTCTGGCTTTTATTCCACATATCAATAAATAAATGTCAAATAAATTAATAGTGTTTGACAATTATTGAATCTTCCAATCTATTAGGAATACTCCAGGCACTTTTAATCCTCTCAATCACCATCAGAGGCAGTTGCTATTATTATTCCCAGATGAGGAAACTGAGGAACAGGGTAACAGCTAGTAAATTGGTAGATCTGGGATTTGAACCCTTCCATCTAATGCCAGAACCCATGTGCTTCAACCTCACATGACAGGGCTGAACAAAGGCTATTGAATAAATCGGGAACAGCTATTACCCACAAAGCTCTGGCTCTGAATACAAACCCAACAACCATGACTACCCACCTGCCACAGGGAAGTTGAGAAGAGTAGACAGCAGTTGTTCTTCTCCAGGATCAGAGATCCCTGTAGTGTCTCCTGTATGCTGGGGCCACAGTCTCTGCCTTGCTGGTCACTATTCGTCACCTGACAAACCTCCCCAATTGTGCTTGCCCCTTCCCTCTGTGGCTGGCTCCCTAGACTCAGTGTCTCTGTGTTTAGACCTCCGATATTCTGGATTCTTCCAGACTTTATTTCTTTGGTTTCTAACTAGACCTGAGTTTTCTACCAGGCTCGTTCCACATGCCTGATCTCTTGTCTGGCCAGCATTGTGCATGCCTGGATGAGTGCAGAGAAATTGTTTCCTGACTCCTGAGAAGCACAGCACACTCCTAAACATATTAAGAGTTTTGTAAGAGACAGCTCATTTGGCTAATTTTTAAACTGCATTATCAACTCCATTTGTGCCTGCTTCTTAATACACAGGAAATGAAATCTCCTGGCTCATAGCAAAGAGGCCATCTCTAAAGGGCAGCTGTTGAATCCCTGAATGTGTATTTCTTCAGGAACAGTTTTGTGAGATTAACCTTCTCCCTCCACTCACTGCCATTTGCTCCGGAGCCATCTCAGCCTTCCCCTGGATTCTGAGCTCCTTGATCACAGCCACAACACACATGGTTGCCTGTAAAGCGCTCTCGCCCAATCCAGGAGTCGGGTGGCGAGCCACCAATGAAGCTTTAATCTCACCTGGGATAGAGGCCAGCTACGCTCGCAAAAGAATCAGAAAAGAAAGGAGTCGGGCTTAAAAGAGGCACCACCTGCCCTCCCTGGCCCTCAGAAATAGGCCTCAGACCAAGTGGGGAAGACAGACAGAGAATGCCTGTGCACATATGCTGTCAAGAAGGGCTCACGGATGCCGAGGAAAGCCCAGAGGAGAGAGCAGCTGCTTTTGTTTCCTTGGAGGCAGAGCCCAGTAGGGAGTGGGTGAGACAGGAGCCAGGAAGACAATTACTAGAAAGGCATTCCCTGGTGTTCTAATGAGGCAATTAGAGTCACCGAGTTTGAGACTGTAAGAGTAGGACAGGGCTCTGAAGACCCCCCTCGCCCAACCCCCTCATTTTACAGAAGAGGCAACCGAGGCCCAGAAGGGGAGAGCCCAGAGAGACAATGCCAATTAGGGCTGGGACTAGAACCCAGATCTCCAGTCACCACAGTGCTCTGCCTCTGCTAGAATCAAAACCCACCCACCAGAGGGCTTGCACTTGAGGTCAGTTGAAGAGGAAAAATAGGCCGGGGGGGACTGTGTTTTTACTCCGAGCAGCTTGAGTGGGAATTTCTTTCAGGAGGCACAGTCCACGTTCAGGAGGATGCTAACAGCTGAAACAGAAATCTGGGGTGGCAGTGGGGAGGGACAGAGGAGGGGATAGCAGGGTTGGGGAGTGGCTGTCTCAGCCACCAGGAGGCTGTGACTTTCACCTGCCTGTGTAATGTACAGTGTCATATTCCTGCCACCTTATGCAAAGATGTTATTTGTCTCTGTATTTCTATGGAGCCCATCTCCAGTATTCTCAGGGGATCCCAGGAGGAGAAGAGCCCCAAGATGCCTGGAGTCTAGAATTGCGAACGACCTCCCAGGCTCAGAGGCCACCGAGCCTCACAGGGTTTCCTTAGTTCTTAACAAGTCCAATAAATCTGCTAACAAAGAGTGGAAGAAAGGACCTGAAGAATGCGCCCTGCCTCTGACCCCTCCTTGCAGGCCAGTGTCCAGAGTCATGCCGCCTCCGCATGCTCCCCGCTCCTCCGCCACCCGCCCTCCCTGCACGCTTGTCTGCCTGAATTGCCTCTTTGTGTGCCCGTCTCCTGGAGCAGGCTCGGCAATTTGCATCTTTGCTGTTCTCCTTTTAAAAATGACAGAAAAACACTCCGCAGAGTGGAGCTTGCCCAAGCGGAGCTTCTGCCGACAAAAACAGGGGCACAGAAGTCAGCTTGACATTCTGCCAAGTGCGGCCCCTCCTGTCTCCTCCTCTACACCAAGAAGTAGACTTTAATCAATAAGTTTCTGAGAGGGGGCAGTGAGGAAGGGATTGAAGGAGAAAAAGCACAGATCTTCTCACCGTGCACAATTTAGAAAACATGTCTATGCACAAATTCTTGTGCAGGAGTCATGGAGATCAATGGTAAGCCCTTTGTAGTGGGTTTTCTTTCATTCTCTTTCTAGCCTTTAAAGGATGAAGGAAGAAGAGAACTATATTTCTTATGAATCATGCGCTTTATCATAATTAATTCTTCAACAGACCAATGCTCTTATTGTTATAGATGGAGCTGCTGTGAATCAGAGAGGTGAAATATTTCATCCAAGGACACATCTTACGTACTGAAGATTCAACACCCATGTGTTTTTCCATATACCTGTTGCCTCTCTGGCTTTTTAAAGCTACTGTATTTAGAAATAGCTAGCAAATATGGGCACTCAAAATCCTACCTTTCCTTCCAATTAAAAAGATATGCCAAAAGGATCTCTTCTATTCATCTTTTTCACAGAACACACCCTTTAGCGCTTTCTGCTGTCAGTTACATAGCTCATTCTCCATTCACAGACAGAATAGAGGAATTCACCGGAAAGGAGAACCACTTCACAGCAACGTTTTACAAGAAGCCTGATGGTGGGATGGAGCCCCTCATTCATATTAATGAGACATGCATGGAAGTGGCAATGAGCATGTGGAGTGTGGCTAAAAGAAATGTGGTTCTTCACTTGGAGCTGATGTGAAACACAGGCAATCTGTTGGCCTGTGAGTCCACTTGATATATTTTTAAGAGTGGCAGTTTCTTCTTCAGGGTTTTCAAGCACCAAGAAAATAATCTCACATAATATAAAACAGATAATCCAAGCTTCAGTAGGGTTGAAGTGGAATCAGGCTCCAACCTTCCGTTTCTAAGTAGCAGTAAGCTCCACCACCCGGTCCACCAACAGCTGAACTTGGTCTTCATTCACCTTCTGTGAAGTGCATCCACATTTGTACTTGGGAGCAAGAACCCAGGGCATTATGGTGGCTGGGACCTCCATGTGCTGAAAGAGTGAAATGGCCAACCACCAGAGAGTCAGGACTGGATTGGCCATTTCACTCTTTTAGCACATGGAGGTCCCAGTGCTGCAATGGGGTATACCATTGGGGTATCACCTGACTTGCTTTTCAAGGTCTGTAGGAGATGGTGGAAGCTTCCAAGCAAATCATCACAGCTACCTTCTCAATTGTTGATCCTGTTGAGTGAAATGTAATAGTGCATGACTAGGCCAGGGCAAACTCTGATAGAACTTGGCACTTTCACATGCAAAATATTTTATATTCAAGTTAATTGATATGGGTCAGAGAAGCAGACCTCCCACTTCCATATCACAGGGTTAAGCTTCCATTTCCAGGCAATGCTCTTGAGATAAGTTTTCTTCTCATGTAGGTGGCTGCCCAGGAGGATGCCCAAAGATTAAAGGGAAGCAACTGTCAGGCTATAATCTCAGAGCCCTGGATGGAGGGAGTATAACTTGGAAAACATGCATTTCAAAACTTCCTTTGTTTTGCAAAGAGTGGGGGCTATTTTTAAGAGATTTTTACAAGTTTGACAGCAAGTGCCAACCTGCTTTAAAGTTCTGGTATCAATGGGGACCATCACATTGGAAAGAGGGCATTCTACCTCCCTGTATGGACTGAAGCTCCACTACCCTACCCTAAGAAGAGCCTTTTGGCTAATGTATGGAGATAACAGGCTAGGCAAAGACACTAGATTTTCATGAATTCCTAGCATAGTGCCTGCATATATTAGTACTCAACTAATGTTTGTTGTAAGAATGAATGGTTAGGATTCTCAGCAATGGCAGCTGGGAGCTTTTGTCTCAGGAAGAAGCAAGTAAGTCTGAAAGTGGAGAAAAAGAAAGTGCATAGAGCATAATGAATGCATCTGACAGGCCAGAGAGGAGATCTTTGGGAAGCATTCCTTTTTGGGTCTCTAGAAACAACTATGGGCAATCTGTGTGTACTGGGGAAAGTTGTTCAAGCATTGAAGACTGTGGCCAGGTGAAATACACACACACTCACATACACACACATGCACACATACACGCACACATCTTTTTCAAGCTTTAAAGAGTAATTGTTCCTTAGTCCTATCTTTACAAGTTAAATAAGTAAATAAATAAGTACAAGCTCAACCTTGCCCAAAATATAATAGATTTTAAATCCATGAGGATAGCCATTTTCTTTAGGAATACTAAGGTACACGATATCAAATTACTAAAACCTATTAAATTTTTTCAAATTATGTCTAGCACCAAAGTGTCAACAACAAATTGAGAATAAAGGTTCTAAAGCATCAAACTTGAAAGTAAATGAAAATAATTTTTTAAAAAAGAAGGTGAAAGCAAAAAGTAAGCTTTCAGTCACTCTGTAAATTATTTTCTTTCATTTCTAGACTGAGAGGAACTTCTTTTAAAAGCCAAGAACAAGAATACCACCCGAAGACATCTGTTCCTCTCATCCTTTAGTGAAGTGCAGATGGAGATTCCTACGTGGTTTTGGTAAGAGGAATTGGTCATGCTTATTAGCCTGGGCAGATTTAGGTTTCAAATAATAAGCTAAATTGAGAACTACCAAGAGACCAACATTTGCAAAAGCTGCACTGTAGCCTGAAGAGGGACATGCCAATTTTAGATTAATTAAAAAGGTTATTAAATTGTTCAGATGGCACGTTAATGAGCAATCTGCAGGCTGCTCAGTCAACAACCACGCCTCCCAACCTTAATTACAGGACCCTTATTGAAAAGGATCTGGGCAAGCCCACAAAGGAGCTAGAAGAACATCCATCTTGAATATAATATGAATATGGTCAACCCAGGACAAATCCCATGAAGAAAGATGGTAGTTAAGCTTGTAATATAAATTCTTTCAGAAGAAAGGTAATGCTGATTCTAGCCAGCTACAAGGCACCGAGATATTAGAATTAGAGATACAACAGATAATGTGCCTTTATATTTCGGACCCAATAGGTTCAAGTGCCTTGGAATATTTTACCAACCCATATTTTTCCCAAGGCCTGCTGATAAAATTAGAAGGCTTAAGTTATTGTTTCTGTTACATAAGGTTTACATAAATTTATAAATCAAGACATTGTAATATCTACCACCGACTTCAGCATTCAAATGTCGGAAAAAAGATACTGCCTCTGCCCGGATGAGTAATTTTCAAAGTGTGGGCTACATGGGGCCATGTAATGACCCTCAGACTGATGTATAATTGCAACTCCCTGCTTTGGTTCTTTTGGGTGAATTATCCATAAATCCGTAGGCTTAAGTTTATATAAACAGCCAAGGTTTACTTTCTAGTAAATTCCTAAACCAATTGTTAATGGTTACTAAAATTTGGCATTCATGAACTAAAACTAAGCAGCTCCTAGAACTTATTGAGAAATATAATTCAATATTCTTCTATGAAGTCTACCTCACAGTGCTTGGCAGGGATGAAAAACTTCTATTGCATATGAGCACTTGCAGATCACTGGAAATCCCACAAAATTCTGGATGGGTGATTTATTTTCATCATATCAGAAATTTTCTTGAGTTGGTCATGATTTGAATAGCTACTATTATTCCTTTTGAATTTAAAATTACTATTAGTTTATTTTTACCTTTATCAAGGTAGTTTGTTGTGAGTTGTTTGGTTCTTCTTATACACTGACACGTCTTTATCATGATGCTGTGCTGTGGGCTTTTTTGACCTTTGATACTTCAATAAATTCCCCCAAACTAGTGTTGCAAGGTCTAGAAAATAACCAGTTAAATAGGAAGTTATCTAGACAACAAATAATTTTTAATTTTAATGTATGTTTCAAATATTACATGAATAATACTAAAAAATTATTTGTTCATTTGAATTAATATTTAATTGGGTGTCCTGAATTCTACCTGGCAACTATATTTCAAGCAATGTTGTATTTTATTGAGAAAAGTGAAAAAAAAATTGGTGATACAGAGTTTGTCTTAATTGCCAAATCAGATAGGTATTGGCTGTCAGAAACACTCTGAGACTGTCAAGTCTGGTTCAGTCAGGGAAAAAAAAAATGACCATGATTGATTAGTGATGTCTGCCATGGACAAGACCCAAAGACTTACTGACTTGGGTGCTGAATTTTTGCTATCTCTGCCTTAGTGGCTAAAGGAGAACTATCTTGCAAAGTCCTACTAGAAGCTATCTATTGATTGTGTCACTCCTTTGCTCAAAACCTTAAAATCCTTTAATACCTTCCATTGCTCTTAGGATAAAGACCAAAGAGGGTTCTTAATGTGGTTTTCAGAGTGCTAGCTCCTGCCAACTGCTTTAGCATAGTCTTTTGCCATGTTCCCTGTCACTTTCTGTGTTCCAGCCTCCCTGGCCTTGGTAAGTGTCTTCCATTGCCTGGAAATCTCTTCATCTTCTTATTTATTCAAGTATCTTCTGCTCATTCTTTAAATCCCAGCTCCTCAGGTAAGCTTTCTAACACACAGAAAAAGTCAAGAATCATTGAACATAGACTCATTGCAACTATCTTAGTTTGTGATAATTTTTTCATGTCAATATTTGATTAATGTATTTTTTCCATGACTAAATCATAAAATTCTTGAAGGGAGCAGCTGTCTTGGTTTTATTCACCATTTTATCCCCAGAATCTAGCACAATGTTTTCTGTATACTATGTTTCAATTATATATCTGTTGAATGAATTAGTTCATTTAAATAATCCCAAAATGAATGCATGTTTTGGCCTAATGAGTTCAATATTATGAAAAAATCTTAGTGGTCCATTTAAAAGGAAATTAACACTTTTTTTTTCAGGCTATAATTACAAACTTATTTAGAGCTCTCCAAATGTAATAAATAAAATGAGCATTATCTCTCTCAATACTAATCAGAGTAACCCTTTTATTTATACACTTGTCATCAGTACCTTTAAGTGTTTCCTTCAGAAAAATGCTTTGGTGGAGAGTTTAATACAGTAGGGAGGAAGTTTTTAGGTATGCATAATATTTCCTTTTTTTGTCATTAAATATTAAACACTTTTGTTGGAATGCATTCTAAGTATCGTCCTTGGTAAAAATTTCATTCAACTCACCCATCTGCAATGACTTCGATGTGTTAACTTGGCTAGGCTATAGCCCCCAGTTACTCAATCAAAGGATAATCCAGGTGTTTCTGTGATGACATTTTGCAGATGTAATTCAGTCCACAACCAGTTGAATTTGCTAAGTCTAAAAAAAATTCAGGATTTATATTTGAATATTATGGGTAGGACTGATTCAATCAGTGGGAAGACTTAAAAAGCAAGGCTGAAGCTTGTCCCAAAAAGAGAAGACAGTCTGTCTGTGGATAAAAGCTTTGGCCCATACCTGTGAGTTTCAGCTTCACAGATTTCAGATTGCTTAGCCAGCCCCCACATTCATGTAAGCCAATTCCTTAAAATAAATCTCTTAATATATATATGAGGAGATTTATTAAATACATATAAGGTGTGTATATATATATGTGTGTATATATACATACACGCACACACACACACTGGTTCTGCTACTCTGGTTGAGCCCTGATGACCCACACCATCCAGTGGTACTCATAAATGGTTTGTCAAGAATATGAAAAAAAAAATACTTCATTGGATAATATGGAGCTCACAGCAATGCTGATTGCAGAACTTTTGTAATCCAGGCTCCCCTTGCCTCACCCCCCGCCAAACCACCTACAAGTGCAAGAAAATCCAAGGTATAACTTTTAAAGTAGACCAACACAAACTTATTTTAAAAATATTATAGGAATAACAATATGGGAAAAAATATAGCTGCTGGTTCTAGAACTCATTTCCAGAAAACCCTTATCTTTGTTGGGAAGAGACTTTGATGAGCAGCCTTAGAGTATGTATGAGTTCTGAATGTTGATAGAACTTTTCTTTATGAGGGAAAGGGAAATACTCAGTGGTACTGGAGATGTAACAGAGGGCAACAAGTGGTGGAGGGTGGTAACAAGAAGGCAGATATTCACATTTTGCTATAATCTGAATGTTCATGTGACCCAAAATTTGTATTTGGAAATCCTAACCCCCAAGGTGATGGGATTAGGAGATGGGGCTTCTGTAGGTGATTAGATCATGGAGGTGGAACCCTCATGAAAGAGATTAGTACCCTTATCAAAGAAGTTCCAGAGAGCCACCACCTGAGGACCCAGCAAGAAGGCTCCATCTGTGAACCAGGAAAGGGGCCTCTAGCAGATGCTAAATTTATTTCTTGGACTTCCCATTTCTCCATAACTGTGAGAAATAAATTTTTGTTGTTTATAAGCCACCCAGATTATGGCATTTTGTTATAGTTTTCTGAACAGATTAAGACACATCCCCTATGACTGAACCTTTTATTTATTCCCTATCCCATTCCCTGACTCTTTGATAAAGTTACTAAACTCAAGTATAAGTAGACTTTTTGAGAAGCCAAAGAAGAAATTGGGCTGCATGCAGTTTGGAATGGCAGTATGAGTGGCTGTGGGAGTGGGTAGGGGGAAGAAGAAAGAGTTCTTTCTTTCTTGCAGAAAGAACTAAGCCCACCCCTTCGATTCCCCTCTCCTCCCCTTCTTCCACCGTCACCCCCAGCGAGATGGGGAAGGATATAAATGCACACTGAGCCGTGGAACGGCAGTCCTTAGGAAGCTTATTCAGATCCCCTCTGTGCGATTGGTTAACCTCTAATTACCTAAGTATGATGTCATTGTTTCCTTCTATCCCATACTTAGGCATTTCCAGGAAGCTGAAGTCTTTACCTAATTGTCCTAGTGTTAAATTGTTGACAGGTCATTGTAAAATCCCTAAGGCAGCAGCCAAATATCAAATTGGTTAATTAACAACAAAGTATGTCAAATATTGTTACAATCTATAGCAGGTTGTCAGAATGGCAAATTCTTCTCTTCCTTAGCATACACATTCAGATTCCACTTTTGTCTTCATGTCCTTTAAAAATAAATATTTACAAGCCACTAAATATATTTAAAATGTTCTATCTTTGTTGAACCCTTGGAAACTGTTACTGTTAAGGTTTTCTCATAAGTGTTTACCAAAAGAAGCAAGAAAAGAATGTTCTCTCTTCTAATAGTCATGACTACACTCACTGGAATTTCTTGAATGTGGCTTTACTTACCTGGTTCCCTCCCCAGCTGTGAATATGGTTCCCTGGAGACAAGGTAAAGGCTGACCAGAAACACATTCCTATCTGTGATACGTGGCAGTGTTATTTTTTGGTGCCTGTTCAGTTCGATTCAACTAATATTTATGATCTAGACTCTGTGCTAGGTGATAGTAACACAGAGATGATTCATGTATACCTTCTGTGTTCTGTGAGTTCAACATCTAAACAATGAAATGCCATTTGTGTGATAGGGGTATAATAGAGGCAGAGAACAGTGGAGAGAGTGGCTAGCTCCATCTGTGGTGGGTGCAAGGTCAGTGAAGATTTCACCCAGGCAGTATGATAAAATGACAGAATTTGAACTCCATCAATTGGAAATGTAAAAGTTAAGGTGCATTTTAACCAGTATTAAAAGGCTCAGAATGGGATGGACAGAGAAACCTTAAACTAGAGAATTTTAATAGGCAGCTAATTCTTATTAGCAGCTAATGCCACAATCATGAGGAATTGGGAGAGGAAAGGGCACTCAAAAAGAAATGGATAAAGTACACTGTCCTTTCGGTGGTTTATAACTAAAGAATTTCTAACATGGCAAGACATAGCTCTGTAGAGGCAACCTTAGTTTCTGGGGCAGCTAGATGCCTTGAAAGTCAACATTTTAAAGATGAGTAAGAATCTGGTGTGTGTGTGTCTTTGAGGAAACAGCATTCCTGTCTTGTTCTCTGACCTAGACCAGTGCTATTGTATTTAGTGCCTTTGTTCTCAGTTGCATTCTCATCACCTTGCTTATAGAAGGTGCTTAATAAATTATGATAATGAAAGCTATCATCTCTTGAGCTCAGATTTCATTGTGTCAGGTTTGCTGTCTCATGGATATTAACAAATCTGGCTAAGTAAAAAATCTTGAACTAGGAATGTCATAGAAAACTTATATTCCTAGAACTTATATTCAACATGCAAGTACACACTCTCCTTGGGCAACTTCGTTCTCATCATGGTTTTAACTACAATATATATGTAGATGACCTTCAAATGCTTACATCCCAAGCAAAACTATTATAGGAACACAACTTATGAGCTCTATTTTTTTTTAAGATTCATGGAACATCCAAATGATGAAAATAAATTAATTCCAATGACTATGGTAACACACATTATGTAAGCTTTGCAGGGAGAATTTTGTAGAAAATTTTTAGCAATATTTTGCTATATATTTTGTTATACAGCATTCACTGAGTTTTTGTTTAGGACACAGAAATTAGAACCGTAAGTCACAAATATTTTAGTATTCTACCAATAGCAGTTTCTCCTCTCTCTCTTTCTCTCTCTCTCTCTCTGTATGTATATGTAACTAGACATATACAAAAATGTTAAATGACCTAAGTCATGTTAGAAACCTTGCAAATCTTGCAATGAAGCACAAACATGACATGATGCAGGCATAAAAAGCGTGTTTTACTATGACACTGACCTTGCAAAACAAAATAGTACATTTTGAATGACAAAAGCAGATGAAAATATGTTTAAAGCAGGTCCATTGAGCACTTTAGGCTAACATCAATCTATTTACCAACCACCCCTTCTTATAACTGTTTCTCATAGACAGCATCATAGAACTAATAACATAACCTGGAATCCAAATTTAGTAAGGCTATAAATAGCTAATTATTCCAAATTATGAGCTTACAGGGTTATTTGCTCTTTCTAAGGAACCTGTCTTCTAAAAAGCAAAGTTCACAAAGTAGGAAAGTATACATTAATGGAGAGAAAAAGAAAAAAAAACAGAAAAAGATAGGAGTTGAGAGGTTAAGTTACTTATCCAGGAACCCACAAGTGGAAAATAATCAAAGCAATATTTAATCCCAGGTCTCCCCATTGAGTATGGGAAGGTGGAAGAAAGCAAGGATACTTTGCAAGTTGGATAGCTTGATATCCCAGGCGGGTAGCAGCCTTAGTTTGGATTATTCCCTTCCTATGCCCTTTTCTTAAAAAACAGGAAACATCAAGCAAGAGAGCTAATTTGTGTTTCTCAATTTTTTCTTGCCCAATGTCTGACACAGGTACTGCTGGAAAGGAAATAGCTTTAAAATGCAGTTTTATAAAATATCAAATAAAGTTATGACAAGGAAACTGATGATCCACAAGCCAAAACATGAGTTCCTGATATGCTATGACCTTTATTGAAAACATGTTACTTGTTAACATGGTATTTGCCCAAGTGTGTTGGGGAGGACACTAGTTCTAAAGATGGTGTGCATGCACAATACACACACACACACCGTTTCATCATCAAAAGAGTAAAAGAGTTTGAGAAACACTTTTGATTATAGCTTCTCCCACACTCCACTTGGTGGTTCACTAACATTGGAACTTCAGTTTTTAAATTTTTAACCCAAGGGTTTTCCAAACTTATTTGACCATGGACCTTTTCACAGCATACATACAATTTTGTTTTTTTGTTTTGTTTTCAAAAACTCTGTTAAATATTATGGAACTCTTGTGGAGCACCTTAGAAAGCATAGTTACAGCTTCATATGATCACATATCTGGCTGATTTGAGGGCTATATAAAGGTCCCTTCTGACCCCTTTTGTAATACCTAAAATCTCAACAGCTCTTAGAGGCTGTTAAACTTTTGAGGCCTTTATTAACAAACAAATATTCCAAGAATTAAATATTTAAAGCCAAGAGATACCAACTAGGTAGTGCAGCCAACTGATCGACGGGAATCCCACCTAGACCAATAGGCACCTTGTTGCTGTCCATTTCAAATAGAGAGAAAGGGGTGAGCCTACACTCTGCTGCTATTAGTATATCCAGTCAGTTTCTCCACACTGTTGATTCTTCATCATAAATATTTTCCAATGTATCATTTCCACTACTACCAGCCTAGCCTAGATTTTTGTCACTCCAAGCCACTCTCTTCTAATCCCTCGTTTTATCATCTAACATGCACATACCCACCAGATAGATCTTCCCAAATACATTTATCCTCTGCTGAAGAATCTAGAATGGTTCTCCATTGCCCATCAAGTCACTATCTTCAGCCCAGCATTCAATACCCTCCAAAAACCATATCCATCTAATGTTATTTTTTGTTTGTTTGTTTGTTTTCAAGACAGAGTCTCACTCTGTCTCCCAGGCTGGAGTGCAGTGGTATGATCTCAGCTCACTGCATTCTCCACCTCCCAGGTTCAAGCAATTCTCCTGCATCAGCCCCCCAAGTAGTAGGACTACAGACACACATTACCACACCTGGCTAATTTTTTGTATTTTTAGTAGAGACAGGGTTTCACCATGTTGGCTAGGCTGGTCTTGAACTCCTGACCTCAAGTGATCTGCCTGCCTTGGCCTCCAAAAGTGCTGGGATTACAGGCATGAGCCACTGCGCTGTCTAGCCTGTAATGTTACTTTTTATTGCTCTCTATTCCCTTCACTGAAGACAGACTCTTCAGTCTTCTCTATGAGTTCCAGGTTCTTCCTCTTCTTTCATTTTCTGTTTATATTCTCCTCTTTCTCACTTCTCATCCTACCCTCACTCATCTTTCAAGTTCTACTTCCCCTGAGGCTTTTAGTAACTTTACCGAACATTGATCTCTCTTTCTCTTTCCTGTACCAGTTGAGGGTGTTGTTAAGTGTATTTAGCATTTCATTGTATAATTTTATTTTGTTCCCTGTTACAACTGTGTATGTTTTGTACTTCTCTCATCACCCTTGCTTCTAAATATAAACCTCTTAAGAGAGCAAACCTTGTCTTAGTCTTAATTTACATTCCCTACCATATTTACCATGTACTGGAAACATAAGACATACTTCCTCAATTATTGCCTAGAATGAAAACAAAATGATGATTATAAATGGATATAATGCAGTTACTAAAGCCACATAGGACCTTTCCTTGATAATACTTTATTTGCAATAGTTTTAAGATATTCTCTATAATAATCAGCATAATTACATCTTTATACTATTCTACAATTCCAATCTTTCACCATTTCAGACTACCTTTCCTCAAATGATCTTAAAGGCTTCTTTTCTCTAAGAAGGGATGGAAGTGAAGAGCTAAGCTTGACTTTGAGATTTTGGATTCCCAAAGTCTAGGGGTATGTGTAGCACACAGACTCTAAGGCTGCCCCCAATTATCCCTGCTTTTTGATATCCATGCCTTTGTTTACTCCTGGTCCCTTGAATGTTGACAGGACTGGTGATCTGCCTCTGACCAGTAGACTATGGCACAGGGATGGGATGTCACTTCCATCATTATGTTGCATATAATTGGAACTCTGTCTTCCTTCCTGACTCTTCTTTGTCTTCTCACCTTGCATGCTTTGAAAAAGCAAGTGGCCATTTTGAAGAGACCCACATGGCAAAGAACTGGTGTGGCCTTCAGCCAACAGTAAGCTAGGAGCTGAGGCCCTCAGTCCCATAGCCCTGCAGACATGGAGTTCTGCCAACAAACAAATGAACTTGGAAGCAGATCCTTCTCCTGTTGAGCCTTCGGATGAGACCCAGCCCTGACTGACCACCTGGATGGCAGCCCTGTGAGAGATCCTGAAGCAGAGGACCTAGCAAAGCCAGCAAACCTTCTGACCCAAAGAAACAGTGAGATGATGTGTGTTGTCTCCAGCCACTAAGTTGTAGTTATTTGTTACACAGCAATGGATAATAAACACAGGATGTTAAAGAAGTATTTTTATGAGACTTTCAATAGCTGACATTAAGATGTAACTGTCAAAAGAATTAACTTTGTAATTCAAATGTTCATTGTGGGCTCTCACTCACCATGGAAGCTCATGCAATAATGCCGGAGAAATTAAAAATGTCTTATGTGACATCCGGTAAAAGTTTAAAAGTATAGACAGCCATCATTAAAAAACTCATTATAACTTTATTTAAAACCTTGGTCCCAGTATTCAAAGATCAAAATCTAAAATAGGCTTGGAATTTGGTCACTTCTTAAGGTCTATGTCAGATATCTCTGTCAAAGCCCACATATTTTAAGAGTTGCTAAAGCTACATACAACACTATGGTGAGCATTTCATGCCTAAGTATGAGAATTGTATTTGATGCATATTAATTGATAAAATCTATTAGCTAGATACTTAATAAGAGAGAAGACTGAAGGGATTGAGAAACCAGTGAATAGAGATTGCTAATTAAGAAAAAAAATCTGACTCTTTTACAGGTTTACATCTTGTATTACTACCTAATTGGCTTACTGTTTTGTTTTGCTTTTATTTGGCAGTTGAAAGAGCCTGTAAACACTTTAAACCTCTTAAGAATTTGTGATTCATTTGGTGAAACAGTAGCTGCTAGACTTCTGGATTTTAAGAACCAGGAAAAATGAAAATTCAAAAACAAAAATAGGTAGTTGAATGAATAGGTGATTGAATATACTGCCACAGACAGTAAACTTTGTTTTGTCAAGTTAGGACATTAAAACAAACAAAAAAAATCACTGTATACTATCATCATTATTTTATAGAGAAAGAACAATTCAATCTCAACAGAAAAATAATAATTTCAAAATTTAAAAACATAACTTTAATTTCAATAAAGTTATTCTTAAGAAATATTCACTATGTTGTCTGTATTATTCTCTCTTCTTTGTAGTTCATCACACCATTTGAAAACCCTGGGCTAAAGGGACATCCCAGTAGAGCACGAGCTAAAAGTCTTTTGACATAAGACTGCCTAGAATATCCCAAGGAAGCCCTATCTCATTTAGGAAATTCAAGGTGAATTGTTTCTCTATAAAGTCCAGATGTATCAGTGACACTAGCTGAAGATAAGAGTCTATTACCAGAGTCGGTGTGTCTCTTTCAGCCTTGTTTTGAAGTATACATTCAGACTTTTTAAAATATAGTGACTATCAGGCTCAGACATTTTAATGAAATTCTTCTCCATTCCCCCATAGAACAGTCATGGTTTGGACAGAAATGTTGCTATGATCACTGACCCAGACATATCTTCTCCCAGGAAGGCAGGTTGCTGGGACCCAGAGGGATCACACCACTATGCAGTGGCCATCTTAGATTAGGTTATGAGGCCTCTGAGGAAATAATCAATCTCTGAAGGCTCCAAACCCAAGCCTAAAATGTCAAGTGATGGCAAATATCACAACGACATTTTACATCCCCCCGTAAAGAACAAAATTAAACCTTCACAGGACCTGAAATTCTCCAAACACCAATAGACTCTTTGGTGAACTCTGACAATGGAATTTCATTATGGCTGGATAGATGTCTCAGTATTGGATCTCCAAATATATCAGTGAACATGAGGATTGTTCAGACACCAATGTTTACAGTACTTTGAAATATATCGTGAAGCTTAATTGGAAAAAGCACAACCATCCCACGGGCTGAGCTCCTTTCTGTTTATTTGGAGGTGGCCGCTCACAGTGCCTATTCACACTTACAGAAACTTCCGGAACTGTAACTGAAGGATGCATGCAGGCAACTGTGGTGGAAAAGAGCAGTACCTGAGAGGAATGTCAGAGCTAGAATTAAGCTGATTGGCACACATTAAAATGCAACATAATAGCGTATCTGTCACAGTGGCCCTCTCCTGCCGTTGGCTCATGAGGAATAATGATGGCTTACTGACGAGAAGCAGGGACTCAGCCGCTTGATAACATTGTGGCACTGATGGTTTGAAGAGGACCCACCGTTGCCTGCATTTGGCTGCAAACAGCAGCCATTCACTCATTCAGGCAGGGCGCTGACAACAGACCCACAGCCATGCGCAACAATGTCCATTTCGAAAGGCTTAAATAAAGCATTCTCTGCCATAATTTCCATTGTCATTTCTCCCACTGTTTATATAATATAGCCAGGAGTGGGACTGTAAACTAATATTATATTCAAGAGCCTCACACAACAAACACCAGGACTGTGTTTTCCGGGGAGAGGATTACCAAGCTTCCTACAGAGGCAGGCACGCCATGGCACACACAGCCACCTGCTTTATTAAAGCAGTCCTTTCCTGGGAAAAGAACATTGCCACGGAAAGAATGAATTAATTTGGCATTTCCTTCGGTCTCACTCAGCACGCAGTGTGCTTCCCTAAGCATGAAAACAGCACATCTTCACAGAAACATTTCTAAAATGATGTGCCTACTCATAGAAAAGATCAATTTGAATAGATTCAAACCCCAAGAGGGCAATTCAACACAAAAAGTTTTCAACCAAAGTCAAGACAGATTGCCTACCTAGTTTTCAAGTCTAGCATAGACTGTTCTCTTTGTCCATATTTCAGCTGATAAATCCTTTCTCTCTTTCCCTCTCCCAGTATGTCTATGTATACAGACATACACATTTATCTGTGGCTCTTTCTACACTGAGAACAAACTTTTTGCTATGTCAGCATAGAGACTATTGCTGTTGAGATGAGAAAAAAAATATGTTCCCTAATATAGGAAATAGAAACATAAAGTTATTGAATGTGACTTTTGCCTGAGAGGCTGTATCTAGGTTGCTGGAAGAAGAGATGAAATGGGATTATCAAGGGGTGGGGATTGAGAGAGAGAGAAATTGGTTGATTACAATGCTAGCTGAGGGATGTTGAAAACACAGATTTTGAGAGGTGAAAGGTCAGATTCAGTGCAGAAAAGCCAAAATGGAATCAGAGCTTAAAAGTACAATTAGCAGATTGAGGGTCAGAAACTATGCATTGCAATAAGGAAGTGATAATTATAAACGGCGAAGGAGAGGATGAAAATCCAGAGGTGATAATGTACCACTGAGAAGAGAAGCTGGAACTCCCTGAATCATGCATGCACAAGAGGACAAGACGTAAACTCCACCAACACTAGGGCACATTAAGTATAAAATCAGACAACTGTGGGGTTTTTGTTTTTTCTTGTTTTTCTTTGATCCTGGGATCAAGTGTTATTGTCACTGAATTTCCCAGGTTGGTTTTTGTGCGGCATTCACCACAGAAACATGTTAGGAAAGCAGAAAGCTAAAAATCCTCAAAGACAATATTCCAGTATTGTGTGCATTTCCCATGTCCATAACTTTGGATGTCATAGATACAGTACTTATTATTGCCATCCTTCATTTCCTAATAGGTGCTTGAGAACAGTTTATCCCAAGTGATTTTAATACTTATAAAATCAAAAACCATGGCTGGTTAGTACCATAGGTAAGAACCTAATATTAACAAGCAAAGGGCATCAAGCAGTGGTTCTTCATAGCAGCTGCCCATTAGAATCACCTGGTCAGGTTTTTAAAATTTTTCATTCCAAGACTGCATCCCAGGTAAATTAAATGAACATTTCTGGGGGTAAGATTGCACGTACTTTTTTTTTTTTTCTCTCAAGTTTGAGAAACCACTGGTATTGAGAAATCCCTGCGGCCTCATTGATTTTGATTAGTTCCATACCCCTAGATGGCACTCCCAGCTCCATCCTGTTCAATCCCTCAAATATTGGCCACTAGACCTAATGAAGCTCCAATGTCAAGGTGCACAGATCAGCAATGATTTATCCCTTTACTTGGCAGAGCCATTCCAAGTTCCAAGGGAGTCGAAAGCCTAATGCAAAAGAAAACCAACAGAGTTGGCTTCAGAAAGCAAGAGGCAGATTCACCCTGAAATAAACATGAGCTTTTATGTGCCCCCTACCCAAGCCCTGATATATATCCTCTAAATACCATTGCAGCTGTCATTTTAGGGCAAGTGGGACAACAAACAGAAATTGGACAACTACTATGGTTTTCTACCCTCCAGGATTTCTGCTGTAGTTTTTACACTCTCTCTCAATGCGAAGTAACCTGCTAACATCCAGGAATGGCTCTGACCCTATAGGCTTCTTGTTTAGTCTTAGAGACCCAAATGAGAATGTCTTAGTTCTAGACTCATTATCTTTTATAGCCATATTCAAGAACTCTATTAACTCTGGTTAGAAAGTAATTCCAAAAATTCCCTGCTTGATTCTTTTTTCATATCCACTAAAGCCATAAAGGCTGACTGAGCTCTTTGTTACTCCAATCAAACAAAATGATACTAGCATATAATGCTTCCTATATTGTTATGTATTTGTTGCATGATGCACTACAACACCCTTTTCTACAGTAATTTTTTATGCTTTCATTCTTTACTAAGGTGGTTTTGTTAGTCCTGACTTTAAAACTGATGTCTGAGCTAAAACTTCACAACCTCATAAAGCTCCCTAACGTAATTCCCTCTACACCATTCTCCTTATTTCTTAATTCCTGTAATTCTCCTGAATTATTTCAGCATTTGTATTTGTTACTCCTGTTTTAAAAGAAAACTTGCAATTGCTCCCCAGTGTCTACTGAATGAAGTTCAAGCTCCACAGGCTGCCTTTTAAAATATTACATAATCTGATTCCAGTCCTCATTCCTAGTCTTGTAGATAACTGATATCTCTTTGTCCCTGGAACATGCCATGCATAGTCCCATCGATGTACTTACGTGTGTGCAATTCCCTTTACAGCGAGAGTGGTCCCCGTTCTTCTCTACACTAGGCCTGTTGAGCTAAAGGGTTCCCCCAGCTTCATCCTCAGTCATGAGTTTTTAACCTAAAGTTTATATCCTTCTTAAAATCCTCAGATGGATTGATGGGGTGTGTGTACCTCTTGAAGTTATAAAAAATTGCTTGTGTATTTGGTAGGCTGTAACTTTGGTGGCCTGCAATGAACCATGCCTCCCAATAGTCATGCCCTTGTGTAGATTCCTCCCTGTGAATCTGAATTCAGAGAAAGTGACTCTGTGCCAGTTCTGGCTCAAGTCTTAAGATTTTCTACACTGAGGGAAGCCAGCTGCCATGTAAAAATTCCAACTACTCTGAGACCACTAGACTGTTAGGAAGTCCAAGCAGCCACATGGAGAGGCCCACGAGGAAGACAGCTGAAGCCCTTGGCCAAGAGCCAGCAGCCAGCACCAACTGCCAGCCACGCAAGTGAGGGCATTTTGGAATTTCCAGCTGCTCCAGTGTCCCCGCTGAAACCAGATGAAGCAGAAGAATCACCTGTCAACCCACAAAATCATGGGAAATTAAGAAAAAGCAAAACAAAACACTGTTGTTGTTTTGCGTTTGGATCTGATGGTTTGTTTCACAGTAAGCGATAACAAAATGGAGGGTATGTAGGTGCTTCTGAGTGCAAATTTTTTGGGGGGTTGGGGGGAAAGATCCAGATTCTCAAAGGAGTTAGTGACAGAAAATAGCTTAAGTATGTTTATATGAGGAGGATCCTGTAAAGCACTTAAAATAGTATCTGCCATATGGTAAACATTTAGTAAGTGTTAACTATTATTATTATGTAGCCAACATTCTATTCTAGATATTCTAACAAGAATTTCTGGAAGGCAAGTCATCACTATGATTGGGAAAGAAGCCAAAATTATAATAAAATGAAAACCTGTGCATCAAATCTGAAGGATGAGTATAAAATAGGATAAATAGTCTTAAATCAAGAAATTCAAAAATAGGGTGGGTAAAGTTTGAAAAGATTATATTGAAAAGTTCAAGACTTTGGCAGGGCACTATGGCTCACACCTGTAATCTCAACACTTTGGGAGGCCAAGGCCTTTGTATTATCAACAAAATAATAAAATATAAAAATAAAAATAAAGAATTAGCTTAACAGAAAGTATTCACTGAGAATTTCTCCTCTCACCTCCATATGAAATACCTAACTGCATCCTGGATTGCCCTGAACTAATCAGCTTGGAGTAAAGGTCCTAGGTGACTAAGGGATGAAAAGAAGGATGATGGGTAAAATTGGGGATGATTTTGGGATGAAGAGGAGGTAAGTTTTGAGAGGGCATGTCCACTGGCCCCTAGATTATCAGTGAGGCAGTCAGTGTAATCATTATCCTTCATTGACCAGGGATGGTAAGGTGCCTTGAGGAGCACAGTGAAGGTTCAAAATAGCCATTGAGGGAATGGGGAAAGCCGTCAGCCAGAGATGAGAAACATGGTGGTCAAGCAGCATGGTGAGCCTAACTGTAGCTGGAGGACTTAGAAATGTAGGTAATCACTCACAAACAAGCATCTCAGTGCGGTTCTTTCTTGATTTACAAAAATGATATAAACAGTAACTAGTCTCTGTAGATGTTGGGCAAAAGCAGGTTGGCCATATACCAAGTCTGTTAAAGGGACTTGGCCACTGGGTTCAAGAGCAACCCACCGCTGATAAAGTCCCTCCTTACCCAAATACTTTCCCAATACTTGCTGATGTTTGACCTTGGGCAAATTAGTCAGCTTTTCTGTGTCTCAGTTTCCTCTTCTGTAAGAATGGCTGTTTGAGGGTTAGATAAAAAGCATGCATGTAAAGCACTTAGCCATTATCATATTATTATTACTTCATAAACCAATGGTGATAATGTACCTTTCTTTTGACTCAAGTCCCATTCTTTGGGACATCTTTTGAGTTTTATAACTCTCCATAATTATGCATACCTAAAGATTGTTCTATTGAAATGGAAATGTACATCTTTATGCTACATATTTATATAGTAATTTCTATAGATAACATCATCCAAAGCTACTTGAATCTGTCGTCAAAAGTTGTGTCCTACCCTACATATTCATTTTAGGGCTCCCAGACACAGCAGTGAAAAGTCAAACTCTAGTTTTGATTTATCTTGTCAATGTCTCTCTTTCTGTTGGGAATAAAGTGTTCACACACACACACACAAACACACACACACACCCCTTTTAGAGCTAATCTAAGAGAATTCAGGTAGTGGAAGAGTCAGTGAATATAAAATCTCACTAATGTAGTTGTGATGGTTAATTTTTTGTGTCAGCTTGACTGGGCCACAGTGCCCAGATATTTGATCAAATATTATTCTGAATATTTCTTTGAGGGTGTTTTAGATGAGATTTACATGACAACTGGTAAACTTTCAATAAAGGGGATTGGATGAGTCACAATGTGAGTGGGCCTCATTTAATCAGGTAGAGACCTGAATAGTACAAAAGACTGGCCTCTTCTGAGAAAGAGGGAATTCTGCTATTGGACAGCCCTCACATTTCATTGCAACACTGGCTCTTTCTGAGTCTCCAGCCTGCTAGCTCACCCTGCAGATGTGGGAGCTTCCAGCCTCCATAACTGCATAAGCCAATTCCTTAAAACAAATCTCTCTCTCTCCCCCTCTCTTTCTCTCTCTCTCTGTGTATATAATATACATATATATATATTATATATAGTGACATACATATGTGTCACTATCTCTCTTTCTCTCTCTCTCTCTATATATATGTGTATATATGTGTATCTATTATATATACACACACGCACTTGCCATTGGTTCTGCTTCTCTGGAAAGTCCTGACTAATGCACTAGTTATTTCTGAGTTTCTCATGATGGGCCACCTGAGGGCCTAAGATGATGGAACGTTATTTAATAGCGACCTAGCAGGTAGCAATACATAGCATACCAGCCCAAATTCTTTTTTGACTGCAAATTTATGAAAATGTTCTTCAGAAAAGTATTTGGAGATTTAAAAAGGCATCATATCAAACTTGATGCTCTTAGAGTTTGTGAATTTTATTCTTCTACAGCAGCAACATTCTGCCTATCAGATCATGGAATGCTTCACCTATGGAACGATAGTATTGGGTTCTTGTAATTTCTACATTTTGCCCAAGGCTTTTTATAAGCATAGTGAAATATGCTGTCTCAGAGATAATACTCTTTCAACATCACCCATATCTGAGGGCCTTTCGATTCCATGCTACCTAGTGTTTCTGCCATATTTCAGGTAATATAACTCTCTGTATTATTGTCAGAAAGGCTCTGTCATACATATTCAGGAAGCATTTGCCTGGAAGACAAATGCAGTGAACAGTATGCTGTAGGTAGAAGTGTTTCCTATCCATTCTCCTTGTTTCATTTCAGATCATAACAAGTTTCTGTCTACTCTTTAAATGAGTGTTTCTGGACTGCTGGAGCATTTAAAAAATCACTAAAAATCAAACTTACAATTCATCTAATTCTAGTTTCCCATCTTGCCTTGGTTTAACAACAGACTTCTTTTTCACCACATTTGTTTGATATTTTTCACTTTCTTCTGTCCTTCCTTGTCTATTCCCTGTGATTGTTCTTTGTGGGGCTTTGTTCTGAAGCCTGCTCTTACCACCTCCTCCTCCTTTTCCTGAATCCTCTTTTCTGCCAGACTACAAATAACATTCCATTGTTTTTCATTCAGCTTTTCCTCCACCAAGGCTTTTTCTTTGTTGTGAAAACATAACCTCTCTGAATTTATTCTCCTCCCACCAAAATCTACATTATTTTTATTTCCCACCCCTAAAACAACAGTCTCCCACTATCTTCCATCTTCACAGCCTTTTTCTTAGTTGTTGAGAAAATCAGGAAAATCAAGCTAAACCTTGATCATTTCTAGTGGTTCATTACCATTCGTTATCATTATTAATCATAGGAGATGTGAATTTCAAGTTAGGTGCTACATTTCTAGCTGTAGGATCTTCAAGTATTTTTGCAACATCTCTGCCTTCAGTTTGTTAGCATGTAAAGGGAGTTTTATAACAATAATCATACGTGCCTCAGAGGACTGGTGCTAAGATTACATAAGATTAGCATATTAAAGCATGGTATAAACTATGAAAGTGATAATACGAAGGTTAGTATCCAGTCATTCAGGTGTGTATTCACTGTGAGACTTCCTGTGGATTAAAAATTAAATTAAAAACCCTGCCATAACAAGTAAATAAAGAAACTAAGCAGCACACAATTACCAAACTTAGTCTCAATTGTGCTACATTCTCTCTGTCACCTAGAAACTAATTAGTACGACATAATCACATACTTCCTGCCCAGTAAACATACAAGTCCCAGAGGTACAAATGATTTGTATCATGAATCAGTGGCCACCGCTTACTGGTAATTATCATATAAATGAGGAGCTTCAAGTTGACCTCTGATTCCCTAGACCTTTTCTGAGACAGCAAAGATACACCAGTTATGCAAAAACTTGATAAAATTTAAATTACTTTTCTAGCCACAGCCTTCTGGATATTCTTTGTTTGGGTGGAAAAGATCACAATAAAAATAACGACCCCCCAAAATCCTATCAAAACAGATACTAAAATACTAAAATATGGTATTAGTACATAGGGGTGTGTTTAGAAATAGTTCCCACAAGTAAGAAAGAAAATTCAAGAGCAATTTGTAATAAAGCTCCAAGAACAACCACTTGCATTAACTCTATGGATGTTCTTATACTCAAGCCTTTCTTGAGGAGTCAAACAAGTCAAATTTAAAGGAGGACACCCAGCTCTGGTCCTGATTAGCCTATATGAATTTTGTCAGTCACCTTATTTATCTCACCTATGGTATCTTCCTTCGTATAATTAAGCAGTTAGATTAGGTGACTTTAGGGTTCTTTCCTGCCCTAGCATTCCTTGATTCTGAATCTTGAAGCAAGCATATACACTGTAATATACCTTAAATATTACTAATTCCGTCATTCTTAACATTAGCTGCAATTGCAATAATCTGGGAAGCTTTAGAAACTACTGATGGTGGGCTCCACCCTGAGTCTGAATTAATTGATCTGGGTGCAGCTGGACATCAAGGATTTTTAAAGTTTCCCCATGTGATTCTAATGTGCAGCCAAGATCCAGAAGCACTTGTTAATTACAACATATCTTTTAGGATGTGGGTAGTTCTTCTTGCTTTTTATTCTTCATTCATAGAAGCTAAACTACTTCTCTGAGGATGTCTTGTCACTAAAACATGAAGAATCCAGCCTAACCTGCATGGTTGTGGAAGTCCTCAGATGACAGCAGTGAAGGCACCTGGCAGGGTCCTGGCATACAGGAGGCATAGGATAAATTAGCCTTTACTTATTTCTCCCCGTTTCCCTGGTCCCCGAGACATCCAAGAACTGCAAGAACCTCCATTACTTATCAAGTAGGGGAGTATCACTGAAAGAACCTAAATCAATTTTCTAAAGTAGAATTTCTATTCTACTATCTATTGTGAACTCAAAACATATGAGACAGGTCTCAGTCAATTTAGGAAATTTATTTTGCCAAAGTTAAGGATGTGCCCGTGACACAGACTCAGGAGGTCCTGATAACATGTGCCTAAAGTGGTAGGGGCATAGCTTGGTTTTATACATTTTAGGGAGATGTGAGACATCAATCAATGTATGTAATTTGTACAATGGTTCCGACTGGAAAGGGGGGACAACTCGAAGTGGGGAGGGGGCTTCCAGGTCATAGGTAGATAAAAGACAAACAATGGCATTCTTCTGAGTTTCTGATTAGCCTTTCCAAAGGAAGCAATCAGATATGCATTTACCTCAATGAGCAGAGGGATGACTGAATAGAATGGAAATTTGCCCTAAGCAGTCCCAGCTTGACTTTTCCCCTTAGCTTAGTGATTTTGGGGTCCCAAGATTTATTATCCTTTCACACTATCAACTCAATGAAATCAGAATGACAGCAGAGACCCTGTCACCATCATTTCTTCAATACTTAAAACAAATATTTATTCAATGAAAAGACAAACTAGCCAATGTCTCTATAAGGCTTTGGTCTCCATCCCTCCTCCCCCATTCCCAACACACACACACACACACACACCCGCCTCTCTGTAACTCTGCTTCTTAGTGAAGTAAAAGAACTGAGTCTCATAAACCACATCTTTTTCTTTCCCCTAGATCAATACAGATATTTATCATATAGACAGGATCATACAGATATCATCATATAGAAACTCTCAATGAAACCCTCATTTGATGCATGAATAAATGGACTCATATTTCCTCACACTTGAGTTTGGAATATAAGAGAAATACCAAGTGTCAAAAGACAACATTACAAGAAATTTAAAGATCTTAATTGGCTTTTGTGTTTCAGAATTGGACAAAACCTCACCTATAAAATAGAACAAATGAACATAATAAGCTGAGCAGAGGAGTTTGGTTTGAGAAACAGAGAAGGACTGAGGAAAGCAGGAACAAAAAACAGTAAGTGGATTGGTTGTTTCAAAGTGGCTTTCCTTGTAAAGGTTAAAGTAGAGAACTTCCTTTTCAAGCTGACTAAATTGGGGATTTAGCTATTCTCATTCTCTCTCTTTCTCTCTCTCTCTACCCCCCTCCCCCACCACTCCTCCCACCCTTGATTTCTTGGAAAATCAGATAAATAACTTAGTTTCAGCTTCGTGATATAGAACCTTAGCATGTGTAGCTCGATTTTGGTTTAGTCTGTTGGGCCTAGTGCAGGAGCTCAGTCCAAACCAATGGCCTCCTATAAATTTTATATAACATAAAAAATGCTAAAATTAGGAAAAATATACCTAAGAAGCTGACTCTGCAAGTGTGCAAAGCCACCTGGGGTTCGGTTTTGTAGTCCCTACTGAGAGCCTCCAGCCAACTACAGGAGGGCTCCCAAATCAATGAAAAGATGAAGCAAAACTTTTTTTTCACACAGAGGCTTCACCAGAGGAGCCTCTGCTTACAGTGTTTGCCAGCTCAGCCCTTGATTTCAGTGATCATTATGTGATGGACAAGCAGGGCTAGAAATAGACGAGAAGAACAATATTCTATCAGCCAATGTTCCCAGTCAATCAGAATAATTTATGTGTTTTCTCTTTCAAGAAGAAGATGTGGAATGGAGTATGGTTGAAGCCTGAAGTTATCAGTGAACAGGGAAAAAAAAAAAAAAAAAGACAAGTTGCAAATGTTCTGGTCTTTCCGTCCATCAGTTCCAATATAATAGCAATGTCTACATCATCATTTTGCTCATACAGTCAAATACTCACGGAGGATTTTGACCAGGCATCTTCAACTACCCGCCTGATTACTGAACAAGTCAGGCTGTCTTTGGCACTTTGTTCCGAGTCATCACTGATGACTTGAGAACAGGAGGTTATAAAATTCTTAACAGTGGGTAAGATAGTTGAACTGTCTCGTGTGCCACTCTTACATGCCTTTATAAATCCATTAGGCACAAAATGGTGTTTATCCTGACTAATCATATCTGAAAATTACAAGAGTGAATAATCACTCCTGATTATGGAAACATCAAGGGGGCTTGTCTTTATGCCGCTTTGTGGGGGCCATTTTCTAAATCCCCCATGTTCGTAACTCTAGAATTAACTGGAAGAAAATATTCAGGACAAAGCAGATGGCTCTAAAGAAACACGCTCTTTTTAAAGATTGGCTAAAGAGGTCAGTGTTCTTTCTAAGAAAACCAGACTGTTAGCCCTGGACACCCTGAGTCAAGAAGTGGAGTTAGAAGAAAAGAAAAGCCCCTCCCCAGAGAAACAGAAGTGATTCATTCACCTTGAGGAGGGCCATGTGCTCATTAAGCCCACCAGGGAAACATTCTATGAACTTGAACAGCAATTTTCTAAATAAGTGGTAATTTCCTTAATGAATCTTCCCCCAAGCCCTTTGTGAGCATAATTATGTGTAATTTCAGAGGCAGAAACAAGGCCTGAGAGGCTAGAAATGACTTGTTCACAGTCACACAACAAATTTTAGAGTCACGTTTGCTTCCTAAGTCAATAGACTGCAATAGTGACTATAACGAAGAGATTTTAAAAACTGGGGCATATGCCCAAATAAGTCATCAGAGCAAATGCCATCATCCAAGGAAGCTCCTTGCTCCTTAATAGGAACCTGGCTGATCACAGTCACACTTTTTTCCACCCTTAACATACTGGCTGTTGGTTTTTCACAAGTATTGAATAAGCAAGAGAAATGGCACTTTTTAATGCCTCAGAATGAGAAGCTAAATTAATCATATTCTACTTAAAAGAGAATTCGCTGAATATGTAGATTTCAAAGCAATATTAGAAAAGTTTCTCTCTTTTTTTGCCCACTATATTTTTAAAATAGCATACAGGTTAAAAAGCAGTAGAAATAGTTTCTGTGGTGGTGTTTGTTTTTTTTTTTTCTCTATGGGGTAGGGTCAGATTTTACCAACTGCCAAATCTCTTTATATAACCTCTCCATGTAATCTCTCCTAATCCCTTAGAAGTGTATGGGAATGCTCAGAATAGGTATTAAATGAGCCTTTTAATAAGCATTGGAAGCAGAATTGTGCAAGAGAAAGGGGGTGGGCTTGATATTGACAAAATACTGGGTTCAAATCCCAGCTCTGCTGTTCAACCTTGAATAGATTATTTTATAATATTGCACTGCAGTTTCTTCATTTCTTCATAAAACAGGGAGAATGGTGCCTACCTCACATGGGTGCTGTGCACATTAGAAACAATGTGTGTCCCACACAGTGCCTGGTTCATAGGCATTTCCTATATGATGAGCCCTCTCTTTCCCTCAAAATTTTAATCAGTCCCAATCCTGGAATTGTCCCAATTGGTTTAGATTTTATGGAGATGTTAGAAAACTTGGCCAACCATACTACGAAAGCATTGTGAACAAGAATGCCCAACTAAGTAAGAATCACAAAGTGACTGTGAACAAGGAGAGTGAATAGGAGTTGTCCAGGCCAACTGTTTTCATTGGACCTTAGGCAAGTTCCTCCCAATGTCAGTTTTTCATCCATCAGTTTCTTCACTGGTAAAAAACAAAAACAAAAACAAAAAACAAAATAGTAAATATAGTACTTTCTATTCACATATTTTGTTGGGGAGAATAAAATCATATGCTTAATAAGTGATGAAAGTGTAAAGTATAATTTTTAAACATAATAAAATATCAAAAATATAGGTAATTCTCATTCCCTGGCTTTCAACATTATGCATTCCAAACTCATTTTTTTGTATGAGAATGGTATATGGCCATTAATTTATTGAACAAAGTCTATATGATGGTTGTCTTTTAGCTTTGATCTACAAAGAGAATTTGTGTATGTAGATGCATTGCACATAGATACATAAATGTGTAAAGAATATGAGATAAGAGGTGTCCTTGAAACAGGAAGAATTCAACATTTATTTGGAATATTTCTGTTTTTCAAGGTTAGCAATCACTGAAGAAGTAGAAATTTAAAAAGCCCTCTGACAATCTTTAAAGTTCGTTGAAAGTCAATCAGTCACAGAACATTAACAGTAGTCTATGTTTCTTCAGCAACTATTATGTATAAGGCATTGTTTTACCTTATATGTTGGTATAAGGTAGAACTCTTATACTTTTGCTCTTTTTACTTCTTTCACCCCTATTATGACCTTCTGATATAGATATTAAAATTATTCCATTATATAGGTGAGAACACTGAGGCCCAGAGAGGTAAAATAATATGTCTTGGGTCACAGAGCCAATAAGTAGCCAGAATTTGAACTCAGGCTATCTGGAGTTTTCCAGAGTCTGCACTCATAACCACTATACAAATACACTTTTATTTACATTTTCAAGTGATCAATGCTGTTATTGAATTGAGGTCAAAATTTCACCAGGCATGGAAGGAAAGGAGAGTACAAAGTAAATACAAAATAAAGGTATCAATCTTAAGGATATTTCACTAAGTTCAAAAAATTAAGCCAATTTATAAAACAATGTACAGGCACATGTTATTATCATACCAATGCTATATAAAATAGAAGAAAAGAGGAATTACAGAAAGTAGGACCAAGCAAACTTATTGTAAGAAGTAGTTTTTGACAAAGGTCAAAGAATGGGTTGTTAGAGAGGAAGACGAAAGTGTGTTGGGGTGAGGGGTGGCGGTAAGTATTTTCAGAAGAGTTTACAACATCCTGAAGCATAAAACCTAGTCCTCTTGAGGAAAATTGCTTCCTTTTAAGAGAAAAGGAAGAGATAAGAGGGTAGCAGTTGGGAGAATACTATTTTTCTTGACTAACTCAAATGCAAACTGTAAAATTAACCCAGAGAAATGAATCATATCTTGGGGAGAGTATTCATCAAGAGCTGTCAACAACCAAGTCATCAACCTCCATGTGCTCTCCATTGCACCAGAAATACAGAGCTGGAAAAAGAAAAAGATGTCCTCTTTTTCTTACCACCTAATAAGTTTTGCAATTATAGACAGGGAAATCTTACCACTTAATAAGTTTCACAATTACAGACAGATACACGAAGAACTCTGGTCATCAATGTATCAGCAAGCACAAAATAATAAAATATATCTCCAATCGATTTTTAAAAAGGGAAAGTTATGCCAACAGCTTATTCCTTCTTTGGACTAGAAACAAGGGATAATTCTGTCTTCAGGTGTGACTTAATGGAAAAATTGGCACTGGGACCCACTTGCCTTTGTTTCTTTGTTCAGCTCTGCAGTGTCCCTCAGGGCATCAACACCTTGGTCTGTGCACTGGTTTATTTTTATAATGGTGAATGGTGAGGGCAGGGATGGATAAGCCATCCAAACCTAGTCTAGGCTTACTTTTCCTTGCTGTCCTCAAGAATAAGCCTCTCTGGTTGGCACTGTTTCTTCATCCTCCAAGTCCCATTTATGACTTGGAATACATTCCCATTAATACCATAGACAAAAACAATCCAACCAGAAATAAACACTGACATGATTCAATACCTTCTCAAAGTTTAAATGGTGACAGATACACGTCTATAACCACAAAGGCAGAGAAAATTAATATCTATACTTCATAAATGATGTTTTACATTATCTATCTCCTCAGCATTATGCCCCTCTCAATTTTTTATTTTTTAAAAAACCCATAAGCTGCATTTTGTTTATATATATGAAAGTACTTTTAATATTGCCCCAAGAGTAGGGGCAATATTACAGTCAAACCAACCTCAGATTTGTGCCCATTTTGATACTTAGCTACCACAGAAATCTCATTAAGTTACATTTCAAAACCATTTCCAGTGTTTATTCTGAACTTTTTAAAACAAAAACCAAATTGCTACTGCTTACAATCAGGAACCTGATAGGAACTCACCTCTACTGGAAACAACACTGAGTGCAGCTTGGCCTCTCAGTAGCTCAGGGTTATAGTGCTTTTAACAAAGGCTGGAATCCTTCACTAAGCAGGGGCGATGCATTTCCAGGACACAACAATGACAGCAGGGGGAAAGGACACCACAGTTCACATATATACCCGCCACGGGATCACACATGCACTGTCACCTCTGCAGTTTCATTATCTGGATGAAGAGGAAGAGACTTCAGTGGCAACATGGCCAGACTGAGCTGAACTTACAAAATCATGGAGTCTTGTCACTTCCCCATAGTGACTGTAGTGACCTGCTTCATGACCACAACAAATCACTCACATCCACCTGCTCTTGGCCCAATTTCTCCCAACAGCAAAGAGGGCAAAATAACATAAATAAAATCTATTTTCAACTATGATTTTAAACCTTTACTGACTCTTGAATGGTCCATATATACCATAATTCATAGGCCAACAAGACACAGCATTTTAAAGACTCCCTTTTATGTATACATAAGAATTTTATTGAAAGAGTCATTATTCCAATCCTAGGTCTGCCACTAACTAGCTGTACAGACTCAGGTGAGTGTCTTAACCTATCTGAGGTTTGGTTTGCTCCTCTCTGAAATTTTTTTCTTTTATTTTTTTCTTTCTTCCCTGATTCCAGGGCTTTCGTGACGATCACAAGAAGTCGTGTATATGAAAGTACCTTGAAAAATATAAACTGTTATGAATACGTACAAGCAGTAACAGAAGTCCAACCAAAATTCCAAAGTGCATCCTGATCTCTCTCTCAATTGTGATGTTACAAGAACTCAGCTTCTTTTTCTCAAATCACAAAATACCAATACGTGAAAAATGACCCTGCCCTTTAGAAACTGCTGCTATTTCAAACCTGTAACCAAGAGTGTATATTTTCTTTTGCCTCCTGCAAAATGTATAATAAAAAAAAATAGTTCAGCCTCTGGAGAACATATAGTTATCAAAAATCCAAATGAAAACTCAAAGGAAAATGTAAGAAATAGCAACACTTCCCATCAGCAGGTAAATCAGTCTTTGATAGATCAGAGCTGGGAACAACTGTCTGGAGGAGGAACATTCTAGCAGGCATTGTTCTCAGCAAACAAGAAAGCAGATGTCACCCCACATTTTGTGAAATATTTATGACTCCGCCATATATCCTTTTGGGGGAGCAAATTGATGACTCTTCCACCCAACACAATCACCTGGGGTGTGCCAAGCAGTCTCCATCAATCACTCTGACATGATTTGTTTCACCTTATTCAGAGGCTGCCTCCCCTTCAATCCAATGTCCAAGATGGAAAAGATGAAAAAGATGGAGTAGCCAAGGCTTCTATAATCAGTTTTTTTAATGCCAAGAGTTATAGTGTTTGGGGGTAGTGCTGCTGGATGCAGAAGTGTTTTGTCTTCTTCAAACTGGCCAAACAAATGGAGGGACTGCGTTAATCCCATTGCAGTCAAGTGCCACTCATTCTGTATTTACAACTATGTGCATAATGCTGTGTCACAAAGCAATGTTTCATTTTGCATAAGATTTAAAATCAGAACCCATACAGCCTAGAACTGGATTCATGATGGAAATTCACATCGACAATGGATGAAAGTTACTATTGCCAAAAGAAACTTAAGCACATACCAGATTTAAATTAGCTCTTTAGGTTACTGAGAACTGATCATTTATTCAAAAACATATATTGGCCATCTCTTGAGTGCTGGGCAATGCATTATGCAAAGATGTTTCTTCCCTTAAGGAGGCCTCGGACTCAAGTAAGAATGAAAGCAAGTGATTGAAATGCACCAAGTGTCAAAATAATGATATGCACTGAATACTTCAAGATCACGAAGGAGAAAGAGACTCCATTAATTAAGGAAGCTGTCAGGTTGGAGGTGATGGTCAAGCTAGAGCTTAAACTCTGAAGTTGCATCCCAGGCAGATGGGACAGCATCTGCAAAGGCATGGAAGTGTGACCCATCATAGGGTGTTTTTTGTGCAAAGAACAACAGTTGCATGGGGAAGAGAGACAATTAGGCTGAATTCTAGGTTAGGGCCAATTAAAGGACCTTGTAAGTCACATTAGCAAATTTAAACCTCATCTGGGCAAAAGATAGGCAAACTATGACAAATGGGCAAAATCCAATTCATTCATTTATGTCTCCTTAGTTCCTACAATAGCAGTGCTGCACAGTTGCTACAAAGACTATATAGCCTACGAAGTTTAAAGTATTTATTATCTGACCCCTCACAGAAAAAGTTTGTCAACACCTGCTCTAGAAAACAACAACAACAACAAACCATTAAAATGAGGGAATCTGTCAATGTGGAGAAATGACCTAGAAGCCAAAAAGACTAGAAACTACTTCAGTAGCCCAGACAAAAGATGTATGTTATCTAAACCCCTGCAACTCAAAGAATGATCCTGGAAACAGTAGTACTGATGAGGTTTGGCTCTGTGTCCCCATCCAAATCTCATCCCAAATTGTCATTCCCATAATTTCCACATGTCTAGGACGGGACCTGGTTAGAGGTGACTGGGTCATAGAGGCAGTTTCCCCCATGCTCCTCTCATGATAGTGAGTTCTCATGAGGTCTGATGGTTTTATAAGAGGCTCTTCCCCATTCACTTGCTCTGTCTTAACCTGCTGCCATGTAAGACATGCTTGTTTCCCCTTCTGCCATGATTGTAAGTTTCCTGAGGCCTCCCCAGCCATGCGGAACTGTGAGTCAATTAAATCTCTTTTCTTTTTAAATTATCCAGTCTCAGGCAGTTCTTTATAGCAGTGTGAGAATGGACTAATACAAGTAACAACACCACCTGGGAGCTTGTTAGAAAGGTATATTCTTAGGGTAGGGGGGACAAAAAAAAATAAAGGAAGGAAGGAAGGAAGGAAGGAAGGAAAGAAGGAAGGAAGGAAGGAAGGAAAAGAGGGAGGGAGACATGCACACTTGCTCTCAGGCCCCACCCTAGACTTACAAAATCATGATGTGCATTGTAACAAACTTTCCAGGTGATCACTATGCATGCTAAAGGCAGAGAAGCACTGGTCTAGACTACAGACATGGTTTTGGGTGTATGAAGAAAGAAGAGATATAGAGATGTTTAGCAGGTAGACTTGATGACTGGTGATTAATTGGATGCAATTGTCAGCTATAGATGGGAACAAAATTGAGGACATTTCAACATTTTCACTGGAGAGCTGGGTAGTGGCAATGATGCCACTTGTATAGATGCACAAATGAAGAACAAATATTGGGAAAAAGATAAAAAGTTACATTTGGGGACATGGCTGAAAATACCAGGTCATATAGAGTTAACTGGAAATACTGGTTTGGGGCATTTCAAAGGCAAGAGACATGCAAATGTGTTTTGGGAAATCATTAGCATATTGTGGTAGCTGAAGCCATGTTGCAGTAGCTGAAGCCATTGCATATTATCATACATTTACTGACCCAGAGAAAACAGTGAAAAGAAGAGGGCTGAGGACAGAGCCTCAGAAACAAACATTTAAGACACCAACAGAGCAAAGGAAGTTCATGAAGGAGGCTACGAAGAAATGACTATTGACCAAGGGGTTAATTAAGAGAAATGATAGTTGCTGTATTTCAAAGTGAACAGACTATATCTGGATTCTGATGCTCTATTCTAGAGAGCAAACAAAATTATACTCTAAAGCACAATACAATCATGCCATTTCCTTCCTGAAGAATCTTCAGCAGCTCCATGTTATCTATAAAGTAGTGCTAAGAGCCCTTTAACTGGATCCCCAATTTATCTCACTACTGCCTCTGTGACAGCCTCTGCTTCAACCATCTTGAAGTAGTCACGTGGCATAATTTGCATTCTTCTGACTTTGTTCCTCCCACATATCTCTCACTTTGTTCCTGCCGAAGTCCTAATCTTTCTGTAGAGCCCTGCTCACATACTACCTCCTCCAGGAAGTCTTCCTAGATTTCTCATCCCTGATTATAATTAACCTCTCATTCTCTGTCTTTCAATCTTACATAACTCATGTACTTTATAATAGCTCTTACTTCAATCTGACTTGTTCTAGATAAGTTCTGGGAATGCTTGTCTACATAATAGATTGATCATGTACCCCTAGGGGTCAGGGACCATGTCTTATTTGACTTTGTTCACTCTCTACAAAAGACCATATCTAGTGGCTAAGAGATGGTTATGATGAACAAAAGGGAAGTACACTAGTTCAATAGGATACATTATTCCCAAAATTATCACCCTCATTTAAAGAGAACCCCATGATATGTTAATTAATAGTTGTGTTGATTCTTCCTCAGGGTAGTTACATTATTTGATTTTATTTCTAGGAAAGCATGAAGAAGGAATAGTAGATATCACCCCACCCATCCTCCATCATGCTAGGTGCCATGATGAAGAATTATCCCTTAGAGAGCCTGATCTTAGAGCAGTCGGCCGTGTCACTGTCCTCTCTAGGAATGTGAGACACCACCACTTCTCTTTCTCCCCACCCTCTCACTCACCTCTTTGTTCATCCCCAGCTCAGATAACCTCAACTGTCAGAAATCTTCTTGTCAAAGATCTTCACACTTATATATTGTTTCACCTTGTCAGGACAAATGTTTGTTCATCAAAACCAGTGGATAAGTTGTTATAATTTTTTCATGTCTTGAGTTTTCTCTTCCTTGGGGCAAAAAAGCAGGGGGCAGGGGAGGGTCAGACTCTTAAAAATGGACTATACCCAGTGTTTTCACTTTACGACATGTGCTTTATGTGCTATGTGAAAAATCTATGCAATAAAAGGAGAAGGGAAAAAAATACTTGCTAGTGACAAGAAAACTTAGACACAAAATCGACCCCCCAAAGCCAGTAATCTAGTGGTAGGCTTTACAACTGAAGAATTGCATAGGAACGTGGAAATTATAAAGGACTGAAATTGCAAAGGCTGAAAGATCTGCAAAATATGTCCTTCTCAATATAACACTCCCAGCAGAGAGAGAATTAAACCTCAAATGTGAGAAAGCGCTCTCAAACTATTTATTTTTATTCATCTAATAACCTACATTCTGTGATGTATTGGTGTCACAATTCAGTTGAAGGAGATATTAAATGGTAATAGAACTGCATTCATTACTTTCACCAGGTCGGTAAAGCTGGTCTATAACCCAAATGGTTTAAACTTTCAATATTTTTATTTATAGGAGGTTGTATTGCCTATAATCTCAAATCAATTACACAAACATATGCATATGCACATACTCATTTGAAAGAAGAGGAGAAGCTGAAAAAAATTATATTATTTATTTACTGGGCGCAAATAAACAACATTATTTAAAATTATGAGCAGTTTCTAGGTAAATATCAAATGTTAATAACATAGTAGGTGATATCAATTCTTAAATTAATCCATAAGGGTCCTCTTAACCAAATTCACCTATTACTAAGGCTAAGAATTTGTTGAATTAGAATGCACTGATTTTTTGTTTGTTTTTAAAAACCCTGCATGGGAGAAAATAATAAGATACTTCAATTTCCATAGTCTTACATTTCCACTCTACTTATACCATTTCTGGAGTCAAGCTTCCTTGGCTGGAGCTCTGGCTCTGGCTGTCCCATGATAATTATGTGACTTTGGGCAAGTTGCCTAACCTCTCTGTGTCTGTTTTCTCTTATAGAAAATAAGGATGAAGATAGCACGTTCTCATTGTCATTAAGATTAAAATAATCAAGATGCATGATCTGAGCAGAATAAGATCAGAGACATAATATGGACTCGGCCATGCTGCCTAATTTTGTGGGGTAGGTTGGGGCCAGGATAACAGGATCAGTTAACACTTTCCTGTTGTGGTTTCTGTATCCAGCCTAATCAAGGTCTGAAAAGACTGCTGACCCTTAAGTTTTCTCACTGTTCTTTTCCTCTGCTGACAATAGCCTATGGCATATTTTAACTCTAATTTATGCACCAAAGCGTTTACATGTAATTTGCAAGATAAGAAAATAATTTCATCACTATTCTCAAAATTTCAACAATTTCTACATTATTGAGGTATCAAAACTATCCAAAGCATAGACATAATAAAAGATTCAGGAAAGGTTCCTAACCTTTGAGGTTGACATCAAGGAAAACAACAATGCCCTTTCCTCAACAGGTCCCTGGGCAGTTCTCAGTGGATGGTCATGAGTACATGCCAGGAAGTGGCTCTGCAGGTCTGATTGCCCCTCTTTGTTATACGCCATCATTGTAGCTATTTTTATCATATGAAGTCTATTTTGTATATTATATCCAAAGTAGGTGCCATGTGTATTAAAAAGTACATATAGATACACATTTTTCAATACCTTAAGTTTCAGCTTTATCCATCAACAAAGAGAAAAACAAATCCCAAAATAAACCTAACTACCCTTCTTGTAATTACACTAAGCATGGTACAAATTTCCATGAGGTTCATAAGACAATAATACTAAACATAAAATTGTTGCAGAAGGGCGATAAGAACTTTTCTTAAGCTTTTCTTTGTTACATTGTACATACAAAGGTAATATAGAAAAGTAAAATTGGAAATGGAAAAGGAAATCAAAAAAGAGAAAAGTTAATGATTAACTCCCAGTGATCTTCATTCTGCTGTCTTCCAATGAGATAACCAAATTAAACACCGGCCAAGTTATCTTCTGCATGCTCATTAAAAATACGCAATAGTATATACACATACATACAGAAATGTTTGCTGTTTGTTTTATAAAAGTGAGCTTAAAATATCCATGTTACTGTGAAACTGATTCTTCTCACCCAGTAAAACATCATAGATATCCTTCACAGTCATTAGATATAGATCAAACTCACTTTAATAATTGCATAATAATCTATATTATACAAGCCCCACAAACTATTCCCCTATTTATTAAAATTGAGGTTTGTTCCCCATATATATGTATGGGGTGTGTGCGTGTGTGTGTGTGTGTGTTGGAATATACATATATATATTTTAGAGACTGGGTCTTTCTCTATCACCTATGCTGGAGTACAATGGCACAATCATGGCTCAGTACAGCCTCAACCTCCTGGACTCGGGCAATTCTCCCACCTCAGCCTCCCAGGTAGCTGGGTCTACAGGCACATGCTACCACACTCGGCTAATTTTTTAAAATTTTTGTAGAGATGGGGCCTTGCTATGCTGCCCAGGTTGGTCTTGAACTCCTGGGCTTGAGAATCCTCCTGCCTGGGTCTCCCAAAGGGACTGAGATTATAGGCATGAGCTACTGCCCAGCCATTCAGTATTTTTTAAAACACAACCAAAAAGCTCTATCTTTTTATATTGATGTTTTCAAATGGGAGACCATTGAGTCAAAGGAAAGTTACATGGTTAATAAAGATTGCCAGATTACTTCCACCAGTGAGGATGTTTGTTTCCTCCCATCTTAGCCAGTACTGGATGCTATCACTTCCTTTCATTTTTGCTACTCTGAGAGAAAAAGGCATCTCACTGTTATTTAAACTTCTTTTTCCCAGTGTGAAGTTTTAGGGTTGAGTCACCATTATCATTGAACAACACTTTATCATATTTCTCTAAATTAGGGTTTCCTGACTCCTGTATTACTAGTATTTGAGGGTAGATTACTCATTCTTGTTGAGGGTGCACTTGCAGGTTTTAAGATGTTTAGTAGTATCCTGTGCCTACAAGATGTCAGTAGCACCCACCCCCACATCTGTGACAACAAAAACATCTTCAGCCATTGCTAAAATCACCCCCATTTGCAAACCTCTACTCTAAATGCTTCATTTAGAAAGATTTTGATTTTTAAATTTCTCATTAAATTTGATAAACATACTCCCAGAAATCACCGCCAAGATATTTTTTCAAGGTTGATAGATTTCAAAACTTGATCAATAATCTAAAAATATGAACGAGTATATATAGCATCAATACAACATAATAAACAGTGCCTTAGGCAAACAATTAATTTAACCCCAGGAAAACTGAGAGCAGAGCCTACTGACAGACAGAAGGGAAATTATTCAAAACCTGGGCATAATACCTACTTTAATTTCAAAGTCAACAGGCAGCTTTTTTATTTCATTCCAACTCCCTGTGTATGGCTTGTGAACAGGTAGAGATAAAAAGAGTTGTTAAATATTTAAATATCTATTCACTGTGCCAAAATCTCAAATGAGGCTATTTCTTTGATTATTTCTTTTGATTACTGCAGTATTTTGATTTACTTTGAGTTTCCTAATCCAAAATAGACCAGTGCTTTTCCTAGAACTTTCTATAATTGGTGAAAGACTTTCTCTTTTGTTAGGAAGTAGGATTCTAAAGTATTTTTACCATTTTAATTCTCTTAGACCAAAACCACAGAAATTATTTTTCTCAAGGATAAAAAGGTACAATTCTAATTGATTTTAAAACAGAGCAGTTTTTCTCAGCCTCAGAAGAGAAAAATACCAAGAGGAGCAAAAACAATAGAAAAGTTTAATTGAAACTCAATACCAAAAGCAAGAACTAATATAACAATTAGTTATCTTCACCTATTCTTACAGACAGATTGAATGCTGCCTTATTTATAATAGTGATAACACAAGACACATAAAGACACATAGAGAAGTTCTTCGCAAAGAAACTGACCTTTATCAATTTATTCCAGGAGTAATTTTCTGGCTTTAATTATAAGTCAATATTTCTTTCTCATGAATTCATAAATAATAATTAAAAGGCTCCCAGCCATTCCCAGCTGGCTTCGAGGTTTCAATTCTCTGTAATGGCAAAGGGGATGGTTTTAAAAAGGCAAAATGCCAGTCATGGGATCTATCTGACTTTTGATAAAATACTGACAACAGCATTACAGGGAATCAATCAACAATGCAAAGAGCTGACCAAAAGACAAACATGGAAACCTGCCCTCCTTTGCAAGACATGGGCTTTTGTGATAAAATCGCATGGCTTGACAAAATCTCCCTGCATTGTTACAGCACAGGCTTCCAGCATTTGCTACCCTTATCGAAGTCTACTTTTGAATTTTAGATATTTTGAGCTTAAAACTATTCACAAAATTTATATTGAAAGAGAAAATTAAAGTCTCTTGCCTATGGTTAGGACCACTGTCTATCCTCGTGCCCCAAAGAAATTTGTTTAATCCCTAAAAATATCAACTGAACAGTTTGTGTCATATAAGTTGACGAGTCAATTAACAACTTACAGCTTCATCTAGTTTCAGCTCATTACCAGTTATTTCAGGTAGCTGTGTTTAATTATTTGAGTCCAAAAATAAGTTGAGAAATAAATCTCCCAACTAATGCTAATTGGTTTCCTATTATATGCATTTAACAAATCTGTATAAATCACTAGATTAAATAACAAGCAATTGGTGGTGTTCTTCCAATTACAGCACCTCCAGCAAAAACTCCATTATACAGAAGCAAGCTGAATTATGGTTAATTTATTAATAGATTTGGTACGGCATATAATGAGTTTGTAGATATTGAAGCCGCTTACATTCATTTAAGGAATCAAGAGTTCAGAGACTTTAAAAAAATAAAGCTAACTTTTAGCTAAAAGAACTCAAGATAAAAAAATGTGGAGAAGGAAGTAATCAGAGCAGTCGTGGCTGGGTAGCCCAAAGTACTCCAGACAATCACGCGGCTTTGGGAAAGAGCCTCTGCCACCACTGCTACCTACTGTCATGTACATTTAGGAGTGCTTATCTCTGCCCAACACAATTAGAGATCTGATGCAATCATTCTAAAATGCTGGACCAAAATGAGGAGGTCAGGAAGGCTCCTGGAGATTGAAACATTTCCTTAAGTAGAGAGAATTGACATTTTGTGGCTCTGGTTTTTTCCATCTCTAATATCTATAATCCAGCCCTAGGGAAAATATAAAGTGTCTGTTCCCATGATAAAATAGAGTATTAAACAGGATCATATTATTTGTTTCTAAGAAAAGTTATTGTTATTGGCTTATCCATTGTGGTCTATTTCTGAACATTTAAATGGCTCCATAATGTATTTTTTCATAAAGAGAAATAGTGATATGTCAAAAAATTATATGTAAGTGTACATCAAGTAAAGTCATGGAGAGAGATGAACATTTAAGCTATTTTTTTTGTCAGTTCCAGATTTAGATATTTAATTAGAGCATAAAGTCTGACTTTAATCTCAACCATGTCATTCTGAGTCTCATCCCCCTATACATTGTCCTTTGTAGGATGCATGCAATGGTAAGAAATTAATTGTGCAATTATTTTTCAATGCCAGTATACCTCCAACAACACATAAGATCCTTGAGGTCACAGACTGTCTCTGTCTTATTAATGGCTTTATTGCCAGGGCCAAGCTCAGTGCCTGACACAATAGCAGGAACTTGGGTGAGCATACTTTAACATATTTTGTGACATGAATGTGCGCACGCACACACACACATACATACACACACACACATTTAAAACATAAATGTAGAGTTTAACAAGTAATTATAAATAATTATAAAACAAACACCAATGTTACGCCACCTATATCCTGAAAAAGAATAGTGCCATTGCCCTAGAAGCACCTTCTGCGCGTCTTAACTATTACAGCCCCCTCCTGCCCCATTAAAGGTAGTCACTTTTCTGTCTTGTCTTTAGAGTTTCACAGCCTATATGTGCATCTCTAGTCAATACTGATTAAGCAGCAACAACCAAGTAGATAAATCATTAGGCAATTATTCATCTTACATTTGTACGTTGCTCAGTCCTATAATCATTTTATAATACTTAAAATTATTTTAGTTTATCATCATTATTGTCAACCCATAAGTCCTTCTCTGTGCCACAGAATGTACGAGATGCTAGTATCAAATAAAACCCCCTAAAATAGGTGTCATTTTCTCCATTCTATACTGTAGGAATGAGCCACAGGGAAAGTAAACCCGTCATGAGCTGGGTGATACCTGACCCACCAAGCCATGAGGCTGTGTGTGCACAGCAGCACTCCATCATCAAACGGAAGTGGTATATACCAGACTGGACTTGAATAGGACCTACAGCCCAAGTAAATTACATAAAGAGGGGCCCAAAAGCCCATGGTCTCTGCTTCATCTATACTGCCTTCTCTCTCCCGCCTGCACTACAGCCTCATGGGGAGTTTCCTACAATCAGTTGACAGAAGAAGAGAAAACTTAGGTCTGGCTTACTGATGGTCGTGTGATGTTCAGGCACCACCTGGAAGTGAACAGCTATAGCGCCAAAGCCTCCTTCTGGGACATCCCTGAAGAACAGTGATGAAAGGAAAATTTCCCAGTGAGCAGAACTTCAAGCAGTGCACCTGGCTGCTTATTTTGCTTGAAAGGAGAAATGGCCAGATGTTCAATTATATACCTATTCATGTGCCATGGCCAGTGGTTTTGGGGAATGGTCAGGGACTTAAAAGGAAGAAGATTGGAAAATTAATGACAAGAACCTTTGGGGAAGATGTATGTGAATATATCTCTCTGAATTTGGTGAAGATATCTGTGAAGGTATCTGTGTTCCAAGCAATGGTCAACCAAGGGCGGCCTCAGCAGAGGAGGGTTTTAATAATAATTTGATAATTAACTAGATGGAATGACCCATTCTGTGGATACTAGTCAGCCTTTTTCCCCAGACTCCCCTGTCATTGCCTAATAGACTCAGAAACTAATTTATTGGTAAGAGGTGGAAGACACAGAAATGGAACCCAGGTTTCTGGTCTCAAAGACAATGTTCAAAACCGCTACCTAGGGTTACCAAATAAAATACAGGTGCCCAGTTAAAATTTGAATTTCAGATAAATCATGAATGTTTTAATATAAGTAAATCCTAAATATTGCATGGGGCATACTTATACTAAAAAAGTTATTCTTTGCTTTTGAAATTTAAATTTAACATGAACTCCTGTATTTTTATTTGCTAAATCTGGCAACCCTACCAATTACCCTGTGCTGCCTTCTTGCTCATAAAATGAGTCATTATGCTTTTCCCTGATCACTGTCTACTCAACTGTTGCAGCACCTCACACTTCTCAAGTTATCAAATTATAATAAATTAGTTATCAATAACTTTATTTTATATATTTTAACTTTTCCAACTAGGCAAAATAAGCTCAGTGGTCAGGGAATATATCAGCCTCTGTTTACCAATGAATATACTTCCTAGCACTATAAGTTTATGGTATATGTGTGTGTATACCCAGTAACAACAACTTGAAAGTTATTAATAATTGCAATAGCTTAAACAGTTATAATTATTCACGGCCATCTTGTTTGATCTAAATACTTAACCACTTTCTCCCCTGTCCCCAGATAATTTTTAAACAAATTCCAGAAAGCATTTTATGGCTTCTGTAAATATTTCAGAATGTAATACTAAAATAGAAGAACTAGTTTTAAAAAATAACATTATCTCACCTAAAAAAATAAAGTCTCTAATAGCAATAAATATCCAATGTTCCTTGATTGCCTCATTCAATTTTTTACTATTTATTTGATAAATATTTTTGAACACATAGGTTTGCTGAAGAACAATAACATCTCTAAAAAATTGGATATATTCTCAGCAATACTTTAAGAGAATTAACATATGACTCATGTACAATTTAAAGGACCATTAAAAAGCAGACTACAATCAGATTCCATTTGCCATTTTTATTAAAGGATACTAAAGCAAATATAAGGATGAAAATAGGAGGTATTGGGGTGGCACAATTTGTTCATGAAAATGGGTTTTAGACTCTGATATGAACACTTTTCCTAGTCTCTGTGGGATTTTCAACGCCTTACTGCAGTCCGTTCAGCTAAAATGCTCCCAAGATGTCTACTTTTATTAGTGATAGAGTAGCTGGTACCAACTAGCCCTCTTACTATAAACAACTTTAATACTAGAATATTGATATATATGTATATATACACACACACATACATATATAAACATACATATACTAGAATATGTATATTACATTTATATTCTAGTAGTATTGTGTGTGGGAGTGTATCTGTGGGGGGTGTGTGTGTGTGTGCACACACACACACAGACAGATGGAGAGAGACAGAGAGAGAGAAACAGTTTTCAGGCATTGAACATCAGGTGTGTGATCCTGGAGCAAAAGAAAACAAAGAGGAGCCCCACCAGCAGCAGCATACCTGCCTTGGGGCACTTCCCATTCTGTAATGCAGAGTGAGGGAGCTCAAACAAAAGTACAGTGGTCTTGCTCAGCTAACGAAACAGATCTCTTAGTCCAGAGCTGCTGAGGCAGCTGTATTTACCAGGCAGCCTAGTGGAGAGACTTAGACCAGTGCTATGAAGAAGCTCTACGAGTTTGCATCGAGAACCCCGTGAGTCTTGGCTGAATGCAAAGCTGTGCATCTGCACAGGAAGACTCCAGGGAGCTGGGCATAGAGTACCTACTAGGGAAAGAGCAAGTGCCCTATAGCCCCTGATATGGCTTGGATCTGTATCTCTGCTCGAATCTCATATTGAATTGTAATCCCCAGTGTTGGAGGTAGGGCCTGGTGGGAGGCGATTGGATCCTGGGGGTGGATTTCCCCACTGGTGCTGTTCTTGTGATCGTGAGCGAGTTCTCAAAAGATCTGGTTGTTTAAAAATTTGTGGCACCTCCCCCTCTCTCTCTTCCTCCTGCTCCAGTCACGTGAGGTGCTCGCTTCTCCTTCACCTTCCACCATAATTGTAAGTTTCCTGAGGCCTCCCCAGAAGCTGAGCAGATGCCAGCATCATGCTTCCTATACAGCCTGCAGAACTGTGAACTAATTAAAGCTTTTTTCTTTATACATTACCCAGTCTCAAGTATTTCTTTATAGCAGTGCAAGAATAGAATAATACAGCCCTACATCAATTAAAGAAACCAAATTTGTAATTAAAAATATTTTCTCAAAGTAAAATCTCAACCCAGATGAATTTGCTGGGTGAATTCTATGAAATGTTTAAGGAAGAAGTAATGCCAATTAAGGGACCCCATCCTAACTCAATTTAAGGCCAACATTTCCTGATCCCCAAATCAAAGACATTTTAAGAAAAGAGCACTACAAACCAACTTCCCTCTTGAATACAGATGGAAAAATCATAAATAAAATATTAGCAATTTTAATACAGTAATACATTAAATTTTAAAGTAAAAATTAATTACAATGAAGTAATTAAAAGCTTAACACACAAGGATCAAAGACAAATTTTCACTAGAAAAGATTGGTTTTGATTAGAAAATGAATCCATATAATTCACCATATTAACAATAAAAAAATTGTACAATCACCTGAATAAAGAAAAACATTGAATAAAATTTGGCACATATTCATGTTAAAAATTGCCAGTACATTAGGAATAAAATGAAACTCTGCCAACCCAATAAAGATGATATACAGAAAATCTACAACTAAGAAGATCATATTGAACAATGAGACACTGAATGATTTTAACCTATTATCAAGAACAAAGTAAAGCTCAGCACTTCTATTCAATATTGTACTGTCAATATAACCTCGCCTTCCAAAAAAGTCAACTAGACTGAAAAGTAAATATATATATTTGCAGTTTACAGTTAGCATGACTATGTAGCAAATTCCAAGGAATCTTAAAAAAAACTATTAGAATTAATAAGTGAATTTAGCAAGGTTTCATAAGGCCATATAATATATATATTAGTAACTAGCAATTAAAAATAAATGTTTAAGTACCAATTACGATAGCATCAACACAATGTGAAACCCTTAAGAAAAAATTTAACAAAATCAGTGCAAGACACTACAAAATATTGCTGAGAAAAATTAAAGAAGACCAAGATAAAAGAGAGATTTACCATATTCATGATTAGAAGACTCAATATATTAAATGACACATGTTTAAATTCAACACAACTCCAATTAAAATCCCAGCAGGCTTCTCTGTAGATATTGACAGCTGATTCTAAAATTTATGTGGAAATACAAAGGATCTAGCATAGTCAAAACAGTCTTTTAGAAGAACAAAGTTGAAAGACTTACACTCCTTGATTTTAAGACTAACTCTAAAGCTATGATAATCTAGACAATGGGATTTGAGGGTACAGATGGTTGAATAGATCAATAGAACAGAATATAGAATCCAGAAGTATACCAACATTGTATGTTCAACTGATTTTCAATCAAGGCAATAAAACAATTTAATGGAAAAAACAGTCTTTTCAACATATTGTGCTGGAAAAACTGGCTGTCAATATGGAAAAAAAATAATCCTGACTCATACCTTAAACCATCTACAAGTATACATTTGAATGAATGTCAAAGCTAAAGATGTAAAGCTTCCAAAAGAGATAGGTGAATATCTTTGTGACATTGAAATAGGCGAAGATTTCTAAAACAGAAACAAAAAATTCTAATCATAAACTTAAAAAATTAAAAAATATATAATGGACATTATCAAAATTAATGACCTCTACTCATCAAGGGTACATTATGAAAACTAATAAGCAAATCACAAGCCAGCATTGCCATGACACCAAAACTGGACAAAGACAAATAAAAAGAGACTGCAGACCAACCTCTCATGACCACAGAAGCAAAAATCATTAATAAATACTAGCAAACATATAACCTAATAAAAATGGGCAAAAGTCTTAAACAGGAACCTTGTAAAAGAAAGTATATGAATGAGCAATGAGCCCATGAAAAAGTATTCAACATCATTAGCCATCAGGAAAATACAAACTAAAATCACAGTGAAATACCAGTACACATTCACTAATATAACTACATTGAAATTATTGAACACCCCATATATTAGAGTCTGTGGAACAAGCGAAGCTCTCATGCATTGCTGGTGGAAGTGTAAAATGGCACAACCACTTTGGAAACTGTCCTGGCAGTTTCTTACAGAGTTTAATATCTATCTACCTTATCACCCAGCAATTCCACTCCTAGGTCTTTACTCAAGAAAAATAAAAATATATGTACACACAAAGGACTGTACAAAAATGCCCATGGCCGTGTTATTCAAAATAGCCCCAAACTGAAATAACCCAAAATCCAACAACATAAGAATGGATAAGCAAGTGAGATTATATTCAAATCACAGACTACTACTCCAGAATAAAAAGGAACAGAAGACCAATACAGTCTGGGCACTGCAGCACACGCCTGTAATCCCAGCGCTTTGGGAGTCTAAGGCAGGAGGATGGCTTGAGCCCAGGAGTTTGAGACTAGTCTGGGCAACATAGGGAGACCCCAATCTCTATTTTTATTTAAATAATTAAAAAACACCAATACAGGTACCACAAAATTGTTGAACTTCAGAAACATTATTCTGAGTGAAAAAAAGCAGACAGACACAAAGGGTATAGGTTGTATAATTTCATTCATATGATTTTTTAGACCAGGGAAGCCTAATCTATCGGTGAAGTAAATCAGAACAATAGTTGCCTTTGGGTGGGGAGGAGCATTGACTGGAAGGGGATCTAAGGGATCTTTCTGGAGTGGTGGAAATGTTTATCGTGATATGGGTGTGGGTTACAGAGGTGTATGAGTTTGTCAGAAGTTATTTAACTGTAGTCATAAGATCTGAGAATTTTACTGTCTGTAAATTACAACTCAATTTTTAAAAGTGCTCCTGAGTTTCTGTCCATTGGAAAGAATTAGTCCAAAATATTTTACCACTTACTAGACGCTACTAAAATACTGGTATTGGTGATTCGGCTTAAAATGCTCTGGTGTCCTTTGTCTACTTGGGACACTCCTATTCATCTTCAAAGTATAAAATCAGGGCTCACTTCCCTTAGCAAGCTGGCCTCCATTGTCTATCAGATTTGGACATCCCCCATCTCCACACCTAAGGCAAAGATTTATCTTATTTAATAGTTGTAATCTCAGTGTTGTCATATACATGATACATATGGCATTTGGTAGACATCTCATAAATGTTTATTTCACATATGAATACAGTATTTTTGTTTTCACATCACATCTACCAAGATAATCTGCCATTTTTTTACACTTACAAGATGCCAGTTGCGTTGAGGTTCATTGATGTGACATTCTGCTTATGTTCTATTAACTGACCTGTCTTTATATGAATATGCCTAATACTTAAAGAGTCACCTGTGATTCCTCACTATTCTTTCACCCTTTCACCTTTCTCAGCCAATCCATTAGCAAGTCCTGCTGGTTTTACCTCCAAACTATGTCCTGATCCTTCTATAACTTTCCTTCTCCAGATCTTGGTCTAAGCCACCATCTTCTCCTGCCAGAAGTACTGCAATAAACTCCTAATTGATCTCCTTGCAACACATATATTCACCTCACTTCAATTCAATAATGAAAGCCAAATCATATTTCTTGTTCTTCTCCAGACTCTTCAGTGGTTTCCCACGGACCCAGAATAAAATCCAAATTCCTTTGCAATGCCTTCAGAGCACCACATTATCTGTCCCCAGCCTGCTCTTTCACCTGTCACAAGGCATCCCCATCCCCTGGGCCACCCTGCCTTAAGCTCCAGCCATTCTCCTATTCTGTCCTTGTGCCTAACACAACATTTTTTTCTCCAGACCTTTGCCTTTGAGATTGCTCCCTCTTGAGCAGTCTCACCCCTTGCTCTTTCTTCCACTCATCCTTCATGTTTCAACTCCAATGTCATCTCCCAAGTTACCTTAGAGATTCTTGATTATTCAGCCCTCTTTTCTATCTCGTCCACTGGAACGTAGACTCAGTCAGTCAGGGACCTTGATTGTCCTGTTCACTTTGACATCCCCAGGACAGAGCATCAAACCAGGCACATAGTAGGCACTCAATAAATACCTGCTAAATGAACAAATAGACAGGCAACTTAAAAACAACAAGTGTTAGTGCCCAGGTTTCCCAGGCATTTAAAATTTTCATAGCTGGATTTTTAGCTTGTATTTTTCTAGTTCCATCATTCCTGATTTCCTTCATATTTTTAACTTTTCTAAGTGCTTCTCTGCTACAGCAGTACTGTCACTGGTGTTTTCAACACCCCTTAATTTAGTATCATCTGCAGATTTCATTAATTTGTTGTTTACTGCCTGTTGTAGATTATTAATGAAGATGTTAAATAAGAAGAAAGCAACGTCCTTCCCCATGTACTGCAGTTGGATTACTAATCACTTAGCAAATGCTGAAGAAAGTGTTTTAAACACGTTTTTTTCTGCAATATATACAACCTACACTGAAAAATCTTAAGCTATATATACTTCATTCAATTCATTCATGCATACGAATATTCAAAACCTTCATTTAAGCTCAAAGGTCATGGAGATAAAAAAAGAAGATAAATTAACGAGTTCACAAGGACCTAGCTGTCCAATGTGTTGACTTTGTTGTTACGCAATATAGTCGATCCTCATTATTCACCAATTCTGTGTTTGTAAATTCCCCTATTTACTAAACTTTATCTGTAAACCCAAAACCAATACTCACAATGCAATCATAGACGTGTGCAGAGCAGTGGAAAATTTGAAAAGTTGCCTGATGCTCACATTCTCAGCTAAGGTGAACTTTGCCTTCTTGTCTCAGTTCTCATACTATAAACAAGCATCCTTTTGCAGATTATTTAGTGCCTTTTGGGGTTTTTTTTTGCATTTTTGTGTTTTTGTTGTTGATTTTGATGTTTAAAATGGGCCCCAAGTGTAGTGCTGAAATGTTGTCTGATGTTCTTAAGCACAGAAGGGCTGTGATGTACCTTATGAAAAAAATACATGCGTTCGATAAGCTTCCTTCAGGCATGAGTTACAGTGCTGTTGGTTGCGAGTTTAATGCTAACGAGTAAACAATATATAGTAAATAAGGTGTCTGTAGTCAGAAATACACACAAAATAGGGTATATATTGATCAGTTGGCAAAAGTGTGTGAGCATAGGCTTGCAGGCACCTAACACCACATTTCTCCTAGGAACCCTGTAGTGGTCCCTGTGCCTCTCTAGACAATGATTACCACAAAAAAAAAAAAAAAAAAAAAAAAGAGAGAGAGACACAAGACTGTATGTATAATGTGATCTGGGAATATTATTAGATTATTAGATCATTTTAATAAAGCCGTTCAAAAAGGAAAATATGCTTAAGCAAACATTTGAAAAATTAGAAGTTCAAAATGGGAGTGGGGATGCAGACAATGAGATGAGCAATGAGGAGGGAAGGGTATTCCAGGCGGACAAAACAACAGATAGAAAGACACAGAGCAGGGGCCAACAAACTACAGCTCCTGGCTCAAACCCAGCCCTTGACTATTTTCGTAAATGAAGTTTCATTGGAACACAGCCATATCCACTTGTTTACTCGTCGTCTAGTGTTGTTTCAAACCCCTGGCATAGAGGCACCAGAAGCACAGTGAAGAGAATGAGAGGTAGCAAACTACTGCTACCCAATTTGCGGTAAACTGTTCATGTGGAAGAGGGACAGTAACTAAAGCCAGTTAGCAGGAGCCAGGTGATGAAGGGCCTCATAGGCCATGAAAAGGGTTTACACAGGGAGCAGGTGTTAGGTAATTGGATGTACCACAGAGGACAGAGTGGAGAGGCGAGAGACTGGAGGCTGAGAGGCCAGTTAAGAGGCGAAGGAAATAGTCCAGGTAAGAGAAGATGGGAGTTTGGTTCCCACGGTGATTTAAATAAAGGGGAACGGGGACAATTTCAAAAAAAATTTTCAGAGACATATTATGCTAACTTTGTGAATATTTTGATTCAAATGAGTATAAAAAAGAGCAAGAACAGATCTTGCTTGGCTCCCTGTCCTCTAAATGGGATGAACTGGTCCACGATGGTGCCATCCTCCAAGACTGAGTGAGATTCCAGAGGAAGAGTTATGAGAAAGGGAAAGGATATGATTTTGGTCATGGACATTTTGAAGTTGAGATGACACTGAAACCAAATGGGGAAATACAGATCTGCAGAAATAGGCAGTCTGGATTGAGTAAACAGTTTATTAAAGAATAATCAAAACCCTGATTGTGGTTAACCTGCTTAAGGAAAGCACAGATGGTGATACATACAGCGAAGAGATGGGATGGGGGGAGGAGTGATGCAATAACTGATCCATTAGGGGACAACAGCCAGCCATAGGGAGGGTGAGAAGATGTTGCCAATACTTTGTAATGGTGATTAAACATGGAAAGAGCAACTGGTATCTCAGGAATCACATAAATTTCAATCCTTATCTGATATAGGTGAGTCAAATTCCACATTTACATCTTAGGAGGCCTTCTTAATTTGAATGTAAGCTAGCTAGGCCCATTGCACAAGTTCACGTCAGAATTAAGAGAGTTCTACAGGCACATGCTCTGTGCATGCACCCAAATTCGAAGGCCAATTGAAATCACATGGAGTGTTACCATGTTGCAGGATCACAGCAGTAGAAGGGAGGTACCAAAACATGACTCATGTAAAGCTGCTCTAAGTTAAATGATCCAGTAGGAATTAAAGACTTTCTTTCAATGACATGAAGGAGTTGAAGCAGTTAATGAACTCTTGTTGTATGTCAAGCATGGTAGGTGGTACAATTACTGAACATTTAAAATGAAGGGGCTTTGGGGGAATCACCTTCTTCAGGGGTTGCAAACTGTGCTCTTCAGAGTCCTAGGTAAGCCTTCCCAGGTGCCAAACCCCATCAGACCCCATTCCTTGTGGCAAGGCCCAGCTATCTTCCTATTAAACCCAATGTTTTGTTTGTGCTGGGTATAAAGTCCACTTCTCAGCCTCCCTTGCAGTTAGGGATGATGGCACTGATGTACTCACTTCTGGACCTAAGTCATAAAACCCTAACTTAGGTAGTCCTCTCTCTCTCACACCATTTTCTAGTTGGGGTCAAAACTTAGAGCTGTCTTGGAGGTCCCATGTTGAAGGTGGAAGAGACTCTGTCTTCTAGGATCTCTGAATGATTATCTGGAGGAAGGTCTAACTCCAACCCCAACTCTTGGCAATAGACTGACTATATGAGTAAGAACCTCACTGTTTTTCTATACTGCTATGATTCAAGGTTTTTTGTTACAGTATTAGTGTTAATATCTTAACTCATACATTCCCCTTTCAAGCTAAACAGCATGGTATCATTTTTACATAAAGGGTTAACATAAGTATGTGTTTAAAGAAAAAAAAGTCTTCCTCTATTAATAATATTATAAATTATTGATGTATTTCAACCTTTTCACTTCAAAACAATGTACTGAGGTTCAGACTGGTTAAATATTTTTCCAAGGCTACCCACTATCTATCTAAATAGTTATGCTGACTTAAGGAGAATTTCCCCCATGAAATAGATGGTACATATAGTGTCACTTGAACACTAAAAGACTCTAAACTGAAGGAAAATATAATAATTGTTGAATTGATCTACCAATTGTCACTGGAAACAGAAGTGAGAAAAAGCTAATCTGATAAGTAAACGTGTCAGCCTTCTCTTGATCTATCATTTTCTAGGTACCTGAGTTTCTTCTGGCTTGTCCTCTAAGCTCCATCATAGACTTTGCAGAAGATTTTTTTCATTTTTGGAGCTTTATTTCAAAAAATTAAGCAGTTATTTGAAAGTAGTTGAACTCATTTAATATTCTAGAGATATCCAATCAAATATCAACTAAAAATACACTAGGCATTGTACTAGGTCCTGGGAATGTAAATTGTTCTTGCCCTCAAAGAAGAGGTGAGATAGACTTATAATGAAAGCATTACAAAATAGTGACATAAATGTTAACAGATGTATAAAAACTATAGGAGTACCAAAGACAGAGTCATAACTACTGAATATTCTATAGGTTTCATATAATTTAATATCCTAGAGAATCTTATATATCTTAAAGATTATTCATCATCAGCTAGGAGTAAGATCCAAGAGAATAGTAATGAGTATACTATTTACACTCACCATTGCTGTGGTCTGAATATTTGTCCCATTCGAAACTCATGTTGAAATTTAGTGCCCACTGTGGCAGTATTGAGATGTAGGGCCTTTGGGAGGTAATTGAGTCCTGAGGGCTCTGCCCTCATAAATATATTAATCCAATTATGGTTTAATGGATTAGTGGGTAATCTTGGGAGTGGAACTGGTGGCTTTAGAAGAAGAGGAAGAGAGACCTGACTTAGGACACTCAGGCCTCTCACCACATGATGCCTTGTGCTGCCTCCACAGAGTCCCCACCATCAAGAAGTCCATCCCCAGATATGGCCACTTGACCTTGAACTTCTCTCCTTCCACAACTATAAGAAATAACTTCCTTTTCTTTATAAGTTACCCAGTTTCAGGTAATTTGGTATAAGCAGGAGAACAGGGACTAAGGCAACCAGTCAGCACCTTTATATTGATTGTAACCACGAATACTGATGAATTTCTACTTTTGAATGATTAAAAAAAAATTGTATGAGGTGCTTCACCAGTGAAATACAAGAGAAAAACAACACTTTAGGGTTAAAATATTTGTGGATCCTACTAGTTTCTATCACACCAGAGAGATGTGATGAATTTCTATACTTTGTCTATTGTTGGGATGGAAAACAATAATAGAATTTCAGAGATGGAAAGGACCTTAGAGATCATCTAATCCAACAAGATGAATAAACTTTTCTTTTCCATTGCCAATAAACTGGTGAAATGTGAGAAATACAACTCTTTTGAGTTATAGGTGGTCTGATGAATTGAGACGGCCATGGTTCAACCTAAGACACTGGAGTTTCTCCACATCACAAAAAATAAACTTTTTTCATAAACAAAGTCAATTTAAGTTAGGTGGCTTTTGTCAGTTCTATGAATACCCTATCAATATCAGAGCAAAACTGCACTCTGAAAGAGAAATAGATGAACTTTTATTTGGTTTCCCTTTGAGACTTTAACAGAAAATGTTGTAATTCCCTACTGACTCTTTTTAAAAAGAAATTATTTTTGAAGATGACTGGCACATTTTCAAGGAGCTACTGTGAAATGCATTTAAACAAGAATTCCTCAGTGGTTGGTGATCTTTGTCTAATAATAATGAGACACTAGTCAAAAATTTTAAAAAATGTCTACCTTCATCGCCAACTTTGAGGCCACGTCAAAAGAGATTATGGTTTCAGATGTCCTTGCCCCCAGCATCTACTAATCCCCAGAGCTCCTGGTTCTCCTTAGAGTGGGAAGTTATCCTGGTCACCACTAAGGATTGCTTTAAAAATTAAAAACATCTAGTTAATTAGGAAAGCAGTTCTATAAAAGCCGAATGGAGTTTATCAGATGTTCTCAAACCTAACTGCACATCACAGCTACCAGCAGGGGATTTGAAAAATACAGAGTGCCAAATCCTACCTCCAACCATTGATTAAGTAGGTCACATATTCTGCCTGGGAACCTGAATTTATTATTTTTGCCTTTAAGTTTCCCAGGTGATTCACAACATGCAAATGCAGATTATCACGTCTTTTAATAAGAAAAAAGTTATTTGCATTCTTATCTGCTGGATGCAAAGCTTATGATCATATAATTTTTAAAAAGAAAAAGCCTTTTGCTTTATTTTATTAAAAAATAATTAAGAGGGCTTTGAGCTCATTTGTCTCCTAAGAAACAGTATCTTCAGGAAAGACGAGGCAAAAGCAAACACTTTGTCATCCCCAAAGCATTCTGTTATGCTATTGCTCTAACTTGGTAGTTAACTATATTCTGCACAACTAAGAGAAAAAAAGGATTCATCTACATTATATTTTGGTCATGTTGGTAATCATTTTCACTTTTTTTTTCCTTGTTTTAAGTCTATAGATTAGAAGGTAACCATTAGCTTTCTATGGCAGGCATGGTGGTTTGCTTTCTATCCTTCCAGGGAAGACTATTGCTTATTTTATTTTTGGTGCATTGCACTATTTTTCCAGCCACAGGCGCAATTACAAATCACCCTATAAATTGCTTTCATAACTAGAACTCCAAGGGGGATTCAACAAGGTTTTCCGTATGTAATTACCCAATTGGAAGTTAGCCAGATTCCCAGGACTGCAACCCTTACACTTGTGAACAGAAAGATTTGGTTGTTAATAATCACACCACTCAGCATCCTGGTATTTAGAAATCTTTAGAAAGTGACTTAATGCTCCATAAAAAAATCTGTGGCAGATCACAAGAGGAGTAGTATCTCCAAAGAGCAACCCACTAGGGGTAGGTCCCAGCAGCTGGCAATATAGCCTGCTGGTATTCAAAGTCATCTGTTTTTGCATTCAATGTATTTAAAAATTGAATGCTGGAAAGGCAGATGTGTATTTCTTTTATTTTTCTCTAAGTTCATTTTGTTTTTCTGAGAAGTTCCACACCTTTCACATGGTTTTATTTTTACCTGTTACGTGTATCATTTCTCTTCCTTTTCAATGACAATATTGTTAACAATACAGCTATCTCTGAGTGTGAGAACAGTCCAGGATGTCAAAATGTACTCTAAAGATTTTTCACATTGAATGTATTTGATTAGTTGTAAAGAGCATCTATTGATACTGCTTGCTGTTATTTGCCACTCCAATTTATTTTTTTTAAATTTTAATTCACAGAATGATTCTCTCCTCTTTTTACACTGGTCATGCTGTTGGAACTAGGCTACAGTGAAAGCTGGTAATGTTTCCTCTGAGCACATTGTGGTTCAGTTGGCTTTCAGTTCTATTATTAAGGTATTGTGCTGTCATAACCCTCATCCTTTTCTTCTAAATAAAAGTCGAGATCCAGCTGGGTACAGTGTCTCATGCCTGTAATCCCAGCACTTTAGTGAGGCCAAGGTGGGAGGAACACTTGAGACCAGGAGTTCAAGGCCAGCCTGGTCAACATAGCAAGACCTTGACTCTATATTTAATATATATATATATGTGTGTGTGTGTGTGTGTGTGTGCGCGCGCGTGTGTGTGTGTGTATATAATTTTAAAATTTAAAGCAATTAAAAAAAGATTATTCAGCAAAACTCTTCTCAATTTTGCCGCCAACAAGTCCTGAAATTTCCTCAACTGATCTTCATTTTGTTTTTCTGAGAAGTTCCACACCTTTCACATGGTTTTATTTTTACCTGTTACGTGTATCATTTCTCTTCCTTTTCAATGACAATATTGTTAACAATACAGCTATCTCTGAGTGTGAGAACGGTCCAGGATGTCAAAATGTACTCTAAAGATTTTTCACATTGAATGTATTTGATTAGTTGTAAAGAGCTTCTATTGATACTGCTTGCTGTTATTTGCCACTCCAATTTCTTTTATTTTAATTCACAGAATGATTCTGTGAATTATTCACAAAGTTCATATTCACAAAGTTCAAATCCTACTTTAGCCAACCAAAGTTGTCCTTTGACAACTTGCTTAGCCTATCTGTGCCTCAATTATCTTATCTTAAACATGAGAATGTTCTAAGAGCTTAACTCGTTGGGTTGTAGAAATAATTAAGTAGGTTTGTAATATTGTACACATCCTATCATTATCCTTCAGATACCTTCTATTCTGGTGAAGCCTTCTATTGCTCTGGCCCACAGCTATTTCCCCAACCCATTCTATACTGTTTAAAGAGTAACTATATATCTGACACTTCACATGCATGCTGCCATGCATATTATATCATAAGATCTCCCTCAGAATTGAGGAACTACTTTCTTAGACTTCTTCACTGAACACAGTGATTGACACATGGTATGTACGTAAAACTTTTTGGTTGGTGATGCTGAGACTATAACATGCTAAAAAAGAAATTACTTTTTAAAAATGGGAGGTTGTCAAAAAAAAAAAAAAGTAATTCTTACATACAATTGCAAATAAATCCCTTCATGAAGAAAAGCAGCACCTAAAGAAGGCAATTCTTAGAAAAGCTTAAGTTTTAAAGTGGAAATATTCTAAAGATGGTAAGAAGGACTCTTAAGCAGATGAAAGAGGCTTGGGCATATAAGAACTGCGTTAGTAAGGCAAAGCCACAAGGGAACTGAGGCTTGAGGAGAAAAAAAAAATGATGGGCAACAACGGAAGAGGCTCTTACAGTTTTGTTCAGAACATGAAGTTGACAAGAATAAGCAGGTTTGTGCCTCCAAGTGGTGGTCTAATTCAATGGATAATTGGGAGAAAGAAGAACATGGCTATAAAAAGTCGGGGATTTCCAGACCAAACGGGAGATGGAGTACAGATCAGCAAGAAAGAACCCTAGCCTAAGGGAGTTCATCAGCTCTGAGATCAAAGGCAAAGAATGGGTGCAGCATAGCCTAGTGGTAAAAGAATTTGAGACTTGGGTTTGAAAGAGCTGTGTGACTGGGCAAGTCACATAAACCCTCACTGCCACAACCTCTAGACCTGCAAAATGAAGGTAAAATGCTTTCAACATGACAGAAATTGTGAGGATTTAAAAAACTAGTAAGTGGAGTTGCTGAATAAATTATAGTAGTGGTTGTTGTCATTAAAAGGACTAATATTTATGATAGTGTTATAATAAGGGGATCTGGGTTCTCTGAAGGGGTTCAGGTCTGATGTCTTCCATGAATTTTACCCCACAGAACCAAGAGAAATTTCCAAAGGGATTGCTCAAGCTCTATGGACAGAATCTAAAGAATCATAGAAACCTAAACACACATCCTAAAACAGAAGACCAGCAAATGCACTTCTAATTATCAAGCAAGAATAGGAGAAAAGTGGAGTTCATGAACACAGCAGCTAACTGGATGGTTCCTAGAAAAGGAATGGTGATGGTCAGACCAAAAAGTCATTACTGTCTGACTTCATTTCTAGCCGCCTTCCCCAATGCACACACATTTTTAAAATTCTAAATTGGCCAGGCATGGTAGCTCACGCCTGTAATCCCAGCACTTTGGGAGGCTGAGGTGGGTGAATCACGAGGTCAGGAGTTTGAGACCAGCCTGGCCAACATGGTGAAACCCCATCTCTACTAAAAATACAAAAAAAATTAGCTGGGTGTGGTGGCAGACTCCTGTAATCCCAGCAACTCAGGAGGCTGAGGCAGGAGAATTGCTTCAACCCAGGAAGCGAAGGTTGCAGTGAGCCGAGGTCGTACCACTACATTCCAGCCCAGGCAACAGTGCGAGACTCTGTCCAAAAAAAAAAAAAAAAATTCGAAATCAAGTTTCTAGACGAGAATATAAGTGACAATGAGCTCCATTAGGTAGAGACAGCATCTTGTTTGTTCACTGCCAACTCCTCAGTGCCTGTCACATAGTAGGTACACATAGATGCCTGATTGAATGACTACATAAATAAGTCAACAAATAAATACATGAAATAGAATAGGCCAGCTGGATCTATATTCCTATAAGACATTCAACAGAATATTATAATATCCCTGTAGATAATATAGCAAAATAGAAAGCTAGAAGTTGCCTGAGGGAGATTAATAACTGGAGGAAGCCCTGTACCCAAAGGGTCATGATTAACTGATTCATGCCAATTAGACAAGCAACTGGCTTCAGGCTCACTGATTTCTCCATGGCTCTGCTCTACTCAATATGTCAATATGTCTGGGATGAAGACATAGAAGACAAATTCAGCAATTTTACTAATGACCTGGAGTTAGGAAGGCCAATGAATACACTGTAAATTAGAATTTGTATCTAAACATATTTCAATAGGTTGAAACAGTAGACCAGATTGGCAAGGACGAAGTGTTTTAGCATAATGGCTTATATCTGAATAATACATTAAATTATATGAAGAGGTTCCATAAACCTTATTTTGTGTAGTCCTCACAATAGCACTACAGTGGGTTGAATGGTGCCCCCCAAAAGATATGTTCACCCAGAACTTGTGAATGTGACTTTATTTAGAAAAAAAGGTCTTTGCAGATGTAATTAAGTTTTGGATCTCAAAATGAGATCATCCTAGATGAAGTGGGCCCTAAATCCAATGACAAGAGTTTCTACAAGGCCACGCATGGTAGCTCACACATGTAATCCCAGCACTTTGGGAGGCCGAGGTGGGCGTATCACTTTAGGTCAGGAGTTCGAGACCAGCCTGGCCAACATGGTAAAACCTCGTCTCTACCAAAAATACAAATATAGCAAGGCATGGTGGCACACACCTGTAATCCCAGCTACTGGGGAGGCTGAGGCAAGAGAACTGCTTGAACCCGGGAGGTGGAGGTTGCAGTGAGCCAAGATCACACGACTGTACTCCAGCCTGGGCAACAGTGTAAGACTCTGTCTGGGAAAAAAAAAAAAAAAAAAAAAAAGTAGTTTCTGTAAGTAAGAGAAGTGAAGCAGGTAAGACACAAAGAAGGTGAAGTGCCTATGAGACAGAGACTGGAGTGATCTATTGACAAGCCAAGGAACATGAGGTATTGGTGGAAGCCTGAGAAGCAAGGAAAGATGTGGACCATATTCTCCCTGGGCGCCTCCTGAAGGAGTCAACCTCGCCAACACCTTGACTTTGTACTCACTCTCAGAGAATATATTTCTGTTGTTTTAAGTTACCAAGCTTGTGGCACCTTGTTACTTTACTGAGAGATGAATTCCTAGAAAACTAATACAAACACTTTTTTTTTTCTCAAACAAGGAACCAAAGTCAGAAATGTGGCAGTTTTCCAAAAATTCTTTTATTTGACAAGTCTTTGTTGTGTGCCTACCATGTACCAGGCATTATTCTAGATGCTGGGATTCTGTAGTAAACAAATCAGACCTGACCCTAAGGAGCTTCTGTTCTAATAAAGGGAGACACAATAAGTAATGAAACCAAATGAATAAGTGACATGGCAGGTGGTGGCAAGTGCTACAGAGGAAAGGCAGTAGGCTAAGGAGAACTGGGCATCATATTTTCCATAACTAGGTAAGGCAAGTTATGGAAAGGGATGAGGGAACATTTGGCCAGAAACCTGAAAACACTGAGGAAATGGGGCAGACAGAAATCTGGTAGAAGAGGGTTTCATGTGGAGGCAGTTAGTGGGTAGGACCTAAAGAGGGAGGTGACTTAGTCTGAGGAGCACAAGGAGTCCAGGGTGGCCAGAATGGAATGAACCAGGGGAAAATAGTGGGAGACAAGGGGAGAACCATGGAACGGGGAGGGGAAAAAGGGATTGTATAGAGCCCCATAGGCATTGCTAAGTATTTTACCTTTTGCACTGAGTTAAACGAGAAGACGCTGGAAAATTTTAAGCAGAGGAAAAACACGGTCTAACGTGATTTTAAAGGATCTCTCTGGCTGGCATATTGAGAATGGGCCATAGTGGGGCACAGGCAGAAGTGAAGAGACCCAGGAGGGGGCCGTGGCAATAGTCCAGGCAAGAGTTTGGTGGTGCTTGAACCTCAGAAGTGACGATGGAGGTGGGGAGAAATGATCAACTTCTAGAGGGTTTGAAGGTGAAACTGGCAGGGATTTAAAGAGAGGAGTCAGGATTGACTTCAAGGTTCTGGGCTAAACCACTGGAAGGATGGGGTTGCCACTTACTGAGATGCAAAGACAATGAATTCGTGGTACAGCAGGAATTTGAACTCAGGTTACATGCACCCTTGCCTAGTAGTCAGTACCATTGTCTCCAGATCCTGCAGGAGTAAATTGGTGCTGCTCTAAAAGTAAAACCTTCACAAGGTAGAAGACTGGCTGGACTCTTCTACGATGCTGGGCAAGGGAAACAGCCTGCATTCCTATGATTGGGCTGGCCAAGGACATCTGAGTCCTTCATGGGTCAAGGGGATGGTCCAGGAGACTGTCAAATGATCTCATGCAGACCCCAGGTGATCATCCACTTGGGAAGCCAGTGCTCCAAACCTGGTACCTTCAGCAGAACGCAGCCTCACCACCTGTGTAGACCAGGGCCTCTGGAGACCAAGCCATTCTACCCATTTCTGAGCAAAAGCCAGGAAATGCACCATCAATCAAATCTAAGCCAGCCTAGATTGATCACCCACTCATTCATCCAACACGTATTTCCTGCCTTCTCCCACGTGTCAAGATCTTCACTCTGAAGATTCATTGGTGAAGAAAACAGACAAAGCACTTACCCTTGAGAAACAATTAATAATAGGAAACACACTACAAACACATGATATATACATTTTAAAACCTTCACAAGTACAAGATGGGAAAAAGTGACTTAGGAAGATGATTTAGCATCTGCATGATTAATGAAAGTTGAGGACAAGCACAGGTTAATTCACCAGAGGATGGCATTGCCAAAAACAGGAATGCAATCTCTTATCTCCTGACAAGAATGTCTTTACAATAGGTTAAACCATAGTTGGTGACCACCAGGCCTGAAGTAGCACATCCAGTTCCCAGAGCTACATTTTTAGAACAAAGAAAAACAGAAAAAAGAGACAGAATTCAGAGGACAGCAGCCAGAACAGGAGGGTATTTCAAGATGGGAAGGTTGAGCAACACAGGTTTGGAGAAAGGTACAGGTGAGACGATGCTATGAGGAAAATGTTCTGTGAAATGGAGGATAACGATGCCTATTTCACAGGGCAGTTGACAGGATTAAAAGTGATAATGTACTAGCAAATTCTCTACAAATGCAAGACATCGTTATTAAAATTGAAGGCCTGTCATGCAGAAGAGGTTTCAGATGCATTTTGTGTGGCCCCAAGAGGTAGAGGAAACTAAGAGCTACAGCATTTCTGTTCAAAGTGGAGAAGGACTGTCCACAGATGGAAGAGGCTGGCTGTTTGGTGAACTGACTTCGTCAAATCTGGGTATGTTCAAAGGCTGACAAGCCGAAGACATGATTGCAATGTAAAAAGGGAATTCTCCCATTTAACGGTCTGTAAATTTCAGTGTTTTGTTCTGTTTTGTTTTGTTTTAAACAACTCTGAGGCTATAGTAGTAGGCTAAACTTTTTCTGATCGCTTCTGTATTAGGTCCTTGGCCACATTTGCCCCACAAAAAGATAATGTAATTCAATTCCCCCAATTAATCAGTAAAGCCACAGGTGACCTTCCCACAGAGGTCCAGTTATAATTATGCCACTTAGTCTCCTGGTAGAACTTATTACAGAAGAGATTAGAGAAGTTTATTCAATTCATCAAAGGTCAACAATCAAATAAAAGCCAATACAGTATAATAATAATTATCTATCTCACCAAACCATAGTAATATGTTTAAATGAGTGAAACTTTTCTTTTGAAAAAAGTGGAAACAATATAAATTATTATTAGACAACGAATAAACATCATGATGATGAAATGTTCTTGCTAGGGTAAAATAATTGAGATGATAATTAGGCATAATTAGCATTATTATGAGTCAATCATATTTCAATGAAAAGAAAACATATTTGGCTAAAACGCTAGGATTGTGTTGTTGGTACTGTATGAATTCTTTCTGGTTCAGCTAGGTCGCTCATTGTATTTGCCAATCAATTATTTTAGAGATGACTGGAGATTTCCATTTTAACAAAAGCCTATTTTTGCAAACAGCAGAGCTTTCAGAAGCTTCTCTCCTTGATGCGTCCGAGGTCTTTTCACTGGCTCTTGTCACTCTCTTTCTAACCCAAGGTATTTTATGACTATTTGCCAGTGTTACAGACAAGCCCACAACTTAAAATGGCAATAACAAGATGACAGTATTTAGAAAAAAATGATTATTTTCTCTGTTTTATTATAACACTTTCATATATTTGGCAGGGGAGGGGACAAAATTTTATCATAGAAAATAATCTTTTTTTATTTTCCCACATTATTCATCATGTTTAAAGCTGCATTTATTTGTTAGATCAAATTCCTGTCTACCCTGAATCCCCAGAAGGTTTTATGTTTTTCCCACATCTTCTTAGAATTCTTAAGATCTTGGTAGAAAAAGAAAGGAGTATCTTTATAAGTAAGAAAAGGCAGATCAGTAATAAAAGAAGATCTAGAAACACAATATTGGACACATTTAGGCAATGGTTTCCTGGAATTAAAACAAGGAAATTAGAATAAACAAAGAAATACACAAATTTGTGACTTCAGTCTTAAGAATCTGGAAAGTTATAGTTTACCACAGCAAAATAGAGGTTGCATGGAGTACATTTAAAATGTAGAATAGAACACAGTTTCCTACAAGGAGAGGGGGATTGTTCTGCCAAAATATTCTGAAATGTGCTCAAGAGAAAAAAGAAGGCCCTAGAAGGGAAGTTGCTAGCAAGAGTCACAGTTATAACAGTAACTATGATATGTGTAACTGTGATATAAATAACAGAATAACAATGATCTCAGGATTTAAGCAATCAAAAAGAGAAATTACATTTTTAGGTCTCTGATACTGTTATCCTAGGATGAGGAACAGGGGTTCTCTAAAATAGTTATGAGAAGGAAAATAAAAATTTCACATAAATTTTAAAGCCCTAGATTCCTCCTTGATAATCAATACTTTCCACAGAAGCCTACGAAAATCAAAGATCCCCTTAGATATAAATTCTAATAAAGACATAATTTTCACAGTTTAAGTGATCTAAAGAAATACGATAATAGTTGGTATAAAAAATGATTTACAGGATGCTTAAAGTTAGGTAATAGCAGTTGCATAGCTCTTTCCATCTCTCAATGAACTTATCAATAATTTATCAGGAAAATGTCAAAACGTCCTTGTCGGGAAGGTACACAGGATAATGATACTTGTTTTTAAAAACAGTTCATGCAAGAGGCTGTAAAATGATAGTCAGGTGTTCGAGGCACACTTCCAACTCTTTCATCTAACACCTACTCAAATGCTGTAGAACATAAATCAAGGGAAGCAACAGCTAGAAATGAGTCCCTTTAAAATGCAGTCTTTGACAGCTAAATGTAGAGGAGACCTGGTCTTGTAATTGACATATTTCATCATTATTCAGTGTCAAAGGACTCTAAGAATACTTTGAAACACTTGTTTTGCCATCAAATTGCCCAGCTGATCACCATATTATCTCATTAGTTAAATAAACTTAGTTTTGTTTTTTTTTTTTACCTCTGTAACCTCTTGTTTATCTAGATGTCATATTTTTATGTTAATGAAATGTGAGCATATAACAATAATGGGAATGACTTTTAACATGCACACTGGAATATATGGCTAAAAGAGTGACATCTTCTTCAAGAAAATTGCAAAAATATTGTGATCACAGGCAGCAAAGTAGGATTAAATAAGGAACCTGCCTTCTCATGTTGGAAAGGCAGAATTCAATTGGAAGTATAATTTGTGGTTTGGATGGTTGAAAACAATTTTTTTGCTTTGCTTTGCTTTGTATTTTCAATAACCAGTGTTATGACTGTTGTTACTAATTTGGGTAAGAACAGTAGAGTTTCAGTTATCATAAGCATATAAAGTAAAAAATATCTCCTTGAGATCAGAGGCTACTAATATATACCTTATACAAATTATACTCTTACTTCCTTGATAATTTTCCATCCATCCATTAAACCATCCATCCATCAACCCATCATCCATCTCTTTATTGCTCACTATTATGTACCAGCCACCATATTGGGCTCTGGTGGTATGTCAATAAATAAGAAATAAACTTTACCTTCCAGAAACTTACAATTTAATAGTGGGGTATGGTTCAAGCTCTAATCCATCAACATTCATGCAAATATAGTATCAACGAAGTGAAGCCAACTCTATTGTGTTATATTTGTGTTAATTACTGAACTTAATGTTAAAGGAGACCAAAACATACGACCTGTTTACTATGAGCCATTTCTAGGTTCCCTCCCAGCTCTCTGAATGTTTAAGACTGCTAGTATAGCATGGTACTGAATATGTATGGGCTACAACTTAGGTTCTTGTCCAAAACAATAATGGAGATGCTGTAAAAGCACAAATAATCAAAATTAAAGTCAAGAAATAAAATATTATAGAGGTTCAAGGGAGAGACCATACTTAATTGCTAGAATCCAGAATGTCTCCTTGGAGGAAGGAACATCCTGTTGTTGATACCACATATTTTAGAAGAGTTAATCACAGTTAGAGATTTGATGTTTAATTACTTTTCAAAAAATGATTCATTAATTAGATGAAATAATTCTCATTTCTAGATAGATGTCTATATTTCCTTACATAAAACAGAAAAGAAACTGCACACTTAACCAACTTCTCATTCTAATCTGCATCCTGAAGCTTTGTTGACTGTCGGTGTCAATAGCAGACTAACACCACTGAAGTATTTAAGACTGTAATTTTAAGGAAGGAAAAGAACGCATTTACCCACAAAAATAGCACAGAACGTATGAGACAAGATTAAGCACATATCAGGGTAGCATGGCAAACAAGAACATAAATGAAACGGAGATTGGAATAATTACTTATTTTCATAGTGTAAAATGTATTTCTAGACCCAATGTGTATCAATAACCTTCACTGATTACTTACCTTGTACCAGACACTGTGCTAGGCACTAGGGATACAAATATTTATAAAACCATGTCTAAAGTCCAGGAGAACAATAATGTGAATAAAAAATATCATAAGGTGGTATAGTACAATGACTGAATTTTCACATATATTAACATATAAGATCATGACATCTGAAACCAGACTGTGTCTGAATCCCAGATCTGAAATTTACCAGGTATCTGGCTCTGTACCTCAGTTTCCCTGTCTGCATAATGAGGATGATAACAATGTGTAGTAAGGTTGTTGTGGGACTAAATGAAGTCATTTATGTAGAGTACTTTAGAACAGTAGCTGGCCCATACTAAGCACTACCTATGCATTAACCATTATCATTATTACTCATAATCTCAAGAGAATATCTAAGCCTAAATGAAATGAGGAAAGTGAAAAGTTTCAGGCTTTTGATACCTGCACATTTTCTCAGTAAAATAAGTAAAATATGTTCATACATAAAGGGGCACTGTTAGCGCCATGCATACACACAAGTGTCATTTTTACAAAGAAATGGTTGTTTTTTAGAATTATCAACTCAATACTAAATGCAGGGAAGAGAAATATTTTAAATCTAGAGTCTGATTAATTCATGTCTAAACAGAGATCAGCTTTAAAGGAACCAAAGCATAATTCAAAGTTAAATTTTGCTTCTTCACTTAAAAAGAAAAAACACAAATGTGTATGTACATTAGCTCACCAAAACTAGGTTTCAAATGGTTGCCACATCTGGCATAAACAACTTTCTATATAGTTTCACAACCCAGTGTTCTAATGATATTGAGCTGTGTATATAACAGTAAGTGTTGGTGCTTGAATTTGATTACATTATCAGTTATCGGGGCAGATTACATTATCCGTCCCAAGTTTTCATCCCTCCCTCTTTCCCTGCTCTTTACTGTGTGACTTTTCACTTCCTCCCAAAAGAGGTTACGTATGTTTCCTGACCTCCTGATGTTGGGTTTGGCCATGTGCTTTGCTTTGGCCAATAGAATGAGGGAGAAATGATGTTGTGCCAGGAACAAGCATAGGCCCCCAGAGGCCATGCATGTCGGTACTAACCATCTTTTGCCTCTACCCTGTCATGAAAACAGAAATGCCTATGCTCACCTGCTGGTCCTCAGGGAATGAGAGACATGTGCAACTGAGCTGCCCCAGGTAAGCTCCCTTGACCCAGCTCAGACTCAAGCACAGCCCCCGTTTATCCTCAGGCAGCTGAACAAGCCAGCTGACCTCCCAGTGGGCTCATAAACAAGCCTGGACAAGATCAGCAGAGCAACCCACAAAGCTGAGCCTAGATCAGCTGATCCCAACCAACCCAAAGGCAGTCGCGCTATGTGAATGAAGTATTTTATTTATTTTTTAATAAACCATTGAGTTTGGGATTGCTTTATTATGCTACAAAAGCTAGCTCATAGAGTCATAATATTTTCAATTTTAAGTAATATAAAACACAACCCTAATGGTCAGAACCATTTTTTAAAATGTATTGCTTTAACAAAGTGAAAAGGCCAGCCATAGTTTCAGCTGTAGCTGCAGCTGTACCCAGAGGTTCAACGTTCAACATTTCCTCTGAATATCACTACAAATTTCTCAGCATGCCTCTAGCCTTTGGACTCTTTCATGTGTCAGCTTTGTCCTGGGACAAAGCCACCCTCTTGGTGCCAAAATGGCGGCAGAAGTTCTGGTCCTGCTATCTGCATACTTCACTTTATGTATTTCATCTTGGAAAATGAGGGAGGGCCTTTATCTCAGCACTCCAAGAAAGAGTCCTGAGATTCATTCCTTCTTAGATCCTTGTGTGCTTATGAACTAATCATTGTAGCCAGGGGAAGAAATGCTTTGATTGACACATCCTAAGTCATGGGTTCCCAATCTGAAGAGAGAAAAGTTGAAGCCAAATTTACCAAGTTCCATGAATTTTTTCCAATGTCAAGGGCTGTTGGGAAGGGGAAAGAGGGAAATAATTGTGGGACAAGCAGCTAGCAGTACACACAACACGCTTTCTTCTTTGTAGTGCATTATCACATTTTTTTCACATTGTGTTTCAGATATCTCAAGCCTCAGATTGTTACCCCTGCCAAATACTCTTTTAGTAATGTCAATAAATGCTACTTGTTTGAATTAACTGTATATATTTAGAGGTATAAAGATATTTTTTAGATAAAAGAAGTGTAAAAAGACAAAAAAAAAAAAGAAGTTATAATGCCACCATTTATCCCCCAATAACTAGAAACAGCTTCTATTTGAAATCTCAGTACCACCTGCTTTGCATCTGCTCGACTGACTGAGAATGCAGGTCTGGCAAAGACAGAAAATCCATTTTAAGTAGATCTGTGACAATACAGGGCAAGAAGGTCTTGAAATCCACCAAGGGTTTTAATCAATAAGACTGACAGCACAGAGCATGCCAGAAGCCAGGAAAAGGAGAGTTTGCAAAAACAAGCATTCAAAAATCAAGCCTGCACTATAAGGTTCGGGTGACCAACCAGGGCCAGTGAGACAGAGGTGCATACCACCATCTTTCTTTTCTGATCTAAGAATGGTGAGAGAGGAAAGAGTTGATTAGCTCAGGGAAGGTTTTGTTCTGTCCTTTTAGATTCCAACTTTCCCAATCAGGGGAGAATTCTAAAACCCATTGTCTAATTTCAAAAGTTGGGTTTGAAAAACATGACAAGCTCTTTCTTTTTGTTACCTAATTCTCAGCTGTAAACCCAAGCTACTTGAGTGTGCATGCTTCATAAAAGGCAAGAGGATTTAATTGAATTTTGCATGCCGCTTCTAAGTGGATTGCTGGGGTATACCAGGATTAATTAGTTTCGTGTTGTTAATTCAATTCAAAGGTTGCTGATAAACTAAGACCATCAAACTCCATTAGGAGAAACAAAAACTTCTTAATTATGACAGCATCTTTGGGGTTGTGGATAAGTTTTATCAGCATGTTAAAGTTCCATCCTGGTTTCCCAGGATTTGTGATAGAGCCACTCAGAGAGACCTCAATCATCTAAGCACTTTTTGCCAAATTTTCAAACTTGGTATCTTTAACCAAAAAAAAAAAAAAAAAGGAAGAAAGAAAAGAAAAGAAAAAAGAATCCATGGTTTCAATGGCTCTTTCTGCCCTTTAGAACTTGAAATTCTCTTTTCAAACAAATAACCCTAGGAGAATAACTCCAGCCTTTCTGCACATATGCAGGTAACCTGTACAGGGTTAAAGGGTTTGGTTTTTGCTCCATCTCCCCAACTCCTTATGGTACTGTCACGACCACAGTATCATGACCCCTTATATGTGAAAAAAAAAATTATCAGCAAAATATTTTATTTTGTGGAAAGAATGTTGAAAATATGATTGGCTGCATGGTCTTGCAAATAACTACTTCTCTTCCCCTGACTCCTAGCAAAACCTCACCTTTCAATAAAAAACACAGTGAGCACACAAGCATGTGGGTGCACACACTCACTGACTTAGCTTTTGGCTTGGATGTGCATGTATATTGCAGTTGAGGACCTAGCTAATTTTCTCTTCAGCTTGCTATATTGAATCCCTTTTGCATCTTTTTCCAGTGCAAGGGATTTCTCTGCATCTGAAACACTTCCCCCTCCCCCAATCTCAGTATGTGCATTTGTGCAAAGATACACACAGAGAGACATACACACACACACACGTCTAATAATTCCTCCCTAATCCTCAGTTCTCAGTGCACCCCTCATCTCTCCTGGGACGTCTTTCTCAATTCTGAAGACTGGATTGGATAGCATTCCTATGAGCCATCTCTGCATCTATGTTTGGCACTAATGTAGTAATTGAAACATTGTAATAGCCTATAAATGATCACTAACTCTCCATAGAAATTAACGTTCTAAATGACAGGAGTGTATCTCATTCATGGTTGTATCACTGAACAGTGCAGAGCTTGGCACAAAGAAGGAATTCCATCAGCATTTTTAAAATAAATGAATAAAGACCAGAATGATTGCAAAATTAACTGTGGAACCCCTCCCTTTGTATATTGTTCCATCCTAGGTCACTCTATTAACAATCTTTACTTGCCCCTACCCACCAGCCTGGCACCTCTGTGGACTGATCAACCCACAGCAACTCCTCTGGCAGAGACTTTCATCTTGGCTCCAATGTTCATTCTTCCCTTTTTTCTCATAAAAGAACAAGAATTTTAGCTGAGAATTCTCATACAGGGTGGGCTTGAGGAAACATTTCTCATACTCCAGCTAAACTGGCCATTTGAATAAATTATAAACATTAAAATATAAAAGTAAATGCTACATGCAACTTCTAGGAAGTTTTCTTAAAATAAAAATATATGCCCTTTCTGAATCCTTCCTCCTTCTTGCTGCTAAAGATGTGGAAGTGATGGTTGGTTCTCTAGCAGTCATCTTGGACCAAGGAGACATATGCTAAGGACAGAATAAGTCTGTACTGCTAACAGTCTTCTGGAACCACTACACTACCTACACCACGCCATGACTTACTGCCAGGTTTCTTTTATATGAAAGAGAAGCAAACAGGTCTCAGTAAAGACACTGTTATTTCAGTCACTTTTTAAAAAAACTTTATTTCTGTAGGTTATTGGGGAACAAGTGGTGTTTGGTTACATGAGTACATTCTTTAGATGTGATTTGTGAGATTCTGTTGCATCCATCACCGGAGCAGTATAGACTGTACCCTGTTTGTAGTCTTTTTTTTTTTTTTTTTTTTTTTTTTTTTGAGGCAGAGTCTCACTCTCTTGCCCAGGCTGGAGTGCAGTGGCCGGATCTCAGCTCACTGCAAGCTCCGCCTCCCGGGTTTACGCCATTCTCTTGCCTCAGCCTCCCGAGTAGCTGGGACTACAGGCGCCCGCCACCTCGCCCGGCTGTTTTTTTGTATTTTTTTTTTAGTAGAGACGGGGTTTCACCGTGTTAGCCAGGATGGTCTCGATCTCCTGACCTCGTGATCCGCCCGTCTCGGCCTCCCAAAGTGCTGGGATTACAGGCTTGAGCCACCGCGCCCGGCCTGTTTGTAGTCTTTTATTCCTCAACCCCTTCTCACCCTTTTCCCGTGAGTCCCCAAAGTCTACTGTGTTATTCTTATGCCTTTGCATCCTCATAGCTTAGCACCTACTTATGAGTAAGAACATACAATGTTTGGTTTTCCATTCCTGAGTTATTTCACTTAGAATAATAGTCTCCAATCTCATCCAGGTAGCTGCAAATGCCATTAATTCATTCCTTTTTATGGCTGAGTAGTATCCATTGTGTGTGTGTGTGTGTGTATATATACACGTGTGTGTATACATATACACACATATATAGTGATATATGTATATGTGTACATATGTATGTACACATATGGTTTGTGTACATACATACATATATACACACATATATAAACGTACATACACACATATATACACATGTGTATAGATGTATATGTATACATACATATGTACATATATACATATATATGTATATATACACATATATATACATCTATACACATATATGTGTGTGTATATATAATCACAGTTTCTTTATCCAGTGATTGATTGATGGGCATTTGTGTTGGTTGCACATTTTTGCAGTTGCCAATTGTGCTGCTGTAAACATGTGTATGAAAGTATCTTTTTTGTATAATGACTTCTTTTCCTCTGGATAGATATCCAGTAGTGGGATTGCTGGATGAAATGGTACTTCTACTTTCAGTTATTTAAGGAATCTTCACAGTTTTCTGTAGTGGTTGTACTAGTTTACATTCCCACCAGCAGTGTAGAAATGTTCTCTGTTCAGCACATCCATGCCAACATCTACTCTTTTTTGATTTTTGATTATAGACAGTCTTGTAAGAGTAAGGTGGTATCACATTGTGGTTTTGATTTGCGTTTCTCTGATCATTAATGATGTTGAGCATTTTTTCATATGTTTGTTGGTTATTGTATATCTTCTTCTGAGAACTGTCTATTCATGTCCTTAACCCACTTTTTGATGGGTTTGTTTATTTTCTTGTTGATCTGTTTGAGTTCATTGTAGATTCTGGATATTAGTTCTTTGTCAGATGTATAGAGTGTGAAAAATTTCTCCCACTCTCTGGGTTGTCTGTTGACTCTGCTGACCATTCCTTTTGCTGTGCAAAGCTCTTTAGTTAAGTCCCAGCTATTTATTTTTGTTATTATTGCATTTGCTTTTGGGTTCTTGGTCATGAAATCCTTGCCTAAGACAATGTCTACAAGGGTTTTTCCAAAGTTATCTTCTAGAATTTTTATAGGTTCAGGTCTTAGATTTAAGTCCTTGATCCATCTTGAGATGATGAGATGATTTTTGTATAAGGTGAGAGATGAAGATCCAGTTTCATTCTCCTACATGTGGCTTACCAATTATCCCAGCGCCATTTGTTGAATAGGGTGACCTTCCCCATTTTATTTCTTGTTTGATTTTTCAAAGATCAGTTGGCTGTAAGTATTTGAGTTCATTTCTGGGTTCCCTACTCTGTTCCATTGGTCTATGTGCCTCTTTTTATACCAGTACCATGCTGTTTGGGTGACTGTGGTCTCGTAGTATAGTTTGAAATCAGGTAATGTGATACTTTCAGATGTGTTCTTTTTGTTTAGCCTTACTTTGCTATGTGGGCTCTTTTCTTTTTTGGTTTCGTATGAATTTTAGAATTGTTTTTTCTATTTCTATGAAGAATGATGGTGGTATTTTGGCAGGAATTACATTAAATATGTAAATTGCTTTTGGTAGTATGGTCATTTTCACAATATTGATTCTACCCATTCATGAGCAAGGGAGTGTTTCTATTTGTTTGGGTCATCACGATTTCTTTCAGCAGTGTTGTGTAGTTTTCCTCTTCACTTCCTTGGTTAGGTATATTCCTAAGTATTTTAATTTTTTTTTGTATCTACTGTAAAAGGGGTGGAGGTCTTGATTTGATTCTTAGCTTGGTCACTGTTGGTGTATAGGACAGCTGCTGATTTGTGTACATTAATTTTGTATCCTGAAACTGCTGAATTCTTTTATCAGTTCTAGGAGCTTTTGGATGAGTCTTTAGGGTTTTCTAGGTATACAATCATATAATCAGCAAACGGCACCATTTGACTTCCTCTTTGCCAATTTGGATGCCTTTTATTTCTTTGTCTGATTGCTCTGGCTAGGACTCAGTACTATGTTGAAGAGGAGTGGTAAGATGGGCATCCTTGTCTTATCTCAGTTCTCAGAGGGAATGCTTTCAACTTTTCCCCATTCAGTATTATATTGGCCATGGGTTTGCCATAGGTGGCTTTTAATACCTAGAGGCATGTTCCTTGTATGCCAATTTTGCTGAGAGTTTTAATCATGAAGGAATGCCAGATTTTGTTGAATGCTTTTTCTGCATCTATTGAGATAATCATGTGCTTTTTGTTTTTAATTCTTTTTGTATGGTATATCACATTTATTGACTTGCATATGTTAAATCATCTCTGCATCCCTGGTATGAGACCCACTTGATCATGGTGGATTATCTTTTTAATATGTTGTTGAATTTGGTTAGCTAGTATTTTGTTAAGGATTTTTGCATCTATGTTCATCAGGGATATTCGTCTGCAGTTTTTTGTTTGTTTGTCTGTTTTTTGGTTATATCCTCTCCTGGTTTTAGTATTAGGGTAATACCAGCTTCACAGAATGCTTTAGGAAGGATTCCCTCTTTCTCTATCTTGTGGAATAGTGTCAATGGAATTGGTACCAATTCTTTTTTGAATGTCTGGTAGAATAAAGCCAGAGTCCTGGACTCTTTTTTTTTTTTTTGGTAATTTTTTTATTATCATTTCAATCTCACTGCTTGTTATTGGTCTGCTCAGGGTATCCAATTCTTCCTGATTTAAGCTAGGAGGGTTGTGTCTTTCCAGCAATACATCCATCTCTTCTAGGTTTTCTAGTTAATGCACATAAAGGTGTTCATGGTATCCTTGAATGAGCTTTTGAATTTCTATCGTATCCACTGTAATATCTCCCGTTTCATTTCTTATTGAGCTTCTTTGGATTTTCTCTCTTCTTTTCTTGGTTAATTTTGCTAATGGTCTATCAATTTTATTTATCTTTTCAAACAACCAGCTTTTTATATCATTTATCTTTTATATATATTTTGTCTCTTTCTTTCTTTCTTTGTTTCAATTTAATTTAGTTCTGTTCTGATCCTGGTTATTTCTTTTCTTCTGCTGGGTTTGGGTTTGGTTTGTTCTTGTTTCTCTAGTTCCTTGAGGTGTGACCTTTGATTGTCTATTTGTGCTCTTTCAGACTTTTTGATGTAGGCATTTATCGCTATGAACTTTCCTCTTAGCACCACTTTTGCTGTATCCCAGAGGTTTTGATAGGTTGTGTCACTATTGTCATTTAGTTCGAGGAATTTTTTAAATTTCCATCTTGATTTCATTTTTAATCTCATGATCATTCAGGAGAAGGTTATTTAATTTTCATGTATTTGCATGGTTCTGAAGGTTCCTTTTGGAGTTGATTTCCAGTTTTATTCCACTGTTGTTTGAGTGAGTGTTTGATATAATTTCAATTTTCTTAAATTTTTTAAGGCTCATTTTGTGGTCTATCATCTGCTGTATCTTGGAGAAAGTTATATGCGCTGATGAATAGAATATATATTCTGCGACTGTTGGGTAGAATGTTCTGTAAATATCTGTTAAGTCCATTTGTTCCAGAGTAGAGTTTAAATCCAGTGTTTCTTTGTTGACTCTCTGTCTTGATGACCTGTCTAGTGCTGTCAGTGGAACATTGAGCTCCTGGACTGTTATTGTGTTGCTGTCTATCTCATTTCTTAGGTCTAGTACTAATTGTTGTATAACTTTGGAAGCTTCAGTGTTTGGTGCATATATATTTAGGATTGTGATATTTTCCTGTTGGACAGGGCCTTTTATCATTATATAATGTCTCTCTTTGTCTTTTTTTAACTGCTATTGCTTTAAAGTTTGTTTTGCCTGATATAAGAATAGTTACTTCTGCTCGCTTTTGGTGTCCATTTGCATGGAATGTCTTTTTCCATCCCTTTACCTTAAGTTTATGTAAGTTCTTATAAGTTAGGGGAGTCTCTTGAAAGCAGCAGATAGTTGTTGGTGAATTCTTCTCCATTTTGCAATTCTGTATCTTTTAAGTGGAGCATTTAGGCCATTTACATCAATGTTAGTATGAGATATGAGGTACTATTTCATTCATCATGCTATTTGTTGCCTGTATACCTTTTCTTGTGTGTGTGTTTTTTTTATAGGTTCAGTGAAATTTATGCGTTAAAGAGGTTCTGTTTTGATGTGTTTCCAGGATTTGTTTCAAGATTTAGAGTTCCTTTTAGCAGTTCTTGTAGTGCTTGGCTTGGTAGTGGCAAATTCTCTCAGCATTTGTTTGTCTGAAAAAGGCTGCGTCTTTCCTTCATTTATGAAGCTTAGTTTTGTTGGATACAAAATTCTTGGCTGATAATTGTTTTGTTTAAGGAGGCTGAAGACAGGGCCCCAATCCTTTCTAGCTTGTAGTATTTCTGCTGATAAATCTGCTGTTAATCTGATAGGTTTCCTTTACAGTTTACATGATGCTTTTGTCTCACAGCTCTTGATTTTTTTTCTTCATCTTGACTTTAGATCATCTGATGACAATGTGCCTAGGTGGTGATCTTTTTGCAATGAATTTCCAAAATGTTCTTTGAGCTTCTTGTAGTCGGATGTCTAGGTCTCTAGCAAGGTCCAGGAAGTTTTCCTCAGTTATTCCTCCAAATATGTTTTCCAAACTTTTGTGTTTCTCTTCTTCCTCAGGAATGCAGATTAATGTCAGGTTTGGTCATTTAACATAATCCCAGCCTTCTTGGAGGCTTTGTTCATATTCTCTTATTCTTTTTTCTTTGTCTTTGTTGTATTGGGTTAATTGTAAAACCTCATTTTCAAGCTCTAAATTTCTTTCTTCTGCTTGTTCAATTCTATTGCTGAGAATTTCCAGAGCACTTTGCATTTCTATGTGTTTCCATTGTTTCCTGAAGTGTTTATTGTTTTTTATTTATGCTATCTATTTTGCTGAAGATTTTTCTCATCATTTCTTATATCATTTTCTTTTTTTTCCTTAAATTGGGCTTCACCTTTCTCTGGTGCCTCCTTGAGTAGCTTAATAACTGATCTTCTGAATTCTTTTTCAGGTAAATGAGGGATTTCTTCTTGGTTTGGATCCATTGTTGGTGAGCTAGTGTGATTTTTGAGGGGTGTTAAAAAACTTTGTTTTGTCATACTACCAGAGTTGGTTTTCTGGTTCCTTCTCATTTGGGTAGTCTCTGTCAGAAGGAAGGTCTAGGGCTCAAAGCTGTTGTTTTGTCACCCGGGATGTTCCCTTGATGTAGTATTCTCCCCCTTTTTCTATAGATGTGGCTTCCTGACAGCTGAGCTATAGTGATTGTTATCTCTCTTCTGGATCTAGCCACCTAGCAGGACTACCAGGCTCCAGGCTGACACTGGTGGTTGTCTGCCCAAAGCCCTATGATGTGAATCATCTGTGGGTCTCTCAGCCGTGGGTACCAGCACCTCCTCTAGTGGAGGTGGCAGGGGAGTGAAATGGACTGTGTGAGGGTCCTTAATTGTGGTTGTTTAATGCACTACTTTTGTGCTGGTTGGCCTCCTGCTGGGAGGTGGTGCTTTCAAGAGAGCATCATCTGTGACAGTATGGGATCAGGTGGTGGGTGGGGCCATAGAACTCCCAGGAGCATGCTCCCTTGGTCTTCAGCTACTAGGGTGGGTAGGGAAAGGCCATAAGGTGGGAGCAGGGCTAGTTGTGTCTGAGCTCAGAATCTCCTTGGGTGGGTCTTACTGCGGTTGCTGTGGAGGATGGGGTTATGGTTACCAGGTCAATGGAGTTATGGTTCTAGGAAGATTATGGCTTCCTCTGCTGTGTCATGCAGGTTGTCAGGAAAGTGGGGGAAAACTCGCAGTCACAGGCCTCACTCAGCTCCCATGCAACCCAAAAGGCCAGTCTCACTCCCATCATGCTTCCCCCTACAGCAGCACTGAGTCTGTTTCCAGGCAGTGGGTGAGCAGGGCTGAGAACGTGCCCCAGGCTACCAGCCTCCCAGCTGCAAAAGCAAGTAGGGTTTTCAGGCTTCCCCACCTGTGGGGTCTGCCTACTGGATTCATGTCCTCCCCCGAATTCTGGCCAGGAGACTTCTTGTTCGGTTGGAATTGTTACAAAATTCAGTTGGAGGTTTCCTTCTCCCTGTGGCCTTTTCCCAGTACTTCTGGCAGCCCTCCCCAAAGACCTCTGTGAGACAAGGCAGAAATGGCTTCCTAGGGGACCCAGAGAGCTGGTGCTCCACATGTTGAGATAAACTTCTCTAGTAAGCTATGGAAATGATCCCTGAAAGTATAGTCTTCCAGGTATTTTTCACATAACAGCTCAACCTAATCCTAACTATCACAGCCATACAGTCAGAGACTTTCTGCATCTATGCACAGGTCATATGGTCCATTCTTTGTTCTTCCCCTGGGTAAACAGGGAGCAGAAGAGGCATTCAAGTCTGGTTTGATTAGGAATTTTAAAATATTTTTTCCATTTATAATTTTTCCCTGTGTAATAGACTTACCATTCCCCAGGTCTATGTAACCTCTCAGCCTCAGTAAAACCCTAAATTAAACAAAATTTGCCTTCTACCCTCCCAGCATTTTTCTCCCCCAAGAAAATGTGGTTACAGGTGCCTTCAGAACTTTTTCTAGAAAATATACTTGCAGTTTTTCTAAGCCTTAAAGTTTAAACCAGTGTTTCTCAAAGAGTTGTCTCAGGTGTGCATCACAATTACCTGGGAGTATTGTTGTTACTCTGAAGAGTAACATGGAGTCTCGGGCCTTGAACTCCCTCAGTCCCACTACCCAGAGGTGGAGCACCTGTGGTTTAGAAGCTCTCTAGGTGACTGTAAGGAACAAAAAAGCCTTAGAGTCCACTGCTTTCAAGTAGACACTAGAGGCCATTTTGGCTACCCGTCAGGTCACCTCTCCCTCCACAGAGATAGAGTTACCTCCCGCCCCTCTTGCTAAAACCAGAGCTTCGGAAATTTTACTGCTTTTCTGCTCAGAGTGTGGACCATGGAATAGCAGCATTGACATTCCTGGGTGGTTGTTAAAAATGCCCATCTTGGGCCTCACTTTAGATCTACCAAACCAGAATCTTCATTTTAACAAGCTGTCTGGTGATTCCTAAGCAGGTAAGTATGGGGGAGGCACTAAGCTCCAGCACTGTGCCTTCATTTGCAATACAACAGAGCCCTCCTCCATTCTCATGGCTTGGCTAAGGACACAACTTACATGGTGCACAAACCTGCCACTGAGGAGGCCAATGGTGGAATCATTTACTGAGCATCTATTGAGGGTCACAGACAAGATAGCGGGAAGATGTCTGCAATGGTTAATTTTATGTGTCCATTTAGCTAGGCCACATCATCCAGATATTTGGTCAAACACTAATCTAGATGTTGTTATGAAGATATTTTTTAGTTGAGATTAACATTTAAGTCAGTAGATTTTGAGTAAAGCAGATTATCTTCCTTCCATGATGTGGGTGGGTCTTATTCAATCCACTGAAGTATATTAAGAGAATAACGACTGACCTCTCTTGAGGAAGAGGAAATTGTGCCAGCAGACAGCCTGTGGAGTTGAGCTACAACATGGACACTTCCCTGCGTCTCCAGCCTTCTGCCCTACCCTGCATATGTTGGACTTGCCAGCCTCCACAATGTGTGAGACGACGCCTTAAAATAAATCTCTGTCTCTGTCTCATATATAATATCACATATTTATATCTGTCTATCTATATCTATCTATCATCTATCCATCTCTCTGTCTCTATCTAATCTCCTATTGATTCTGTTTCTCTGGAGAATCCTAATATGCTACAAAACCAATGCAAATCTCCTTTACTGCCACACACTTTTCTCATCGCGTTCTTCCATTTTTCTTTATCGCCTATGGAATCAATCCAAAACTCCTTAGCATGAAATTCAAGGTCTCATCTTCCACACACTGCCACATTTCTGTCTCATCAGGCTACTCTGTGTTTCAGACCAGCTTTCATGTCTCTGCTTGTTCCATCTCTCCCTGGCCTCCTCCTGAAATCCTTCTCATCTCTGACCCATCTTCACTTATCAAATACAAACACACAACTGTTTGTTGAATGTTATCGAATAAAATGTTCCCCTTCCCACCAGCCTCTTATCGTCATTATGCTCTGAAAGACCTCTGAATAATTATTTATGAAATGTATTATCATTAGATTAATGTATATCCTATTCTCTCACTAGACTTCAAGTCCCTTGAAGGCAGGAAATATATTTTATTACACATTTTATTTGTTTACATGTATTCCTTAGTGTCTATTCAGTAAAATTTACTAAATGAATACAGCATTGTTGTATGTTTGTTTTTTTAATGGACTTATTAAGTATATTGTAAATACTAAACATGGAGGGGGACTACGTTGGTTAGTTGGTTGGTTTGTTTACTTTAAAACAGAAAACATCACAACAAGAAGACTAACGCTCTCAGAGATTGCTATTGTATGGAATATCTAAAATAGAATTCCTCTTCCTTTATTCCTGGTGCTCTCTTCCTGCTTTGTTTTTCTTTGTAGCATTTTCCACTATCTGGCATTTCATTTATGTGCAGTGCTATCTGTTTATCACTTATCTTCTTCCTCGAGAATATAGGCTCTATGAGAGTGTGAACTTGTGCGCGCTTAATAAATATTTTTGAATGAACTCATTTATCTTTGAGCATGAATGCAAGGTCAAGTCAGGAGTGTCTGTCCACTAAAAAACAAAAACATTTACATACTCAAGTGGAAGAAGCTGAATATGAATATTCAACTGTAGAATGGTGAAAAGTCAATCTTACTGATTTTGGTTTTTCTCTTGGGTAACATAAGAGGCCGGCCCCGGATAGAGGTTCTCTAACTTAATTTTTATTATCAGAGTCCCTTTCTCAAAATCAAATGTTACATAAAACTATAGCAACCCTGTTGAAGGACTGTCTGCCCAGAGGAAGAGTGACTTTTTCTGACTTGCACAAAGACTCTGTGTGGACTAGCAGTAGCCCCTCATGGAGTTCTAATACATAAATCAGATGAAAATGATATTTACTGCTCTGTTAAAGCAGGGATGAGGAACCTTGTTCTTTGGGCGTCCACCTTATCATTCCCTTGTGGTCCCTAAAGCATCTTTGGGGAAAATAGGACTTCATGAAAAGCACTTTGAAAACCACATTATTCAGTGTCTCTGGGGAAACTTCCAGCTCCAAGCATCATTAATCAGGTGGGACTTTCAGCCTAAAACAACTGAGGACTAAAGAGGTGTAAAGTTTTGATAGAAACTGATGTGGCACTGATTTCATAGAGAAGTGAGACAGGGAGGCTGACAGCATCTGTAAGCATTTAGATTATAATGGAACCAGGGGCAATAAGCAGCCTGGATTTTGAGACTGAACCAAGCTGGGAAAACCTAATTGCTTTTTTTTTTCTTTCTTTCTTTTTTAAAAGGGAGTGAGAATTGCATGTTAATAAAAGAGAGAGAGAAAATGAAGATGTAACATAACCCAATTTTCGTAAAGCACTTAATACAGTATCTAATAAAGTCTTACTTGCAAAATGAATTCAAATTGAATTAGATTTGGACTCTAGCATTCTGTACAGGCTGAAAGCTGAGGGCTGGTGACATCGAAACCAAGGATAGATGCGATGTATCACATTACAGAGGTGTCTCATGGCCCTGCCCCAGGAATCAGTGAAACTCTAGTGTTAGTTAACAGCTTCATTAATGATCTACACGATGAAACAAAAGAGTATATTAATGAATGTTATTGAAGAAACTGTGGAGAGATGCTGCGAACTCCAGGTTCAACTGAGAGGTTTGCAATGAGAAAATAAATATGCAGAAACAACTGGGAAGAAACAGCTTAGGCACTGATATTTGGGGGAAAATGCTTTGCAAGATTTTGAGGAAATGCATTTCTTAAGCCTTATAAAATAGAATTCTCGGAGATTTGAATAAAATAAACATTTATGGCACCCATGAAATTAAGGTTACGCCTAACCTATATGCCCAGGGCAATTATTTCCCCCAAGAAAGCAAATATATAAGTAAATAACCACTGGGCATTATAAAGTAGCAGCTAGATAAAAGTCACTTTTTTTGCCTTTTTCACTTTTGCTCTTTTTTTTTTTTTTTTTTTTTTTTGATGGAGTCTTGCTCTGTTTCCTAGGCTGGAGTACAGTGGCGTGATCTCAGCTCACTACAGTCTCCACCTCCCGGGTTCAAGCAATTCTCTGCCTCAGCCTCCTGAGTAGCTGGGATTACAGGCACCCGCCACCACGCCTGGCTAATTTTTTTAAAGTTTTAGTAGAGACAGGGTTTCACCATCTTGGCCAGGCTGGTCTTGAACTCCTGACCTCGTGATCCACCCACCTCGGCCTCCAAAAGTACTGGGATTACAGGCGTGAGCCACCACACCCGACCACTTTTGCTCTTTCCTTTGACATGTTTGTGGCAGAACTCTGGTATAGGATTGCTACAAAGAACAATAGAAAGGAATTTAGTTAAATAATTTTATTTTAGAAACACGGTCTAACTCTGTCACCCAGGCTGGAGTGCAGTGGTGTGATCATAGCTCACTGTAACCTCAAACTCCCAAGCTCAAGTGATCCTTCCGCTTCATCCTCCTGAGTAGCTGGGTCTATAGGTCCACCACCATGTTTAGCTAATTAAAAAAAAAAAAAAAAAAAAATTTAGAGGCAAGGTCATGCTATGTTTCCAGGCTGGTCTAGAACTCCTCTTGGCCTCAAGAGATTTTCCTGCCTCAGTCTTCCAAAGTGCTAAGATTACAGGCATGAGTCACTGTACCCAGCAGGTTTAACTGGTTTTTGGTTTTGTTTATTAAAGGAGACAACATTAGCAGATCCAGCATTCATAAAGCCTTGCACCTTGCCTTCTTTCCCTTGCCATCCCAAAAAAAGGACTTCAGTGGCTTCTAGATTTTTTTCAGAGGAAGGTGGAAAAGGCTCTAAGAACCCACATGGTATCAAAGTTGAATACTTCCCCTCCATCACTGCCTCCCAAACCAGTACTGTACAGAGAAAGAAAGCCAACACATATTCCATGGTAAAGTCATTAATTTAACCTTTTTTCCTTTTTGTTGTTTCTACGTAGCAGGATGCAAAGCAGAGTCCTTAACCTTAGGAAATGCATATTCTAGTAGGGAGAGAGCCAAAAACATAACATTGAAAGAAACAAGTGTTCACATCTCCATATGAGATGGGAGCTTAGGAGAAAACAGGGACATCTTCATGGAGGAGGAAGCATTTGAACCATGATTTGAAAACTCAATAAGCATTTCCCAGGCTATCAATCAGACAAGAAAATGATGGGGAGGCGAGTGGCAGTAGGAGCAGGAAATGAGGCCAAAATGGCAGAAGGCACCAAATCATGACTAACCTTAAAAGCTGTTCAAAAGAATTTTAATTTTATTCTCTCTGTGTTGGGAAATCATTGGAGAATTTTGCGTCGGAGGATGACATTATGGTAACAGCCTCCTAACCATTTGTCTTTTCTGGCTTTATCCTCCTACAGTCCAGTCTCAGCATAGTAGCCAGACTTATCTTGTTAAAATGTAACCTAGATAATGACATCTGCTCAAAACCTCCAAAGGCTTCCCATATCAGAGAAACAGAGGCCTAGGTACTTGCTATGACTTGCAAAGTTCTACATGATCTGGTTGCCAGTCACTCCCTTACCTCTTCTGGTTCTGCTGTCCCCCTTTTGCCTGTTCCACTTCTCTCCAACCACCAGAAAATGCAAGGCACAGGTCCACCTCCAGGACTTTGTGCCTGCTCTTCCTTCTTGTAACACGTCACCCAGATCCTGCATGTTTCACTACTTAGTCCTCTAAATGTTATCACCCAATGAGTTCATCTTGCCTACTGCACAGATGGGGCCAATTCACGGCAGTATTGCAGTGAAGAAACAGTTTACTTAACACGAGACCAGTCAAGCAAAAAGGATGGGAGTTTATTGCTCAAATCAGCCTCCCTAATAAACTCAGAGGCTAAGGTTTTATTAATAATTTGGTGGGCAGGGGTCTAGGGAATGGGTGATGCTGATTGGTGGGGGATGAAATCATCGGAGTGTGGAAAACAGTCCTCTTGTGCTGAACCTGCCTTTGAGTGGGGCCACAGTTATGGGTCCAGGTGGAGTCAGTCAGTTGTTAGAATGCAAAAGTCTGAAAAGCATCTCCAAAAACCAATCTTAGGTTCTATTAGGTAGATGCCATTACTTTTAATAACAAAAACTGCAATTACTTGTGCACCAACCTAATATAATGGTGACGCTATCTATATGAGCAATTGGGAAATTCACAAATCTTAGGATCTCTGGCCATATGACTCCTGAGCAGTAAGGGATTACAGAAAAACAAGATAGGGGACAACGGCTGGTTAACATTTAGCTACATCTATATCTTTGCAAGTTCAGGCTGCTTCCATAATTCTAATCTTGTGGTCTTTTATCAGCCTTACAAAGGTAGTTTCAGTTGCCAAACAAGGAGGGATCAGTTTTATGGAGGGACTACTATCGTTCTTGCTTTAAAGTATAACCTAAATTCCTTCCATGGTTAGCTTGGCCTACAATGAGGAATGAACAAAGACAGCCAGACTGTGAGGCTAGAAGCAAGATGAAGTCAGCTATGATAGACTCCTCTTGCTGTCACAATCTTTGCAAAGGTGGTTTCATTAACACCCTGCCAAAATGCCACATTTGCAGTGAAACCACCCTATCTAAAACTTCATCTCCCTCCCCCAGCACTCGTATTTCCTCCCTTGTTTTGTCTATTTTATGAATATGTATCATTTTCTTTTCTTTTCTTTTTTATAGAGATAGGGTCTCCCTATGTTGCTCAATCTGGTCTTGACCTCTTGGGCTCAATGGATCCTCCTGCTTCAGCCTCCCCAAGTGCTGAGATTTTAGGCATGAGCCACCATACCCAGCCTCACTTTCTAATATACTGTATTACTTACTTATGTATTTTATCATCTCCTCCCATTAGAAAATAAGATCCATGAGGGCAAGAATTTTTGTCTTTGTTCAATTCTATAAGCCCCATGGCTGGAATAATTTCTACACATAGTAGATCCTCGATAAATATTTTTGAATAAATGAGTAAATGGATGAACTAAGGAAAGATAGAATAAAGGAGGCTGCAGGGAGACCTTTCAAGAGGCGATTGTAATTCTGAGGTAGCCTTAAGCAAGGACAATAGACACGGAGGAAGAAAATTGGAAATGGGTACCAGAGATACTCAGGATGTAGAATCAACAGAAATTGAATTGCAGTGAGATTAAGAAGATAGGAAGTATTCAGGAAGAATGATTCCCAGGTTTCTGGCTAAGGCAGCCAGGTACATGATAATAACATTTGCCCAGATAGGGAACATGGTAGAATAGGAAAGAAAGGGAGAAGATGATGGATTCAGATTTTGATATGTTGAGTTTAAAATGTCTGATAGAAATTTGGCTGGATCTAAAAGTTGTCTGTTGGATATTCATGTTTTAGAAAGACAATGGGAAGTGCTGATTTTTATTTTTGTTTTGTTTTTCCAGAGTCTTCTCTATGCAGCTGAAACTTCAAACAAAGCTACTCTGGCTCCCTGCAGCCAGCTCTGAGTTGCAGAAAGTAGCGAAGTCACTCATAGCACCAGTAAAGGAAAAACTTTCTCTATACTCACAACACTTCAGACCCCAAATACGTGGGCTTTCCACACCAAGCAATTCTCCAGTTTTCTAAGGACACCAACTAAGTGTCCTATAATTTAACTCAATTCTGACACTAATTACCTGTGGTTGGTACAGACTTCACAGATTAATGGTTCAGTCCCACAAGACTGTCCCCAACTTGAGAAATCAAGTACAAGTCCCAGGTTGTCACCTGTACTTCTGACCAACTGGCTATAAATCAGGGATTCCTATAACCCTTCCTCATGTTCAATACTTTGCTATAACTGCTCACAAACATCAGGGAAACATTTACTCACATTTACTGATTTATTATTGTTAAAATAAAAACCTTAGACAAATTAAATTTAACAGAGTTTAATTGAGCAAGGAACTATTCATGAATTGGGCAGCCCCCAAACCAGAAAAGGTTCAGAGAGGCTCCAGCAGTATCACATGATAGACGCAGATATATAGACAGAAAAAGGAAAGTGACATACAGAAAATGGAAGTGAGTTGCAGAAACAGCCAGATGGGCTAGAGCTCAGTGTTTGCATTATTTGAACCTGGTTTAAACAGTTGGTCACCTCTGATTTGCCAAAACTCAGTGATTGGCAGAAGAGTGGCACAGTTAGTTTACACATCCCATTAGGTTACAGTTTACTATGTACAGAGAAAGCTTTAGGCTGAACTTAAAATATATGAGGCAGCTTTAGGCTAAACTTAATTTAACAACATAAAGGATATTGCAAAGGATATAGATGAACAGCTAAGTGGAAAGGATACACAAAGCAATGCATGGGGGAGGGGTGCAGAGCTTCCACGCCCTCTCTAGGCATGCCACTCTCCCAGCACCTCACTGTGTTTACTGACCTGGAAGCTCTCTAAACCCCACTGCTTAGGGTTTATGGAGGGTCCTTTACGTAGTTGATTAAATCATTGGCCATCAGTGATTGACCTCAATCTTCAGGTTTTTTTCCCCACTCCCTGGAGGTTAGAAAATGGGGCTGAAAGTTTCAACCCCGGCCAGGCGCGGTGGCTCAAGCCTGTAATCCCAGCACTTTGGGAGGCTGAGACGGGCAGATCACGAGGTCAGGAGATCAAGACTATCCTGGCTAACAAGGTGAAACCCTGTCTCTACTAAAAAAATACAAAAAACTAGCCGGGCGGGGTGGCGGGCGCCTGTAGTCCCAGCTACTCTGGAGGCTGAGGCAGGAGAATGGTGTAAACCCAGGAGGCAGAATTTGCAGTGAGCCGAGATCCGGCCACTGCACTCCAGCCTGGGTGACAGAGCAAGACTCCGTCACAAAAAAAAAAAAAAAAGAAAGTTTCAACCCCTAATCACACAGTTGGTTCCTCTGGCAACTGGTCCCCATCCTCCAAGTGTCACCTCATTAACATAAACTCAGGTGTGGTTGGAAAATGCTTATTATGAATAACAAAGAATGCTCCTCTCACCCCATCACTCAGGAAATTCCAAGGAGAGACTAAACATATATTTCTTATTACGTCACCACCAGACAGGAGGCCCAGCTGGTGAAGGACAGTGAAAGAAGATGAGAAGCCAGGCATGTGAGTATGTGCAAGTATGTGCAAGAACCGTGGCCTACCCCCATTCATTCATTCAAGAAGCTAAGAGGAGGCAATGGGAAGGAAGCGCTGCTGTATCTTTGGCACACAGGTAACCAGTGAAGAAGCCTGATGATTGATATCCACTGTCTGCCCTGGGAACTTAACAGTCTGGTCATGGGACTCTGCTGGTTGCCTTCATGTTGACGTACACCAAGGTAAAGGAAACTTGGGCCTTCTGGTTGAGATAAACTTCTGGATAGAGATATTGCTGAGTATATAATTTTTATCTTATGAAGAGAAATGATAAATACTAACATGATCCTCTGAATGGATAAGGTTGAGAAATGCCATCTTAAAACATGACTAGGAGACCAGAATATGCTACTAAAGCTGTCCTCACAAGGTTAACAAGGATTCTGGACAGAAATATGTTATAATTAAGCATTTATTGGGCTGCACTTTGGCCTGCTTCCTTGTAACCAAAAGTCATGGAGCACTAGTTGCTGACCACTTGCATCCCCATTGTTTCTGTGGACAGGATTTCTGATAGGCTTTTTAAAAAAAATTCCTTAAGATATTTCTCAGATTCTAAGTTTCAGCTGATGACAACCAGTTTGAAGACCTCCAAAAGAAGAACCAAACTGCATGAGAATTCAGTTTCTTCATCTCCCTACCTCATGACTTCACCTTGTGCTCTTTGACCAATAACCATCTCCCCACTTTGGCCCTCTCCAAAACCCTTAAAAACCCTAACCCCAAACTCCTCAGGGAGACGGATTTGAGGTTTCCTCCCATCCCCTCATTCAATGGCCCTGCAATCTCTGCTGCAGCCTGGTGTCTCAGCATATTTACTTGACACATGCATCAAGCAACAAACCTTTTACTGTTATACTACCCAAAATATGCCTCCTTGGCATGAGGACTATTTTGAACTGATTATTTAGAGAAACTGCAGACACACACACAAAAACTCTGAAATGAAGAATAGAAGTTACCCTATTGTAAGAGAAATTTACATCTATGAAGGAAATCTCCATTTGTAAGAGTGTTTCCCTGACTCCATCAGGAAGAGAAGGATGACTCAATCACTAGAAACACCCATCAGTGGAAAAACCATCAGTTTAAATCTGCATAACAAACCTTACTCTTGTTTACAGTGTTTTTTCCTGGCCACCTCCCTATAACTGGGACTTTCCCCCAAACTCTTCTAACTTTGTATCAAGGGATGATCATATTTAAGCCTGAAAAGTAATACAACTCTTTGAGATCTACTCTTTATAGTTAATCTTGGAGAATTTATTCTTTGAGATTTTCCTGTGTATCTCCCATGTATATGGGGTATACATGTTATTAAACTTCTCTTTATTTTTCTCTTGTTAATCTGTGTTTTGCATCAGAGACTCTCGACTAAGAATTTAGGCGGGCAGAGAGAAAATCATTTTTCCTCTCTGTTACACAGTCAATTAAAACCGGGTTGAACAAACTCTAAGAAACATACTCTTACCAGGAGTGACACACACACACACACACACACACACACACACAGTTACGTGTCAATATATGTTCTGAGAAGTGCATCATTAGGTGATATTGTCATTGTGTGAACATCAGAATGTACTTACACAAACCTAAATTGTACAGCCTACTTACTACATACCTAGGCTATATGGCATAACCTATTGCTCCCAGGCTACAGACCTGTATTACATGTTACCGCACTGAATACTATAGGCAATCATAACACAATGTTAAGTATTTGTGTATCTAAACATAGAAAAGGTAGAGTAAAAACACAACAAGATATAAAAGATAAAAAATGGTATACTTGTACAGGGTGCTTTCTGTGAGTGAAGCTTGCAGGATTGGAAGTTGTTCTGGGTGAGTCAGCGAGTGAGTGGTGAGTGAACATGAAAGCCTAGAACATTACTGTATATGCCTACAGACTATAAACATTGTACACTTAGGCCACACTTTATTTACTAAAATTATTTTATTTCTTCAATAATAAATTAACCTTAGCTTATTGTAACATTTTACTTTATAAATGTTTTAATTTTATTAACTTTTGGACTTTTAAAATAACAGCTTAAAATACAAACACACTATATAGCTGTTCAAAACTATTTTTTTCTTTATATCCTTATTCTATAACCTTTTTTCTGTTTTTAATTTTTTTTAACTTTTCAACTTTGTTGTTAAAAACTAAGACACACACACATTAGCCTAGGTCTACACAAGGTCAGGATCATTTAGGTGTCGTTAGACAATAGAATTTTCAGCTCCATTATCCTCTTACAGAACCACCATTCTATATCCAGTCTTTAACCAAAATGTCATTATGTGTTACATGAGAATACATATACATTATAGCCATTGAGTTAAGGAGTTTCATTATGAAGGATAATGAAATACTATACCACCTTTGAACAACTCAAAGCTATCTTGACACTATGGTTCCAGGCAAAGACACAGCCACTAATTTACACAATACAGTACTTTCTAATCAGAGTATATTAAGTGGAGTGAATTTATATTATGTACAATGTTTGTGTTACCAAAACACCAGGGGTTTGGTCTAGGTCCTTCTGCTCACCACACAGAAAGCCAATCACTGAGACAACAAGTATTGCCAAGGAAGAAGGCTTTAATTGGGTGCCACAGCCAGGGAGATGGGAGCTCAGTCTCAAATTGGGTGTCACAGTCAAGGATATGGGAGCTCAGTCTCAAATCCATTTCCCTGACTGACTAAAACCAGGGGTTTATATAGCAGGCAGGAAATGTAACAATGTGTAAGGAAACAGGAACTTGGGTGGGGGGAAAGCAATCATGGTGAATGAGGGGTCTGGCATTTGATGCCATGATCTGGTTTCAGATATTTGACACTTTATGTGAGAGGCCTAAAGATCATTTCCTGAGGAAGGATCTCAGATAAAACAAATACAGATTTCAAGCTTTTTAAGACCAGAAGGGTCAATTTCTATGTTCATCCAAAAACAACTGTCTATGGGACTATTGGGCCCATTTCATTTGAATAAACCCCAAACACTTTTCTTTGCATTCATACAAAGTGGTGAAGAGATTCCATCTTCTATGACTTGCCATTGTGTTGTGTATTATCTCTATATGTTAAACTCTGTCATGTTCAGGTTTGACTTTGCCCTAAAGGTTTTTATGTGTCTTTACTTCATTTATACATGCAACTTGAAAGCAAGATACACTGCAGTCCCAGAAAGTTGTTTGCCTAGAAACTGACCACCTGATTCTCTACCTCCTTCAAAAGACCTTCTCCCTCTCCCCATCTATCTTTCTTCTCTTGCTTCATTACATTACATATTTTATGTAAGGTATTTAAATGGCATTTATTTCAACTTGTTTTTTAATTATAGGAACTTGTCTATATATATTGCTCAATTGATATTTATTTTTTACCTGTGAATATTGTTTGGACATTTTGGGTTGGGTGGAATGTATCAGTTTTTTTTCCAGTTAATATTAATGAGAAAATGTGTTTTATTTAATAACTACTCACTTAGCAACAGAGTTTTCAGAAACAAAATTGTTAAATGAGAGATGGAGGTCTTTGGCTTATCCTTTTAGTGTTTCTTTGTGCAAATATAAGCGAATAACTACTAATTAAATAAAATTATATCAACAACCTGGTCTTTTTTTTTTAGTTGGGGCTTTCTTAAAGTGAAAATTACCTCTTGACTCCTCCTCATAGTGCCCCTTTTGTAGGTACTGTGAGGTTTCACTTGAAAACTCCTGCTCATCTGCCCCAGAGGTTCTACCTCTCTAAATCGTTTTTCCTTTGCTGGGGGGATCAAAGCAGCGGGGCAGCAATAACAGGGCTAAACATGCTCCTCTGGATTGTCAGTAGATTCAATTTTCTATAAGAAGTCCAGCCCCCAGCTAAGCTGAGTGACAGAAAAGCCATGCCAAGACAGGAGCCCAGACTCTCAAATGCTTGAGCATTTAATGACTGACAGCGGGAGTCCAGCTGTGTGAAGGGAAGCGGCACAGAGATGAAGGAGGGGTGTGGAGAGAGAAGGAGAAAGTTCTGAAATGGGGTGGAGGAGTGGTGAGGAGAAGCATTTGGAAGAGGATACATATGGATACACACACAAGTACACACACACACAGATCATATGCAAGAAATTAATTAACGCATGGTGCTCAGAAATATTTGCTAGGGCAGAATCTTAGTGTCAGATGTGTACCAAGGCCCATGAGACAATATGAAACTAAATCCTAATCTGCCTTCTTTCTGGGATATATTTTCAAAGATATTTTCCCTCTCACTGGAACCCTAAACCAAATCACTCTGGTAATAAACCCATTTAAAAAAAGGGGGAGGTGCACTTACTCAAACCTCAAAATGGAGCATAATAGCTCAAATGTAGTATTAGTTTTACAAACAAGCTTTCTTTTATATGAAATATACTTATTCAAATAGGTCTCAGAGAAGAGCTATGACATTCTTTCAAACTTGATCAGTGGTAAAGCGAAAGCTACACAGGCTTTCTTGAGGATTCAAAGATGAGTGTCAAACAGAATAACAAAACACAGACCAGTGTTACTAAAAAACATATTTCCCCACCGTTCATCCTACCCAGAAATTAAAGGCATAGAAACAAATCCTGTAATAGAGACATAAAAATCCAGAAATCTGCATTATCATTGGTGTCATTAATGCTATTTATACCTAACTAAAATCTGACAGAAGAGCTTGTTGATAATATAAATATTTCCCAATCCTTAAAAACAGCTAATGAGAATTTCTATTTGTTCCAACTTTGTATTATAAAAAATTTTAAACATACAAATGATTGAAAGAATTAGGATAATGCATATCCATCTACCCACTACCTATATTTAATAATTCTTAATATTCTTCCACACCTGCTTTACCTATAAATAAACATGTATGTACAGATGATTCCAACTTAAAATGGTTCAGCTTACACAATTTTTTGACATTATGATGGTGCAAAAGCAATTATATATTCAACAGCCTCCTCGACTGACAATGGTGTTAAGTCTAGATAAACCCAACATAAATTGAAAATTTGCTAAATGGAAAATGAACTTTCAACTTAGGATATTTTCAACTGGTGATGGAATTATCTGAATGTAACCCCATTGTTAAGTCAGGGAGCACCTGTATGTAGTCTCTTTTTTGCTAAGCCATTATAAATTAAGTTGCAGATAACATAATACTTTACCCCTAAATACTTCAGCAAGCAGCTCTTTTTTAAAAAGGAGTTATCCTATAATTCTGCACAATTATACAATCATTCCTTTAAAAATATAAAATAATTCCATTATAATATCTATCATCCAGTGCATATTTAATTTACCTATGATAACCAAAACATCTTTTAAAGCTGTTTATTCTTTCTTCTTTTTTAACAAGGATATAATCAAAGTTCGCACATTGCATCTGTTCTGTCCCTTTAGTCTCTTTATTTTAAAATAGTTCACTCACCTTTATGTTTTTCTCATGACATTGACCTTTCGAAAGATCTGATCATCTTTTTGGTACAATGTTTTACATTCTAGACTTGACTTACTATTGGTTCATAATTTTAACTGATTTCTCCAAATCCTTTATTTACTGTAAACTGGAAGTTAACTCTAAATGCTTGATTAGGTTAAGGTTAAATATTTGGGTCAAAAATACTTATAGGGTATGTTGGATCTTCATAGTGCATCACCATGAAGACACACAAGGTTAGGCTGTCCCAGTAGTCAGGATATGTGTTTATTACCCTTGCCACAGCTCCTGATTATAAAAGTATGTCCTCCCTTTGCAATTAGCAATTAACCTGTGGCTTGATCCTTTGGCAACATTTGAATATCCCGCACGCCAACAACTTCTCACTCAATGGTTTTCATACCCATTTATGATCCTTGTTTAAATCAAGGATTTCATTGGTGGCTGCAGAATGGTGATTTTCTAATGCTATCATTTTTCTACATTTATTTGTCTGTGTGTGGTATAGGGACAGTGTTTGTTTTGGTTGTTGATGTTTTGGTAAACAAGAGGTTTTTCTCAACTGTAAGGGATGAACTATGGTTGTAAAAACAGAGTAAATCCTTTATTTTGTTTTATTTTTAGTCACCACATTTTATTTTTAAATTTTTATTTATTTTTATTTACTTATTTTATATGCAGGAGGTATACATACAGATTTGTTACAGGAGCATATTGCATGATGCTGAGGTTTGGACTTTTAATGACCCCATTGCCCAAATAGTCAACATGGTACCCAGTGGGCAGTTTTTCAACCCCTGACCCCCTACCTCCCCACTTTTGAAATTCCCAGTGTCTATTATTTCTATCTTTGTGTCCATGTATACCCAATGTTTAGCTCCCACTTGTAAGTGAGAACATGTGGTGCTTGGTTTACTGTTTCTGCATTAATTTACATAGGATAATGGCCTCCAGCTGCATGGCATTGCTGCAAAGGATATATTTCATTCTATTTTAGAGCTGTGTAGTATTCCATGGTTACATGTACATTTTATTTATTGACTCTACCATTGATGGGTGCCTGGGTTGATTCTGTGTCTTTACTATTGTGAATAGTGCTGTGATAAACAGAAAAGTACAGGTGTTTTTTTGGTAGAACGATTTATTTTCCTCTGGGTATTTACCAAGTAATAGGATTTCTGGGTCCAACGGTAATTCTATTTTTAGTTCTTTGAGAAGTCTCCAACCTGCTTTTCATAGGGGCTGAACTAATTTGCATTCCCACCAACAGTGCATAAGCATTCCCTTTTCTCTGCAACCTCACCAACATCTGTTACATTTTGACTTTTTAATAATAGCCATTCTGAGTGGTGTGAGATGGTATTTCATGGTGGTCTCGATATGCATCTGTCTAGTGATTAGAATGTTGAGCATTTTTTCACACATGTGTGTTGGCTACTTGTATATCTTCTTTTGAGATATGTCTGTTCACATCCTTTGCCCACTTTTTAAAAGGGTTATTTGTTTTATTCTGGTTTATTTATTTAAGTTCCTTACAGCTTTTGGATGTCTTTTGTCAGATGCAGAGTTTGCAAATATTTTCTCCCATTCTGTAGGTTGTCTGTTTACCCTGTTGATAGTTTCTTTTGCTGCATAGAAGCTCTCTAGTTTAATCAGGTCCCAATTGTCAATTTTTGTTTTGGTTACATTTGCTTTTGAGGACTTGGTCATAAAGTTTTTGCCTAGGCCAATGTCTAGAAGAGTATTTCCCAAGTTTTGGCCCAGGATTTTTATAGTTTGAGGTCTTACATTTAAGTCTTTAATCCATCTTGAGTTAATTTTTGTATATCAAAAGAGATAGGGGTCCATCTTTATTCTTCTGCATATGGCTAGCCAGTTTTCCCAGCATCATTTATTTAATAGGGTCTTTCCCCCATTGTGTATTTTTGTTAACTTTACTGAAGATCAGTTGATTGCAGGTGTGTGGCTTTATTTCAGTAGTCGCTATTCTGTTCCATTGGTGTATGTATCTATTTTTGAAATGGCACCATGCTGTTTTGGTTACTGTAGGCTTGTAGTGTAGTTGGAAGTCAGGTAATGTGATGCCTCTGGCTTTGCTCTTTTTGCTTAAGATTGCTGTGGCTACTCAGGCTCTTTTTTCAGTTCCATATGAATATTAAAATAGTTTTTTTCTAATTCTGTGAAAAAATGATGTTGATAATTTGATAGGAATAGCATTGAATCTGTAGATTTCTGTAGGCAGTATGGACATTTTAATGATATTGATTCTTCCGAACCATGAGCATGGAATGATTTTCCATTTGTTTGCATTGTCTATGATTTCTTTCAGCAGTGTTTTGTTCTTCTCCTTCTAGAGCCCTTTCACTTCCCTGGCTGGATGTATTCCTAGCTACCTTTAGGATTTTTTTATTCAAGTCAACCTTGGATAGTCTGATGACTATTGTGTTGGGAATGGTTATCTTGTATAGCATTTTGTAGGAGTTCTCTGGATTTCTTTTACCTGTATGTTGACCTCTCTAGCAAGATTAAGGAAATTTTCCTAAATTATATCCTCAAATATGTTGTCCAATTTGATTACTTTCTCTTCTCCTCTCTCAGGAATACCAACCCTGTGATGGGAGAGAGCCTAATTCTAGCACCAACTGCTGGGGCACTCTCCACACTCAATACTTCATTCTGGCTGTGGGAACTCTTTCCCCATTCCAGAGCAAGCACTTTAATCTCTGACCTGAGACTAAAATGCCTGCTGTGGCAGTGGCTGCCAGGTCACCAAACAATGTCTGACTTTGCATGAACCCAGATTTAAAATGATGTTCTCCTCTCAGCACCAGGGCTGGGAAAAGTGCCTGCAGCTTTTTCCAGGGTCTTTCCCTCTCTCCATCTTTCAGTTTCTCCCAAGTTAGCTGTAGGGCTTGAAATAGAGTGCTTGCCCTTGTTCTGGGGTACGGAAATCCCTAGTAAAAAGATGAGACCCAGAAGGAGACTGCCTCTCTCACGTACTGGGGCTTTACTCACATTTATCAGCTGAATGCTGTCACCGGGGCTGCTTGATCACCTTCTCCTCTCAGGGGTCTGGGTTGTCCTTTGCTATCCCAGTAAATGCCCAGTGCCAGAGAAATAGCAGAAACTGTTATAGAGGTGTTGGGGCTCAGAAAACAGTATGTAAGTGTGGTATTTGGGCATGCTGAGTACTTTGAATCGAAGGACATTAAAAAGGCCTCAAAAGGAAAGTCTCTTTCTGACCTTCTGTCCTCCTTTCTCCTGCTCTCCTTTCTCCTGCTCCCCTTTCTCCATGAAGGCAGGTCACAGAAACTAGAGTTCCTTTTCCCCATTATTGGCCATAGAAGCTAGAACCCCTCTCCCCAAAACCCAGACATAAACCCTAGAGACATTATTCTAACATTCCCCTACCTTTCTGTATAGGAGCTGGCCACAAAGACATTCTGTGACCTATATTGTCTGATAGTAGGGCATATGACCTTCATTTCAGAAGGGGCCCTGCCCTATGTATGGGAGAAAGGGATGCCACAGAGAGACCAGGAAGAATCTGAACAGGCAGACTTTGCTTGGTATCCTGGCCAGTCTATTATCATTAGGTCATACTCTTTTTGTCCATTCACATTTCTACATAGCTGCACTCCACATTGAAACTAAGCATAAAAATGCACAGTTTTCCTGGGTATTTGGGTCTTCATTTCTGAAGCCTTTTATGTCATGTAAAACTGTGTTTAAATAAAGTGGTTATGCTTTTCTGTTATTACCTGTGGGTTTTTTTTTTTTACAGGAGTGTCAGTTGTAACCATTATGGTGGGTGAAGAAAGGTATCACACCTTTCCACCCCTGTAGAGGATACCTTCTTTTATTTACCCATTCTACTCTACCACCTCTGCTGGCACTCTCTCCCAGACACCTGCATTCCCCTTCCCCCACATACACACTGTTCAACTCTAAGAGTTATATGGACTAAATTGTAGGACACTCGGTATGCTAAAGCTACCGAATTGGTCCATGAATCATCTTTGTATGCGCAGGTTGTTCCTAGTTGACGGCAGCTGTGCATCACTAATGGCCTCCCAAGCATCAGAGCTGCTTTAGTGTAGCAATTATTTGCATTAATCAAAGGCTTCAAGCAAATCTCCCACTTTTGGCTGAATAGTAAAAGTATATATTCATGCTGTGCCCAAATGAGGGATTTTACAGAAAAAGGGATACTTTGGGCACATGTTGCTACTGTGGAATTCAGTTTCTAACCAACCTCTCCTTCACAGGTCAACTTTGCTGGAGGTTATTATCTGTGTACAAGCTTTCTTAACACATGAGAATGTGGTAGTATAAGTGCACAGAATACTTGCTAATTAATTGACATTTGAATGGACTGAATACCACTATTTTATCCATTCCAATTCTAGAGGGCTCTCTAAGTGTGGAAATGAGAACTAATCAGCATAGACACCCACCTGTTTGAATAGTTCCAGGTGGGATTTAAATGAATCATGCTCAGCCTTGCATCTGAAGGTGATACCGTGGACAGTGACATGAACCCCAGAGAAGTGAAGCTACTTTCATCCTGACGTTATGGATGGTATGGTGTCCATTTTCCAGAGGCTCTGGGGTTCCCAAATAGGGCTTCTGAGAGAACATTGTCAATGTGGCTATGTGAGTCCTCTCTGTCATCCTCAGTGGAGAGAAGACATTGAAATATACCTCAGCACACCAGAACAAACTTGGAAATCTGAAAGACACTACAAAAGAAGGCTTTGGAAACTTAAGAAGACTCCCATCAAGCCCGCTCAATTTCTCTGAGGTCAAACTAAATTTAAATTCTTTTTAACTATCCAACCAAAGAGAAAAGAAAGGAGAGACTGAAAATTTCTCAATCAGTAAGTGGTGACTTGTTTTTTACGTGCAGTCGGAATATCAGAATAATGAGGAGGAAATTCTGCAGCAATTGAATGCTAAGAAGCCCACCACACTGAGGCAATATTCACTGAGGAACACAGTGGGTGAGATGTAGGAAAGAGATTCAGTCAAGCTTGGAGAAATCCCTGTCCTCCAGAGGCCTCTGCCTAGGTAAGGTACCCCAAGTTCTCTAGCCTATCGATAGTCAACTTGGGTTATTGCTTTAAATTTCACTTTTTTTTTTTTCTAAAATAATGAGAACTTACATTTTAATGAAAGGATCATTATCATATTCAAGCATATTCTTTCCCCCAGGACTTTAACCATTCTTTGCATAGTTATGATTCTGCTGGGCTAAAGCTGAAAGAAATTTACAAATGAACAAAGGAAAGGAAGATGTTGACTTCTGAGAAGGCTGTCATAAAATGCCATTTGTAATTTTTATTTGTTGCTTGTACTGTCCACATCCACTCAACTTTTGTCAGGTAAATATGCCCCAGTCTTCCTCTAGAGAACCACCTTCTACCCCACTCTCAGTGCCTTTGTTAGAATTGATCATGTTCTTGGCTCCAAGGGAGGGCATGTTATTCGGACCCAACCAAGGAAAGCATCGCATTTCCCTGAGCTATGATGATAAGTTTGCAAATGAACATGTGACCCAACTGAGCCAATAAGTGCTAATTCGAATTGCTCCGGAAAAGAGGGATTCTTTTTGGCCTTGAATTTGAATGTGGAAAGATTTTGTCCTGGTGTTGTATGTAGCCATCAATGAAACCACAATGAAGAAAATCAGAGTCTAAAAATTAAGAGAGAACCAGGTCTACATTAAGCCCTAGATTTTGCAGTTACATGAGCAACTGAATTCTATTTTCTCACTTACGTCCATTTGAATGGGCTTTTTGTGCATCCCTACCTGAATAGACTGTCCCAAAGAGATTCAAAACTGTATTGTATATTTCACTTTCCAAAGAAGGAAATACCATGTCTTAGTCTGTATTCAGGCTACTATAACAAAATACCACTAACTGGGTAGTTTTTAAGCAACAAAATTATTTCTGATAGTTCTAGAGGCTGGGAAGTCCAAGATCAAGGCACTGGTAAAAAGTATCTGGTTAGGGCCCACTTTCTCATAAACAGCACCTTCTAGCTGTGTCCTTACATGGTAAAAGGGTTAAGGGGTCTTTCAGTTCTCTTTTACAAGGATACTAACCCCATTCATGAGGACTCTGCCCTTATAACCTAATCACCTCTTGATACCATCACATTGGGGGTTAGGGTTTCAGCATATGAGTATTGGGGTAACACAATCACTCAATCTGTAGCATACCATAATTCTTCCCATGCCTAACTTACTATTGAAAAGTAGTAGAGAAAGGCTCTGATCGGGAGTGGGAAGGCCTGCTTTTGATTGCGCAAGTGCCCTTAACAATCTGTGAGAAAGTGGTCAAGTCACTGGTTCAGTATGGGTACCTGAGGATTCCCACCTATGAAATAAGGGGTCTGAATTGGAGGATTTCTAAGGGTCTTCCAGCTCTTTAATTCCAGTCTAATACCTGCCCAGCAACCTTAACTGGGAGAATATTTAAGAAACAATCAGAAAGAAAAATATTGCCTGCTCAGTAATTACTCAAATGGTCAGATTTTTCTGTGTTCTTTAATCATCTCTGTCATAGACCCTAAGCTGATGCCAAAGAGCATGGTTTAAAAATAAATAAATTAAAGAAACATACACCTTAATGCATGTACTTCACCTGCTAGAGAGGGCTTGTATGTGATTCAGATTTAGCTGTTTTCCAATGTTCAAACCAGGCCAGCTGGGCAAAGCTATACCATCTTTGATAAATGAGAAGGAAAGCCTCATTACAGAGACCCTCCACACTTTTTTTCTTGTTTCTTTTCTTCTTCTCCTTCTTCTTTTTTTTCCTCTTTTGTCAAGAATCTCTGCAAGCTGCAGTTAATGATTAGAACAGTCTGCAGGCTGCAGTTAACGATCCACGTGGTGTTTGTGTCTCTGCTGAACTCGTTTATTAGCATTTAAAAGAGATTTTGGGGTAGATGTAAACACTTTGATGGGATTTATGGCAGAGACAAAGGTCGGTTAACATTTTGATCCAGTGGGTAGAAAACTGCAAAGCCATCATTAAATTGGTAACCAATGGTATTGAAGCTACCTTTTGAAACCACTGATAGGATGTTTGGAGCATGAAGGATCAAAACAGAAGGTACAACTGAAAAGAAGGAGGGTGAGAACACTGGTCTTGTTTTTGGAATGTAAACACTTTTATTTTGTAATCAAAGAATGAGGACAAAAAGTACATAGTACTTTATGGATCCATCAATCAATATACACCTGAAGGTAAAAAACTGAAATAGTAAGGCTGGGTGCAGTGGCTTACACCTATAATCCCAGCACTTTGGGAGGCCTAGATAGGAGGATTGCTTGAGTCCAGGAGCACAAGATCAGCCTGGGCAACATAATGAGACCCCTGTTTCTACAAAAAGTATGAAAATTATCTGGGTATGGTGGCATGCTCTTGTAGTCCCAGCTACTTGGGAGGCTAACATGGGAGGATCACTTGAATTCAGGAGGTTGAGGCTGCAGTGGACTGTAATCATGTCACTGCACTCCAGCTTGGGTTACAGAGTGAGACCCTGTCTTAGAAAAAAAAATTGAAATAGTATTGGCCATTAAGTGGACAATTTGGAATAGAAATACAAGAACACTGTGCCTATCAGACTCTGCCTTCGGGAAAACCATCTGAGAACAAAGGATAATAAGCTTGGAACTATTCTATCAGCTGAGACACCATATGGTAACATCTCTTCCATCTAGATGATTCATATGCTTACAGAACTCATGGCCACTTCCTTAAGAAAGACTGACTGTGAACTTTCTGGAGAAGAGACAGAGCCAAGTCAGGGGCTGTGGGGGAAAAGGTTTGGATGCAGATTCCTGGATACAAGGCCTAGATTCAGTTCAGTTGACCCTCCATATCCATAGTTTCCACATCCACAGATTCAACCAAACACAGAGAAAATTCATTATTTGTAGGATGCAGAACCTGTGGACACCAGAGGAATTCACTTAATGTATCTGTGGGTTCCGCAAGGCCAACTTCAGAACTTGAGCATCTGTGGAATTTGGTGTCTGCAGTGGGTCCTGGAACAAATGCCCTGTGCGTACCAATACCCCTGCGTACCAACGGACCACTGTAACTTTCTGACCAAGATCTTTGAGTCTTAAAAGTATCTGGAGCTTCATTTTTCTCATTTATAAAAATGAATAGAGTAGCACTTATCCCAGTGTTTGCGAAGACTTAATACTTTCTCCATGAACCTTTCCCTAATTCTACCAAGCTAGAGTCAACGCCTCCCCTTTATGCCTCCTCAAACTGTATGTACATTCCTTTTACAGCCCATACCAAAAACCACTAATGCCATCTGTATGATTTTCTATCTCTGCTGGGTCACTGAAGGTTCATTAGAGACATGTTTCCATGCATGGTTGCTATTCATTAAGTCTCTACTATGTAACAGGAAGCCTCTTGGGCACTCAGAATTCATCAGTGAATAAGAATGACAAAGAACTTGCCCTCAGGGAATTTATAGTCTGGTGGTAGTTGGTAAGGTTCAGGCAGAAAACAGACCATTACTACACAATGAGAATTTTGTGAGATATAGAACAAGAAATAAAAGGCATCCTAGAGCCTCAATTATTTGTTGATGGAATGACGGAATGAATAAGTCACATTTATTCCCTCCCCTTTAGAGGTGATAAGAACTCTTTAGTTTTACAAATATGGAAATGGAAGATTAGGGAAGTGAAATGACTTGTCAAAATCCCACATTTGGCTGATGATTGCTTTGTATAATATTTTGTACAACTTTGTTCAAAATACCTAGAATCATGAGAATGTCCCTATTTACGAATCAGTCTTGGCTGGGCACAGTGGCTCTCGCCTGTAATCCCAGCACTTTGGGAGGCTGAAAGGTGGATCACCTGTGGTCAGGAGTTCGAGGTCAGCCTTGCCAACATGGTGAAACCCTGTCTCTACTAAAATACAAAAATTAGCTGGGCATGGTGAAAGTGCCTGTAATCCCAGCTACTTGGGAGGCTGAGGCGGGAGAATCACTTGAACCTGGGAGGCAGAGGTTGCAGTGAGCTGAGATAGCACCATTGCACTCCAGCCTGGGCAACAAGAGCAAAACTCTGTCTCAAAAGAAAAAAAAAATCAGTCTCAGTTTAAAGGGGAAAAAAAACCTTCACTTTTCAGATTATTGGTGTATATGGAATGAACACGAAACCCTTGATCTATAAAACAATGTTCCTATTGGGAATCAGATGGCATACAGGGTGGACTGTCTACTGCACAATATTAGTTCCTCCTTTTGATTTTTATTTAAACTTACTTCAAAGCTTCAAATTCTTCAGTAACATCTAGGAGTGATAATTGTATCTCTCAGGAGGCACATCTAATGTTTAAAAAGAAACGTTGACTTCTAAGACAATGAAGGAGCTATTTACACTTGCTGCAGAAGCCAGATCTATTTATCAATAGCCTGCCTCTCCTAAATGAGTTAATATAACTACTCATAGGGCCAAGACTATTGATGTTTAGTATATCTTGGGCCTTTTGAGTTAATTCTTCCACTGCCGAGTTGCAATAAAAGACAATGAAAGACTTTGTCTTTTAATATTGAAGTAAATAGAGCTATAATAGAAAGTACACTGGCCTCACTGGCCTAGCCTTGGTGTCCAAAATATAGGTCAACTCTTCCAGCTGTATTTTTAATTTTTCTATCAAAAATCCCTTAACCTCTTTGGACCTCAGTTTTCTCATTTATAAAATGAAACGATAAAACTGGAAATTCTCTTGAAGTCTAGTGTACCTCTAATACCCTAAGATGCTAATATTTACATTGTTATCAATATGAGAGTTGTAAAGCCCAGTTCTTCCCGCCAAGAGCATGGCTTTTCTGGCGGTGGGAAGTCTAATTCATAATGGAAAAACTATGACGTGGCTTGGAGGGACATTGAATAACTTCTTCCAAAATCTCCACCAGCTGTCCTTAGAAATCCAGAAACAGAAGAGACGATCTAAATTAAAGGAGTATGCTTGCTACTTAAATGCAGCTTATAAGAAATGACTCTTGGGCAGTTCCCTCTATGTGGGTACACACATTACCCCACACCCTCATACACATACAGCCACAAAAACATAGGCCAGACTGCTACTCCTCAACTCCACCAGTGCAAATACCTAAGCTTCAAGTAAGTAGGAGAGAAAAATAAAACAGATCTGACTCATGTGGCATAAATGGGAAAAATTATTTTGATATGATCTAAAGTGTAAATCACGTGCATTTCAGAATTAATTTTAGAATTCTTATTTTGCCCTTTCAACAACAGCATACATTAAATAAGGGAGAAGCAAGAAAACAGGCACATATGAAGTCAGAAACACATTTTCTTTGGGTTGCTAAAGTCACAAATGCAAAATGGCACAGGGTCTAGAAGTAAAGCAAGGATGAGGAAGGTCTTTACTTGAAGTAAAAATGGGAATATCATTAATTGAGTTGTTGACCACTTCAAGCACATACTCCTGGGGAGGATTTATTTGCAGAAAGGTTACTTTTATAACATCATTGTAATTACTGATGTTCACAGTGAAACACTGGGTCACAAAGTTGGATGTGTCCTCGTCTCCTTCAAAGGATCTTTTGATACACAGAAAGACTGTGAAAAGGATGCATATGTTTAAAAAAAAAAAACAGGTAAATAGGTTATGCCATTAAAAAAGATATCAAGAGCCATTTAAAAACCAATCCAGGGCCATGTGAAATTTGTAAGTATGGGATAATGGCACTCAATAAGAGAACTCTTCGACCAAATTGACCCAGATAGTTGATTGTCACGCAATTCTGAGAAGAGAGAGCTGAAAATTGGTTTCTTCATTGCACAGCCCTCCCCAGGACTACTCTTCAGAATTATCTCTGCATTGGTCCTGCTAGTGAGGAAAGCTCTGTTCCTTAGAAATGCTTTGCAGCCCCTGTCCTTACCAACAAGAAGGCACCGAGGTGCCTGGAAAGTCAGTAGCAACTCTCAATCCTACATTTATTCATCAAATGTGTATTAAACTTTCTAATAAGTAGAATGCTCAGTTAGAACTGGAGGAGCTGTGGTGACAATACCAGGGTTTTTGCCTTCAAAGATTTTGCAGCCTAGTTAGTGAGTGGGAAGTGGGGGCCCATAATCACTAACAACCACTGAAAGGATGTAAACATCCTCCAGAAAGAATTGGGGGCATGAGAGTGGAAGTGATGGGGTTCAGGGAAGCTAATCCCCAAAATGGCACCCTGGCATTTGAAAACACTGCAGAAGCAGAAGCAGAAAAGTTTCTCTCACCTTCTTTCAGCCCTTCTCCCCTGAAGCAGATCATAAAACCTCATTCGAAAGGTGCCCTCTCTACATCCAGAGGAAAGGAACATTCTTATCTCTTGTATTAGTCTGTTCTCACACTGCTACAAAGAACTGCCCGAGACTGGCTAATTTATAAAGACCAGAGGTTTAATTGATTCACAGTTCCCCATGGCTCGGGCGGGCTCAGGAAACTTACAGTCGTGGTGGAAGGGGAAGCAGGCATGTCTTACATGGCAGCAGGTGAGAGAGTGTGTAATAGCACAGGAAAAACTACTGTTTTCAAAACCATCAGATCTCATGAGAATTCACTCACCAGAGCAGCATGAGGGAAACTGCCCACATAATCCAATCACTTCCCTCCCTCAACACGTGGAAATTACAATTTGAGATGAGATTTGGGTGGGGACACAGAGCCAAACCATATTATCTCTGAAGACACAAGAACACAGAGAAGAATCTAAACAAATAAGTCTTGCTAAGTTCCCCCCAGTTTACTACCATTAGATCACACCCCCTTTTCCAAACACACTTCTCCACAACAATCCACTTCTTCTTCAAACTTTGCATAAAAAATACACAAGATTCCCTGCTTCTTTGGATCTTTCTGAAGGATCCTGTGTCATAGAAAATCTATATTAAATATACTTATATGCTTTTCTCTTGTTGATCTGTCCTTTGTTGTGGACTCAGAGATGAACCTAGTGATGGTGAAAAAAGAAACCTTTCTTCTTGTACAGAAGCAAAGCACCAGAGGTCATTGCTATAAATAATAGTTATGGTATGTGTCACAGTAGGGAGGTCCACATGGGGAATAACTGAGGCCTCCTGCCACAGCCTGCATCAGCATACCAGCCATGTGAATCAGCCACCTAGAAAGCAGATTTTCTAGTCCTAGTCAAGGCTTCAGATGACTGAAGTCAAGCCAATGTCTTGACTGCAACTTCATGAAAGAGTCCTGTTACAGGTCGAGTTGTGTCCCACCCCCTGAAAGATATACTGAAGTCCTAACACTTGGTACCTGTGAATGTGACTTCATTTAGAAATAGCATCTTTGGCCACGCATGGTGGCTCAAGCCTGTAATCCCAGCACTTTGGGAGGCCGAGGCAGGCAGATCACGAGGTCAGGAGATCGAGACCACCCTGGCTAACATGGTGAAACCCCATCTCTACTAAAAATACAAAAAATTAGCCAGGAGTGGTGGCAGGCACCTGTAGTCCCAGCTACTCAGGAGGCTGAGGCAGGAGAATGGCGTGAACTCAGGAGGCAGAGCTTGCCGTGAGCCAAGATTGCACCACTGCGCTCCAGCCTGGATGACAGAGTGAGACTCTTTCTCAAAGAAAAAAGAAAAAACAGCATCTTTACAGATGTGATTAGGTTAAGATGAGGTCATTAGGGTGGGCCCCAATCCAAAATGACTGTTATCTTTATAAAGAGGGGAAATTTGGACACAGAAGCAGACATCCATAGGGAAGATATGGGAGAGACACACAGGGAGAAGTGGCCATGTGACAAAGGAGGCAGAGATTAGTGATGCATCTTTGGAATGCCATAAATTTTCAGCAACCACTAGAAGTTCAAAGAGGCAAGAAAGCTCTTCCCTATAGGTTTTAGAGGATCTCAGCCCTAATAACACCTTAAATTTGAACATCTAGCTTCAAGAACTATGAGACAATAAACTTTTGTTGTTTTAGCCACGCTGTGTACTATGCTTTCTTATAGCAGCCCTAGCAAACTAATTCAAGGCCGAGCCATCCAGATAAACCACTCCTGAATTCCTGACCACAGAGACTGTGTAAGATAACAGATGTTTATTGTTGTTTTAAGCCACTAAGTTTTGGTATGATATGTTAATATATTATACAGCAACAGTTAACCAATATAGCTAGACCAGAACTCTGGCCTTCTTGTTCCAAGTCCAGTAATTGTTCTACAATATCACATTACTGCTCAGTATTTTTGAGGATGAGAGAATGGTCCTGAACATTTAGCTTAAACTGCTGATAATGTTTTTGGAGACACAGATAGAATTTTCCACCATGAGGCAACAAAGTTATCTTCATGGAAGATAGATACCATCCAACAGTAAAACTAATCCTACCTAGATTCACAGTCGCTTCTATCAGTTCTTCTACATCCCTGTGGAAGAAGCATTAAATGAACAGCACTCACTGACAAAATACAGCAAGATTGATGTTATGTTACAAAGAGCATTATCTATAACTGCTCAACTACTCTCCAGATAGAGAAGATGATAGATAGAGATGGAGATAGACAGACAGATAGATATAGAAGAAGTCCTAACAAGTGCTAAGTTACACAAAGACAAATAGATAAAGACAAACAAATAGATAAAGATAAATATAGAAGATAGATAAATGATAGACCAACAGATAGAAGAGGTAGATGGATAGATAGGAGACAGACAGATACGGATAGATAGAAGACAGACAGACAAAGAGAGAGAGATGAAAGGGAAAAAGGAAACAAGAAAAAGGGAAGGGAGGGAGGGAAGGGAGTTGGAACAACTATAGAGAGAAACACTAAAAGAAAACACACACAAATACATTAACTTCCATGTGCCAGAAAGGTGGAATTATGGCTCATTATGTTCTCTTTGCCAAACCAAACTATTGCAATGTTTTCTGACAATTGTTTTCTCTAGCTTATAAATAGATCCTTATTTTCTCCCTCTACTCACCCCAAATTTTTTAAAACTTAATGCATCATTTATTTTGGATGGAGAAGAGAAAAGTATGTATTCACATCTTAGTTAATCATTTGCTGAGTTTCAATATTGTAACTTTGGAGATCATATCTTTAATGTCATCAATTTGTTAATTATAACTTGATCTGGATGAGATTGCTTTAGAATGTTGACGTTTGAAGAAGAAAAGGAAAAACAGATGTGCTGTGCTTTGGCCTATAGCTTCTCTTAGACAGCAACTGAGTTCCACATAGCCCAGCTCAGGATCCCCTGTGACGGTGACCAGCACAGCATATCCACCACTCAGGCAGTTACAGGGATGTTAGCTCATATAAAGCTGTGTGGAGTTTTCAATCCAACACTCCCATCACCATTTAATTACCTGTTGTATTATTTTCCCTTGTTGTTGGTATGACAAAAGCCAACTACAGGCATGTGCTACGTAATGACATTTCAGTTAACAGACCACATATACAATGGTGGTCCCAGAATATTACAGTACCATATTTTTACTGTACCTTTTCTATGTTTACATATGTTTAGACACACAAATACTTACCACTGTGTTAAATTGCCTATGGTATTCAGTAGACTAACATCCTGTACAGTTTGTTGCCTGGGAGCAATAGGCTATATCATACAGCTCAGATGCATAGTAGGCTATACCATCTAGGTTTGTGTAAGGATACTCTATGGTGTCTGCACCATGACAAAATCACCTAACAACACATATCTCATAATGTATTGCCATTGTTAAGCAATGCATAGACTATACTTCAAAACAGGAAAATTCCTCCCTTTTCAAATAACAGCAAATATGGAAATTTTTAGCACTGTCTTTAACATTGAACATCAATTCCATGGGCATTGAGCGCACAGAGGATGTTATTTCAATTTTATTCTTTGAGTTGTCGTTACCTTCCAAAGAGTTACACATTAACAGAGCACGCAGAGCTTATGCATTCAGGCGATCAGCATACACACAAAGACACCAATTTCAGGAATTTATTCTCTCCCAACACAGTCGAAGTTAATATTTTTCTTGCAGGTTTGTTTGCTTTTTAATCAAAACACAGCAAACAGCAAATGAAAATGATAATTTTCTATGGACCCACTATATTTTTAAAAAAGCAACTACACATTGGCTGTGATTAAGTGAAGACAAAACTACATGCTGCGGTAGTTGAGATACTTCTGGAATTTATGAACTTCAGCATACATGCTAGGGCCAAATGAGCTTCTTTAATTTCCATAATGAAATTGTTTTTGTAAAGTTAAAAATACTGTAATGAGGCCAAAACGGTGTGCTTTCAGGGGGCTCCCACAGCGAAACAAATGAGATTTTAGCTTCTCTAATTGGGCATACTGCAAGCTGGCTTGATGCTGTCCTCAACACAGGGTGTTTGTTATCCTAACAAAAAAAGGGGTCTACAGCTGTCAGCGTAATGCTATATGGCTTTTCAGAAGCCAGGCTATCAGGAGGAAGACTGCTGCTCTCTGGCTGGGACCACCCAAAGGGAGAGATCAAGTATTGAACAGCGCTTCTCTTCCCTGATTAAGAAGTTATTCGTAAGGTAATTTGTTTACAGCTATCAAAGGGAAGCTTTGGAAGCAACTGGGGAGAATTCCCAGAATCCTCTGAAAGAATTTTATTTGATTAAGCAATGAATATGGATATTTTCTCTCCTTTTTCTTCCCCTCCTCTTATGAATTAAATCTCATTACCTGTCAACACAGGCCTTTGGAGTCTAACTGTTTCTGTAGAAAACAAAAGTTAGGCCCATTTTGTTAAGGCAGCTATGCCAAACCCGGCTGGTGAGCTGCCACAGTGGGCACCATGGTAACAGCCTCCAAGCCTCTTTGAGCTCTGGAATGGTTTTGATGTAATATTGTCTTCATTTATTTTTAACCATTACTTTCAACTACAAAAAGAAGTAAAATAGAAGGCTACAATCGAATTAATTTTTAGCCACCAGAAGTCAGTAACTGTATTTTCCCAGTTTGTAATGGGTATTCAGTTTTAGATGTAAATATTCAACAGGATCCAGAAAGATGAATAATTTTCCTGTAAACTTCTACACTATTTAATTTCATTTACTTGATGCTAGACAAGTGAACAATTGGTATACTATCAAAATATATAAGAAATTAATAGCATATTCACCAAATGAATTCAAATATCCTAAATCTAATTATTCAAGAGAATAAATATTTAAAGGATAATGTAAGCTGCTACGGTAGGCTATAATTATACATTACAGTAGGGAAATGTGCATTTCCAATGGCATAGTTCCAAGTGTGTGTGTGTGTGGGGGGGTTACTTTTCTGGAAGAGAATATTATAAATCATCACACAGGAATTAGATGATATAGATTGTATTATAGTAAAACTTTCTCCCCTTGCCCCTAATAGCTTCTACTTTATACTAATTTTATTGTTGTTTCTAATTTGTTCAAAACATTAAACAATCCCACTTTGATAAAACAAAAGGATGTTACTTACTATTCTTAATTTCCATTGGCCTTATTTCACATTTCTGTCTTTTTCAGTAATCTTTCAAACACCAGCCATTTCAAGGACTCTAAACAATTCTTTTTAAGATAAGTTTAAATACAAAAGATACTCTTTGGGAGAAAAATCTGTCATTTAAAATTTTGTACATATCGAATCTATGTAAAAATGAACTGATTCTTTATGTGCATATGTTTTGCAAATAAAAGGAAGAAAATAAAAGCATTGCTCCAGGGTGACGACACTGAAAACCATTTATGGACCAACAATACACAATTGAATTATAAAAAATACAAATTCTGAAATTTCGAGACAACAACAAATTTAGTGATTAAAAGCAGAAATTCTGAAATGTAAGAGATCTGGGCTGCAATCTCAAGTCACTTTCATTAATTGTATGGCCTTGGATACTTTAATCCGTTAAACTTTGGTTTCCTTATGTGTAAAGTGGGGAATCATAAAAGTATCTACCTCACTGAGCTGTTCTGTCAAATACCATCATGCGCATTGACAGAGTGCCTGCACATTAAGCTGTCAGTAAGCTTACGTGGTAAGGATGAAGTGATGAAGAAGGTAATAACAATGACATAGACACCAAGTATTTTGCACTACAAAAATACTATGTCTGAATCTACCAGTGACTAGAAGCCAGAGCACATGCACATGTAAAATATATTTTGTCATTATATCGCTTGTTGAAAACACAGAGTGTTTTCGGTGGGAGGAATATAAAATGCATGTGTTAGAGGCAGGAGTCAGCTGCGGAAAGTGGCGTTAGGAGACTTTTCTAATTGGAAGGAAGAGATGAGGAGATGAGACAATGGTGCAGCCAAAGATGTCTCAGACAGCCCCAGAAAAATTTCTAATATTAAAAATGACTAGAAGCAGAACTTCACTATTGAATGACAATAATCTTTCAACAGACAATTTCAGAGGAGTGACTGGCCTTCTATCATGGGAGCTGTCCAAACTAGAGCCATCTGCATTAATATTTCTTGGAGAAAAACGACTGGTAGAAAGAAGGATTGTAGTTTAATTTGTTAATGGAAGTCTACCAAACAAACTGTGAATCTTCATACCAAACATGCCAAAAAAAATATATAGCTTTCCAAGCTTTCAGAGGCTTCATGAATCCCAAGTGAGAAATTACACTCCTCTCCTATACCAAAAGTATTCGCATGTCCTCTAGATCTTCTGCTTCTCATAATATTTGGCTAAGTCCTACTTTATGATGAATATCTCATATGATTGCAAAAATTGCTATATGTGAAGATTTTAAAAAGTTGGTGAGATTAAACTGAATTATTTAGCTTAAATGTGTTATAAAATTTAATGAACAATACTTGTCAATAACATCAATCTATACAGTGTCTAGCCCTTAAAGTCACTATTTTGTATTAGATCAGAATATCTATTTTATAGTCATTGAAATGGCTTTCTAAACTATTTATATAAATAGGTGATAATAAGAAATTCATTTTGTAGTCTGAAATCCCTTATGGTATGTGGATATCTCAATTCACTAACAGATCGTTTTCTTTTAAAATATGAATATATGTGTATTTGTATGTGTGTGATATATATGCAGATTTTAAAATTCTCTGTATTTATATATATTTAAAGATTATATATATACACACACACACACACACACACTCTTAGGAAAGAATATTTACCCATTTATATTTTCAGAAAGAATTTTCAATTGTGTAAAGCCTTTTGCGACATCTCCACTCATCTCAGACATGAATACTGCAACATGTATGGGCATAGCTGAGGCAAATTTATCATGACAGCAACCAAATAATAAATCTGTATCTCTATAACCAGTTCCATTTCCGAATAATTTCTCTGTCGCACATTATTTTAGTCTGGCAGATTGCTTCATTCTTCTTTTTTTCTTTCCTTTACTTTGGGGTTAAACTGCACTTTCAAATTCACGTTATTTTGCAGATAGCATGTCACCTTCATTTAAGTTGCTATAGCTGGCATTTCTTCTCTATCAGCTGAAGCAGTTAATTTACTTGCATTGACCAGTCAACAGTGTAATCTACCACCTGATAATTGTGTTCTTCTTGGGCCACCAAAGCCTTAAAAGACGAAGAAGACTTAATTTTTGCAGTTTTATAGTTTGAATTCTTATTATATTATTTGATCTTAAATTCTTTGATTTGCTGAGGAACTCTGTGACTGAAAGGGTTGTGTAATTTTTTTTAAAGCAAATCACATTATCCATCTGTGTTGTGTTTAATATAGCAGGTCAGACTATGTTGTAACTGAGGCAGCAATACTGAAATTTCAAACACAGCGAGATATAAGTGCTGTGTGTCTTTAAGAGCTCTGGATAAATTATTTGTTCATATACAGGCAGGTTTTTCCAAATAAAATAATTTCTGTCTTTGACATTACTAAAAGAGTAGAAAACTTTGTAGGAGGAGCAAAAAACAAATATTATGCAACCCTACAACAGATGTATTCAAAGTGTTCACATGCCAGCAATTTAATACTGTAAAGCTAAAATGGAAATATTTTTTAACTCACTAAGTCATACCAAAAGTAAATATTTCTGTTAATCCAAAAATGTTAGACAATTTAAACCTGCTAAAGTTGAATTTCACAGCTATTTTAGTCTTCTGTAAATAATTACTATTTCCACTTTTCTCTAGACAATTATAATACCAGAAAATGCTAATTCATACTTATCAAGATAAGATAGAGCTAGAAACCAGAAACATTCTCTTCAGTCTGTTACTTTATTTTGGGCTAAGAGACGGCAGTTTTGACAGTGGGGCCATCTGCTACTAACTTTTCTCCTCATCATGATGCCAGTCCAGTCAAAAGCAATTAAACCTGTTTTGCCATTATAATATGTAGATAATGATGATAAATGATAGCTCTAAAATGAGTCTCAAATTATGCATACGCTAGGTATTTTCCTTACAGCTACTGATGTAAGAGATATTCCTGTACTTGTGAAATTTTTCAGCTATTTTATTAATGATGTTAGCTCTGTAATGAGCTACCTACCAGGGTATTTTGCAGGCACAGAGCCTAGGAGTCATTATAAATCTATTTATATCCCAGCAAGATGTTTCAAGTGGAGAGTGGAGCCCTAACATTCTGCATCGCTGTTGAACAAAATATATAGCACATACGGCTCCAACTTGCTATGTTTTATTATGTCACATAATCAATAAAACACATAAATACCACAAATAAAAAGTAGCAGGAAGAAAATTCTATGGCTCCAGCACAACATGGGGTTATATAGCAGAGAGAAGATGAGGCTTAATGATTTCTAGAAACAGATACAAACCTATCATTCTTGAGACAAGCCATATATTACCTCTGATTTTCATCAAAAATATTTGGACTCCTTTCAGGGTAGAAACTATGAATAGCCAATGTTCCAAAATGATAATGTCAGTCCTTTTTTTGGATTGGGGATTGCCAAATTGGACAACTGTACTGTTTGTTTGGTTTGGCTTTACAAGTTTGCAGCTAATATAATTATTGTTTCAGACATTTTATTACAATTTTGTTTCCATCTTTTATTTATTTCAAAAAGTAAAAAACAAGAAAAACAGTATTGTTTGGCATATCTTGGGAAATGCCATTCAGATACACTCTGTCATGGTGTCCCATATCACATCACAGCTAGTTATGATACCACACTCCTACCGCAGGTAACTAATGTGGCTTTGCTAATTGAGAGTCACAGAACCGAAGCACTCCTTGTGCTGTTTCCTACCATTATTTTCTCTAGCAAACAACCATTTGGCACAGTAAACAGGTATTAATTATGAATAGCCAACTTTCTAATTCTGTTTTATCATCAAAACACAGACTAATGATTATGGGGAGAGAGAAAGAAACAATTTTGTCAGAAAGAAAAGAAACTCTTAGCAACATTGGAAAATGTTCTGCCTAGCAGTAGTTCATTACAGCCTATCTTTTTCATTACTATGTAACACTCATAAATAAGTCAGAGGGAGGAGGAACGTGGCAACATGAGAAACTCACCAATTATATTCGCCACAATGCTATATAAATGGATGCAGTCTATTGATATTTTAATAGGTCTTCTCATGAGCTATATTGAAAATAGGAATCTCAGTTGCAGCTAATTATCCATTTGCAGACAAAGACAGTATTCATCATGACTTACACAAGCACCCACCTCAATTTCACACTATTCTTCAAATCACCACTTCAGGCCTTACCTTAGTATCCTAGGGTGCTTCCCAGAACACATGCAAATAACAGGCATTTACCCAGAACCCACAAATTGCCGATGATAGAAACCAACATTGTATGTTTAGTTTAGCATTTTTTTTCTTTCACTTTTTCACTTTCCTTGATAGTGAGGCACCTTTTGGTAAGGGTAGTTTTACAGTAGGGGAGATGTGTGGTCAAAATCTTACCTTGGAGAAAATATTTCAAGTTTTAGAAAAACAATAAGGTTGCTTTCCCTCAGTTTCCCCAGCTGTTTAGTAAAATGTGTGTTATGAGTTAATGTATGCAAATGATGACTGAAAAAAGTATTCATTATACCAGAAAATAGCCATTGCAATGAACAACTTAAACATTCTGACACTGGCCTTAGCATGGAAAGTGAAGAGTGGGAAGGTAATAAGAGAGGAAACTAAAATAGAAGGGAAGAGGGACTAACAAGGAGGGAAATGGAGGCAATTTCAAATAATATAAAGAATATGGAATAGCACCCTTGTTTACAACTCGGACAGATGACTATGCATAGAGGAAGCCTAGAGCCCAGAAGTTTCTCTTTAAGTTCGACTTGGGGAACAGCAGTGAATACGATAGAAACAGCTTTGGAACCTCTCAACTCCAAGGGTAGCTCTAGCTCCACCAGCTGTGTGATCTCATTTATTTATCCCAGAACCTCTGTTTCTTCATATGTCAAGTGGATAAATCCAGCTACCTCATAAAATTGCTATGAAGATTAAATAAATGTCACATAAAAGTATCGACCACGTCTCTTGCACAATGTTAGGTGCTAATAACTGGGACTTGTCAGGATTACCTCTTCTACTCAGCATTTATTTCAGTTAAAATTATTTTTCCTGATTATAAAAGTTGTACATAACCATCACGGGAAATACTGTCTTCTTGTTTCTTTCATCACAAAATATGCTTTCAGAGACCTCCACTTATTCTGGGCAGCCAGGGGTTCATAGTCTCCACACTGTGGAGATGCTAAACCTTGATACAAATCACCTGGGGCATTTAAAAACAAATAAGGCAGGAGCCTCTGCTTAACTGATCTGTTGTACAGACTGGGCTTCAAGAGTTTCAAAAGCTATCCAGGTGATTCTAATGTGCAGTTGAGGTTGAGCCCAGGGCTTCATCATGTGTGTAGGTGGAAACAGGCTAGCAAGCAGAGGTGGGTGAGTCACGGTTGAGACTAAGCTTTCTGGTGAGCAGAAAGCCTTAGTTCCTATTTTTAAAGAATCTCTTAAGGAGTGAAAACATTTTCTACTCTGTCTGGGAGGATGAGTGGCGTTTGGTACATGGTATCTTTTTTAAATGTCCAAAACCAGCTAAATAAATATAATGCATTTCATTTTTCCCATTTGGCCCCTTCATTCTCATTAACAGCTGCCAACGTGTTGCCATATTTTTATTTCCCTTGTCAGAGAAGGCAAATTGTTCCCTAAAGAGGATGTGCCAATCAAGAGGATGACAAAGACAGCACGTGGGCCCTCAGAGTCCTTCTTTTTGTCACCCAGGGGGTCCAGCAGTTCTGCTCCTGGCTCATGTATCTATACCCACATTTGGTTTCTTCAACTTTGACATCAGGCTGCCCTGTCTTTTCACAATTAATTTTTTTTTCCCAAAATCCTGGGAACACAAAGTGGTTTTTCATACTATATAATGATAAATGTGTAGTTCTTCATTGGAACTGTACTTTTTGAATGCTTCTTCAACAAATGTTTTAGTCAAATATTTTTCTAGAAATTAAAAGCTGACTTGACTAAATTTAGACTCAAACCTGTCTTCACTGACTTACCTGAAAGTTACACTGTGTTCCAGAAAGTCTGTTAACTCTTCCAACCCTCTATGTAGGGGCAAATTAAGCCACCCACCCACTCTTTTCATCAAGTTCATGAAAATACTGCATTGGCCAGGCACGGTGGCTCACGCCTGTAATCCCAGCACTCTGGCAGGCCAAGGCAGGTGGATCACCTGAGGTCAGGAGTTTGAGACCAGCCTGGCCAACATGGCGAAACCCTATCTCTACTAAAAAAAATACAAAAAATTAGCTGGGCATGGTAGCATACACCTGTAGTCCCAGCTACTCGGGAGCCTGAGGCTGGAGAAACGCTGGAACCCAGGAGGTGGAGGTTGCAGTGAGCTGAGATCGTGCCATTGCACTCCAGCCTGGGCAACAAGAGTGAGACTCTATCTCAAAAAAATAAAACAAAAAGAAAAGAAATAAAAAGGAAACTACTGCATTTTGTTACCTCCTCTGCACAGCTCTGCAGTAGCGGTAAACTGATAAACACTAATCCATCCGCCAGTGCTGTTGACATTAGTCAATTATGCTAGTGCCAAACAAACATAGTTAGCAGTGGAAACATGTTTTATGAATTGCTATTATATCAAAATAGCCATATTGATTTCAACTCCATTTTACTAAGAAAAGCAGAAAAGGGTTTCCCAAGAAGAAAGCGAGAGAGAAAGAAGCAAGGGATTCATTCCCAGTTGTGGGTTTGTTTTTTTTTTTAATTTTTGCCTTGGAGCATGCCAGTTTAGAACTGATGGTTGGATCTTACCCTGCTCTCAATACAGCTTAAAAAAAAAGATGTAGAACCAATTTAAACAGGTAGGGAAAGTCTGTTGGTCTGTTACTGTGGCAACAGTCATCCCCAAGACGCAGCATAACTAATAAGTTAACTAGATGCACCTAGTCCCAACCATCCAGCATAAGCCGTAAAACTAAACTGCTGAGAATCATTGGCAACTTTGCTGAGGGAAGAATGGTGCAAACTGGTACACCAGGGAAGCAGATAATCCAATTTAGAAGTGCAGATTCTCATTTCAGTTTCATTGGCATGTTCATTTTGAACTAAAGGGATCTGAGCAGTAATTCTATAAACAACCAGCACTTAGAAATCAGAGGCAACAAGATTCTCTAGAGGTATAATTGCTTTTAAACCAGGCAACCTGAAATCGTGTCTGTCTGGTGTAGCAGGGAAAAAGGATGGGGTGGGGTGGGTGAATATCAGCTGAAAAAATTAGTAGCTGGCCAAAGGACCGCAAGCCAGCCATGGCTTGGGTATCTCAATATGCTCAATAATGTAACTCAATTCAATAAAATTCAACCAGGATTTTTGAAGGACTTACAATTGTATAAGGCACCATGCATTTTATACAAACTGAATGTTGTAATTGAAGCCATAGTTTGTAATAGTAGGAGAACTAATTATAAAGACAGACCTGATGAAAATCATAGCTCTGCCAACTTACCATCTACAGCTGTGAAAACTTCAGTAGGAAACATGACCTCTCTAATCCCAGTTACATCGTCTCAAAAATGGTGATGATAGTTGTATCTACTTCATAGGTTGTAACTATTAAAGGAATACAGTTCCTGTGTTTATCAAACTTCTCAATATGTTTTAGCCCTCCATATTAGCAACCTTTTATTTATTTATCATTTTGTTCCTATTTTGAATAACAAATACTGTATTGACCACAAAATATATATATACAGGCTTTGTCACCAAAAGAAAAATCCTCCAACAAAAGGGAAAAACGATATGTAGAATTACCCTTTCTGATTGTTTTGTGGTTGAGAGCTATAAGCAGTTAGCAACATTCAGAGACCTGAATATCTAAAGAGTACTGAAATTAAGAAAAGTTGTTTATATGAGCAAAACACCAATAATAAAAGTAAACCACTCTAACCAGGCCTTTGCCCCTCTCCTCCACCTTGTCAATTCAAGGTGACCAGAGCCCACCATGTGGCAGCATGTGGCACGCCCACCATGTGGCAGCATGTGGCACGTTCACCATGCCCCACTCCATACTGCCCTCTCTGCTCTTGGCTCCAGCATACCATATCCTGCTCACTTCCCTCTTACGTCAGTGGCCACATCTTGGTTAGTTTCTCATCTCTTCCCTATCTTTAAAAATTTGAAGTGTCACAGGGCTCAATCCTTGGTCCTCTTCTTCATCTATCTCACTTCCCCAAGAATCTCATCCAGTTTCATGGATTTAAATATCATGTATGACTGCATGCAGTGGCTCACGCCTATAATCCCAGCACTTCAGCAGGCTGAGACAGGAGGATCGCTTGAGCCCAGGAGTTTGAGATCAGGTTGGGCAACATGGCAAGACCCCATATCTACCAAAAAAAAAAAAAAAGAAAAATTTAAAAATTAGCTGGGCATGGTGATGTGCACCCATAGTTCCAGCTACTCTACTTGGGAGGCTGAGGCAAGAGGATCCCTTCAGCCCAGGAGTTTAAGGCTGCAGTGAGCTGTGACTGCACCACTGCACTTCAGCCTGGGCAATGGAGCAAGACTCCATCTTTAAAAGTAATAAAAATTTAAAAAATTATGTATATGCTGATACCTCTCCCATTGATATCTCTAGCCTTAACTCCCCTGAACAAGACTGCCCATTCAATGCTTCCACCTTGGCATCTAAAACACATCTCAAACTCAACATATCTAAACAAAACTGAACTTCTCCAAGGCCCACAAAACTTGTTCTAGTCTTGTCCATCACAGTTCATGCCAATTTCATCCTTATATTAGAGACACCCTTAACCCTGCTTTTCTTTCGCACTCCACATCCAATCTTTTCAGAAATTCTGTAGTCTCTACATCGAAAATACGTCCAGAATCAAACCACTTCTCACAATCTCCACTGCTATCACCCTTATGAATGCCCCAGTACCTCTCACTTGGATAACTGTGTTAGCCTCCTAATAGCCCCCTTACTCCCCTACAGTTTGTTTGTACCACGACAGAGGGATCTTTTTCAAATATAAGGCAGATCATGGCATTCTTCTGCTCAAAGCCCTGCAAGGGCTTCCCATTTTGTTCAAATGGTAGGATCCTACACAATCTAACCCCTGCTACTCTCTAACCTCACCTCCTACTATTCACCTCCGAATTTATTTCCCTCCAGCCTCCCTGGTTTCCTTGTCATTTCTAGAAAGTTCCAGGCATGTTTTTTGAGACCCCCCACTTTAATTATTCCCACTCTCTGTCCCATACATGAATCAGAGGACAATGACTTTATCCTCAAATGCAGGGTAGATCCTGACTAATATAAACCAATCAGATAATGCTATTTTACCTGGTGACAGTTATTGGTCCTAGCGAGGTAAGCTGCTCCAGTCAGACTGAAGGGAAGGATTTTTGTTCCACATTTCGAGGATGGGTTTCTCTCTTACTTGAACAATTAAGCTCAGATTGCCACTGGCAGCAACCTTGCAACCACAAAGAGGAAGCCAGTTCCTTCCTAGGAAGCCGATAGCAAGGACCCCAGATTAGAGAGACAGAACCAGGTTTTCAATATTGTCTTTGAGCCCTGACCATACTATGACTAGAACAAGCCTGTCTTAGTTCATCTAGGCTGCTATAACAAAATCCCATATATGGAGTAGCTTATAAACATCAGACATGTATTTTAAGTCCTGGAGGCTGGGGAATCCAAGATCAAGTTCCTGGAAAATTTGGCACGTAAGTGCCTGCTTCGTGTTCATAGATGGCACCTTTTAGCTGTACCCTCATATGGTGAAAGGGGAAAGAGGTCTCTCCCGATCCTCCTTTTTTTTTTTTTTTTTTTTTTTTTTGTTTTGAGACAGACTCTCACTCTCACCAGGCTGGAGTGCAGTGACATCATCTCAGCTCATTGCAATCTCAGACTCCTGAGTTCAAGCGATTCCTTTGTCTCAGCCTCCCGAGTAGCTGGGACTACAGGCATGCACCACCATGCCTGGCTAATTTTTTGTATTTTAGTAGAGACAGCATTTCACCATGTTGGCCAAGATGGTCTCGATCTTCTGACCTTGTGATCCACCCGCCTCAGCCTCCCAAAGTGCTGGGATTATAGGCGTGGGCCACCCCAGCTGATCCTCCTTTTTAAGGACACTAACACCATTCATGAGGGCTCTCCCCATGACCTAATCACCTCACAAAGGTCCCAACTCCTAAAGTCATCACCTTTAGGGGTGAGGATTTCAATGTATTAATTTTGTGGGAAAAAAACATCCAGACCATAGCATAGTCCCATCTGTGGAGTAGTAGTTCTATAATGTAAGAAATGTCTGTAATGCTTATGCTGGTTTGAGTCAGGTTTCTCTTACTTGCAGCCAAAAGCATTCTAAAGATATAAGGGTTGATAGAACAAAGATGTCACATATGAAAAGTAAGACATAGGGTTGAACCAATCATGCCTGCTAAATTTCACTTAGACCTTGACTCCTGCATGATTTGACATCTATAAGATGGGAATTTTAATTCATACACCATGTAGTATTTTAACAATTAAATGAAATTCTATTAATCATAAAACACCACATATCTGTTCATCCACTATATTTTATCCTTGAGCACTTTATCCTGAAGCACCAGGTAAACATCTTAGAAATTAAAATATTTAATGTAATATCCCAGCAATGATGTATGACAACATGTGTGAAGTATTACCAATCAGAGAGGCTCACCCAAGCTTTGGTGTCCAGGGTTTTTTCTGGGGGTCAGTTCTGTATATGTGGAGCACCCATGTGACCAGCCTAAGATACTCAGTCTCCAGCCCCTACATCCTCAGAGGACAAATTGATGAAATATGACTCAGGGCTCAAGTCAGCAAAACTAGGCCTTCACCATAAATCACATGGTTAGCATACACTATCTGGTATGGCAACTAAGACTGAGAAGCTATGGTTTATCTTACTGAAGTCATCAATTACTCCTGTTAAAAGAAAAACTTCAGCCAAATTAAATGTAAGGGAGTTTAATTGCACAATAAACGATTCATGAATCAGCAAGTCCCCAGAATCACAGCAGATTCAGAGAGATTCCAGGGATGCTTCATGGTCAGAACAAATTTATAGACAAAAAAAAGGAAGTGATGTACAGAAATCAGAAGTGAGGTACAGAAACAACTGGATTAGTTACAGGTTGGTGTTTTCCTTAATTGAACACAGTTTGAACACTCAGCAATCTATGAGTGGTTGAAGTATGGCTGCTGGGATTGGCCAAGACTCAGCTACTGTTTCAGGCACATACTCCTAAGTTAGGTTTTCAATCTTGTCTGCCTATTAAACTAGGTTATGGTTCATCCACAAGGAGTCCTTCTCAGGCCATATTTAGTTTGCTTTAGCACTCCTTTCTTCTTCCCTTCACATTCCATATCCCTTCCATCTGGAAATCCTGCAGTTCTACCTTTGAGATTGATACAGATTGTGACCCCTTCTAACCACTCCATGGCTGTCACCAGAATCCCAGTCTGAGCCACCAACATAGTTGAGTAGAATTATTACAATAGCCTCCCATCTCATCTCCTTGCCCTATAAAGTCGATTTTCCTCACAGAAACCAGAGAAATCCTTTGAAAACATAATTTGGATCATGTTACTCCTCAAGACCCTCCGAAGTCTTCCCATGTGTCCTGGAGTAACCATCCGGCCCTACTCCTTCCATGATATCACACCCTCCTCACTCCCCTCCTCACCCTGCTTCAGCCCTACTGGGTTCCTTGTTCTTCCTTGAACACCAGACAAGCTCCCCGGTTCTGGCCTTTATACCCATTGTTTCTGTGACTGGAATGCTTTCTCGAGACATCCACTTGATTTCCCCCCTCATTCCCTCTACTCTCTGCTCAAGTATCACCTTGTCAGTGGAACCTGCCCTCATTATCTCATTTGAAACACCAACCTCCATCTCCCCATCTCTTTCTGCCTCCCTACTTGCTTTATTTTGCCTCCTAACATCTGATGTACAATATATTTATTAACATTTATGTTTATTGTCTGCCTCCCCCAACTAGAGTGGAAGCTCCATGAGGGCAGAAAAAATGGTTGAAACACCACTTTCTCCCCAGTACCTAGAATAGGCATGGGCACATAGTAGACACTCAAGTTGTGAAGAAGAAGAAATAAAGCCAAGTCGAGGTACCAGGATACAGTACTGGTTGTGTTGTGTTACATGTATTTGTTTGCATAGTCAGAGTTTCAGGCCTTGGGATAAAGAGCCCTGTCCCCAGTGTGCAGTAAAGGGTTAATCCAGCAGACGTGGAGGGTTAAACACTTCAAAGGAAGACCTGGCCCTAGACAAGCCTGTGGGAGAGAAGCTCTTAGTATGTCCTGCTTGATAAGTGTGTCGTTGTGTACCTGAGGCCTCAGATCCTACCAGACAGTGTATGCTAACAATGCTATTTGTGAATGCCTGTTTTTGCTGTCCTGAGCTCCAGGCCACCCTGTACTAATTTGTCCTCTGAGGATGTGAGGGATAGAGACTGAATATCTAAGGTCAGCTATATGGGCTCTCCACACCTACAGAACTGATCCCTGATCAAAACCCTGGACACCAAGGCTTGGGTGAGCCTCCCTTGGTAATACTTCACACATGTTGTCACACATCACTGCTGGGAGAATTAAGCCCTATCTGTGTGATTCCATTGAGAAAGGACAACTGGAAGCTTGAGCTGGTCTCTCCTGGATTCTGTCCTATGTGCCTTTTTCATTTGCTGATTTTCATCTGTATTCTTCTGCTATAGTAAGCCATAAACATGCATGTAACAGCTTTTCTGAATTCTGAATTTGAGTCCTTCTAGTGAATCTTCCAATCTGAGGGGAGCCCTGGGGACCACCAACCCATCCAGCATTTAGCATGGTATCTGGCACACAAGTGTACAATAAAGGTCAATTGGGTGAGTAAATGAATGAACAAATGAACTGAGATAAGGGATCAATGGCAGGTTAACCAGCCATCCAAATTCTTCTCTTCTCTCCACTCTTTCATTTGGTCTCTCCCAATCCATGTTTCCTTCCTTCTCCCACTCTAATTTCAAATCCTAGATCTGACTACTGTCTCATAAAACAGCAGCCCTTAAAACTGTCACAAAACATAAGAATGGTTGACAGAAAGGTAAGATTTAGAGATCAAGACCATTTGGGTAAACAGGGCTCTACCTCTGCAGATCTCCTTTCAGGCCAGTGTTCTGCATGGGATAATTTGTTTTGCTGCCTGATTCCTGCCCTTTGACCTGGCTTGAACCCAATTCAGGAATGCATCCACCAAGATCTGGCTCCAGCTTTCCCTTGCTATTCCACACTGAATCAATAATAAGATAACCTTCTTTGTTTGCTTGGAATTTGATGGCCTAGTGACAGACAGGACAGAAAAGCTGCCATGGCTTTAGTGTGGCTACACCATGCTCATGTATGATGTCACATGTATGTGTGAGATTTAATGATGGATGATAACATTCAAGGTCTTGCGTGGGTTTCCTCTAGCTCACTTCATTGGCTTCTGTCATTTTAACAGTCACCAAGGAAGAAAAAATATGGTTCTCATTAATACCCCGAATTTGACCTTCCACTCATCTTGAATGGAAGTTCAGTTACAGCCTGGAATGCAATTGTACCTATTAAAAGAGTAGAGATGTCCTCTTTCCTGATATTACTTTATTTTTCTCATAGAGAACAAAGTAGAAAGGAATAAAGTTAGGGCTGAAGTAGACAGGGTTACGGTGTTCAAAATAAGAAAACTATGAGATATCCTGCTAGGCTGGAAATTAAGGCAAAACTGTCTCATGAAATCATTTCTTTAGAGAGAAAAAAAGAAACATAAAAATAACCTATAATCAGAACTTGCCAGAATTAGGAAAAATCAAGCCTACGGGGTCTTGCTCTGTCACCCAGACTGGAGTAAAGTGGCACAATCACAACTCACAGCAGCCTCGGTCTCCTGGGCTCAAGTAATCTTTCCACCTCAGTCTTCCAAGTAGTTGGGACACTAAAGGCATCCACTCCCTGCTAAGTCTAGTGGTTCCGAGTTGCCTGGAAACCTATTAAAAATTGAGCAGAGTTCATTTCTGTCACTTGCAACCAAATAAACAAAAATAATAGGCACTCTATACAACTTTTTTTTTTTTTTTTTAGACAAAGTCTTACTCTGTCACCAGGTTGGAGTGCAGTGGTGTGACCTCGGCTTACTGCAACCTCTGACTCCCTGGTTCAAGTGATTCTCCTGCCTAGCCTCCTCAGTAGCTGGGACTACAGGCACAGGCCACCACACCCACGTATTTTTTTTTTTTTTTTTTTTTTTTAGTAGAGGTGGGGTTTCACCATGTTGGCCATGATGGTCTCGATCTCCTGACCTCATGATCTGCCTGCCTCGGCCTCCCAAAGTGCTGGGATTACAGGCGTGATATACAACTTTTTAAAAAGATGAATCCACACAAGAATCTGTCATAGAATGGTTTAACAGGGGTTCCACAGATAGTTCTAAAAGTCTCCAGTGTAATTGTAATCATTGCAGTAAAGTAATCATACCCCAGTGATATTTGTCTCAGAGACAGGACAAAGTATTCATTGTTAAGCAAATGAATAATGCAAACAAAGGTAAAATTTGGTCTGCTTTAGCATGAAGGCCAGCAAACTTTCATATACTCATAAAACAATTCTGTGTAGGGTGGATGGACTGATTCAAAAAGCACTTTCACTTCATGTACTTGAACGTGACATAGAATTTCGTTACAAAGCCTGTAATTCTGATTTTATACTTAAAAAAATGGGACTAGACTTCCCTCAATTGAGAACAATAAGCCCAGTTTAATGATCCTTAGAATTAATTTAAAGAGAATATAGAGCACATCGCTGGTTTTACACAATATCTTTATTTTCTTTGCCAAAAGGTGTTGACTTTGATGCAATCATTTAGACATTTTAAAAAGATATTTATTAATCTAGGTACAGCAGAGTATGATGTCTTATGAGCCATACAGTCTCTACCTTAATGAGTTTCTAATTTAATTGAGAGGCGAAGGCATTTACAGGTCCATGAAAAATTAAGTTTAAAAAAGCAAAATAGCAATAAGACACAGGAGATTACTCAAGAAGAGAATCAAACCCAGGCCCTACATTGAAGTGTCTCATAACATAGTTAGAGAAATAAGACAGTTGAAAACAGATCTATATTAGAACAGAGCCCATGCTATACCAGTGATATAAAAAAGTGATCTGGGGAACAGAGGAGGGAGCCATTAATTCTGTCTCACACATCCATGAAGGCTTCATAGAGGAGTTACAACTAATATGGAACTTGCTGGATAAGCATGATTTAATATGGCAGGGATGAGGAGAAAAGCATTCTAGCCTGAGGGAACTATAAGAACAAAATTAAAACAGACTCATCTATCCAAGGGAGTGGTGACTAGGCAAACGTGCATGGAGCGTGAGTTACATGGACAATGTAGAGTCAGGTTAGGCCATGCTAGCAGGTTTGTACTTAAAGTTAATGAATGAAAAATCAAGTGCTGGTGTTTTTAGAAACAACATCATATAATTTGCATTGTATAAAGATCATTCCAGCAACTATGTACAAGACAGATTAAAGGGAGAAGAAATCAGAAGGACTTATATTTCATCCATCCATATGCCCATCCATATACTCTGTGGAGGATTAAATGATAGCAGCTTGTGTTTCTTCCTTTAGGATGGAGGCTGCAAACTCATGAGCCTTGGACACAGCTAAACTTCTGCTATGTTTAGCATAGCTGTATTTTGTTTGTTTGTTTTAATTTGATCCAAAGTTTAAAATGAAGAGATTTCCCATAAAAACCTAAATGTTCCCTTTCACTGAAAAATTAGATCTAGCAAAACTGGTCCCACATTTTCAGCCAAAGTATTGTATTGAAATGAACCCCTGAATGAGAGGCATTAGTAACAATTTTCATAGTCTCCATCATTTCTACTTTGTCCCTGATGTTGAAGCCAAGTGTAAATGACCACAGTCAGTGTACTTCCACTGCTTATTTTTACAGTAGAGAACACTTTGTACCTATATAACTAGAGAAAATGAGAAAGTAAGAGATAGATAACAGAGCATCTCATTTCAAGAAAAATAGGAGAGAGCATGCTTCATTGTAGAAATGATTAACTGTCCCATGGTTTTAGTACAAATACATTGTCTGTGTTGGAAGAATAGCTTAAGATACTCATTTGCTTATATCATTTCACCATGCTCATCTATGTTACCTGCTTTGCAATTAAATGTCCAATGCCAAAGAAAGGAGAGGTTTAGGGTAGGCCTTCCTGAGAAGGTGCCATTTGAACTGATATAGGTTTTTGTCATTGCGTGATATAGTAACTCCAGATTCATCAAAATTTCCATGAGTCAACTTGTGTTTTCCTCCCTTAAGTTGATTCTAGTATGCTAAGGAGCTGTGGTTACTGAGAAAATGTGGCCTGGTACAAGTCACACATTCTTTCAACAGATATTTGTTGATCATTTACTACTGGGTTCTTGGCATTCTGCTAGATTTGGGAGATATAGTGGCAATCAAAATAGATATGTACTAATGTTTACAATAAAAGCTAAGGAGATAGATAATTAAATAATAAATTATAATAATATATAAATGATATATTAGGAGAGGTTGAGGTAAAAATGAGAGAACATAGCAAAGGCACCATGTCAATTAGGAATGTTTTTAGCTGCAAGTAATAGAAAGTCTGATGATGGCTTAAACAAATAGTTATTTTTCTCATAGAATTAGAAATCAGGACATAAGCAGCTTCTGGTGTTTATGTGGTGGTTCCAGCATGACAAGGCTGATGTTCCTGTGATTTCCTAGGCCTCTCTTTTGTGGTCACATGAAGTATTTATGATGCATGATGGACAGGAATTGGTTTTAGATATGGGGGAAAGGACAGCAAGAAGCAGGCATGGCACAGATCTCTAACCTGGAGAACTTCATAGAAGTGGAGAAATTTCCTGAGATAAGGGCCACGGGAGGAAGAGCAAATTTGTGAAGAAGGGTGAGTTAAACTGAGCCTGAGACATCCAAGAAGAGGTATCAAGAAGGCCATTGGTTAGGCAGGAATCTGGCCTGGAAAAGAGATCTAAGCTGAAATCATCAGCTTGGGAATTGTTTTGAACACTGAAGGCTTTACCAACCCAGTATTTCCTTGTCTCTATTTGAATAACAAAGCTAACTCTTTCCTAAAGAGAATGTATTTTATACAGTTCAAACTGAGCTGACATCATCCCCTTTCTCCTGCTACCATAGGAATGAACATCTGACCTAGACCTGGCCAATCAGAATACTTAACCACTCTAGCCACTGGGATTGGTTCAGGAATGAACCAATCAGAATTCTTCCAGGGAATGAGAGGAAAAACTCTCATTCTTCACTAGGATTGCTAAGCGGACTTGAAGAGACTTTGCCCCAGAGATGACGAGAAGAAGTGGACCTCAGATGCTGGTGTTTGGGTACAAGGATGCACACTGAGACCTGATGGAAGTAAAGCACTGTACTTCTCCAGTCTGTAAACCAAGAGATTATCTTTTTTTAAACCTAAGACTCTTTATGTTGTATTTCTGCCTGTTGAAACCCAAAGAGTATTGACTAATATAAGACCGTTCATATTTGGATGGTGATTAAAGCCATAGAAGCAGATAAGATCACTCAGGGAAAATATATAGAGTGAGAAAAAAAAAATCGATCTGAGAGAGAGTCCTGAGGATCCCAGACTTTGCAAATGCACAAAGGAGACCAAAAATGGTGGGCCAGAGCTATGGGAGGAGAGCCAGGAGAGAAAGGACAGCAGCTGAAGGAGAGACAGGATCAAGGAAGGAATTCTACCACAGTTGCACATATGTAATGCAGTAGGCTCTGTATTGGTCAGGACTCTGGCTTGCAATGACAGAAATCTTATTCAAATTGACTGAAGGAATTGGAATGGCTGAGTCATGCTAGAGGCTGGTACAGCAGAATGTAGGCACTCCACCATGTTTATAGAAATCCCCTCTTGCCATGTTAAGCTCTGCTTTCAGGCATTCTCTAATCAGGTGCTGGCAAAGTGGTCAAAAGCAGCTTCAGTTTGGCACCCTCAATGGAGGAGGAATAACTCTTTACCATGAGTCCTGCAAAGTCCATGGACTGAGGATGACTTGACCTAAAAAGTGGGAGGTGAGTGGGTCCTCCCCTTTTGAGCCACATGGATGTAGACTGAGGGTGGTCTGGTTCCCACTAGAACAGAAAGTATTGTTACCAGCTGTGAGACTGAAAAACAAAAGGGGGCAGGGATTTAAAAACACTATAGCCATGGGATTGACAGAACTTTACACCAACTGGACCATTAGAGGGCTGACAGAAGAAAAGAAGTCTAAGGTGGCTTTGAACGTTATAGATTGGCCAAGTGGATGAAGGTGAAGCCATATACTGAGAAATTTGCAAAGGAAAGAAAGTAAAGGCTAACAGCTTAAGAAATCTGATTCAATGTCCTTTGAGGATACTTCCAACTTAACATTTTGTAGTACTAGGGATAAACTATTGGAGCCTCAAAGAACAAAAAGGAGTGGAATAGCTTTTGAGTAGATGACCAATAAAATCAAGCAGCAGAAATGAGGTTGAGATATTCAGGGCACCACTAGCATCCAGAGAAATTTATTGTAGTTGAATTTGAATATTTACTTTTTTTATTTTTACTTATTTATTTATTTCTTTGAGACAGAGTCTTGCCCTGTCACCCAGGCTGGAGTGCAGTGGCACAATCTTGGTTCACTGCAACCTCTGCCTCAGGGTTCAAGCAATTCCTGTGCCTCAGCCTCCCCAGTAGCTGGGACTACAGATGCACACCACCATGCCCAGCTAATTTTTGTATTTTTAGTAGAAACGGGTTTTCCCCATATTGGCCAGGCTGGTCTTGAACTCCTGACCTCAAGTGATCCTCCTGCCTCAACCTCCCAAAGTGCTGGGACTACAGGCATGAGCCACCACACCCAGCCGAATTTGAATATTTCTGATATATAGCTTCTATTTAAGTGGTCACTGAACCTAAGAATTGTGATTCAAAACGGAAAGGAACCATGGGTCATTAGTATGAATTGATTTTTTTTAATTATTTTTATTTTTATGCTTTTCTTTTTTTTTTTTCCTTGAGTTGAGATCTCTCTAGGTTGCCCACCTGGTCTTGAACTCCTGGGCTCATGTGATCCTCCCATCTCAGCCTCTTGAGTAGCTGAGATTACAGGTGCATGCCACCATGCCCAGCTCCATGAGTATAAGATTGTGTGAAAAGAACATGAGAGCTGTACTTTGTTCATTAAATACAGGGAGCCAGGACCTTCACATGTCCCTGAGAAACTGGGCCATGAGTGTCCAAGGCTAACATAACTGGGAGGCCTGCTCTTAGGCAACATTTCATCAAATACGGTGTACACGTGCACAGGAGGGAGAGAAGTAAAAGCAGCATTCTGCTTTGCTTTGCTTTCATGCTATTCTAAAAATGATTTAATATAAGTATACACCAATATGAATGGAAAAGAGCTTGGTGGAAGGCCTAATATCAAGTGTATTAAAAATGTATAACACACTGTATATTCTCATAGGCACCCTATTCGGGACTTCTACAGCTGATAAAATGACATAAAAATGTGATTAATAATATTGTAAAACCTGTTGATTGGAAAACTCAGGGACATATGACAGATTGACCTGACTCTGATTTAAGCCAATATCACTGAAATAACCTTTCAGATCCTGAGAAAGAATAATGTCTTGCCTGCAGGACAGAATGCAACATAAGAAAATGCAGTTGTCTTCTGAGGTTTGTTTTCATACATTAAATGCCCTCAGAACATTTTATATCTGAATCTTTATGTCTAGATTCCAAGCATCTAGCCTAGAATTGCCACTATTTCATTAACCCTTCTAAATCTGTCTTATAATTTTTGATGCAAAAAAAACAATAGAAGAAAGGAAATAAGCCAAGATGCTAATAGTGAAAATTTTTAGGTGATGAGTTTTAGTGATTTTCATTCATTTTTCTTCATGTTATGGCATTTTCCAAGTTTTCTATAAAGATATGAGATTTGGTATAAAAGGAAAGCAAAGTCTACATAAAAAAATTAAGAAGTTAATTTTAAAAAGCATCTTAAAAATAAAAATGTAAGTGTTTCTATTAGCTCTAGATTAAAAGGCCACTAAGATTTCAGTGAATCTAATAAGCAACCAATGCACCAGAATGACTTGCATAACCACCATTGTCACTGCACATTCCCAAGACATGTCAAACTTCTATTCTTTATTTTGGTTCTTATGCATCTTAAAGAGGACTGTTCATCTGCACATCTCAACTACCTGCTCTCTTTTGATTAGATGACTCTACCTTTAGAGTGAGCACCTTTTCTTTTTGCCTCCAAGTGTCTTTTCTTCTGTTATCCATATCCCAAATTCCCTTTAAGAACTAGTCCTACATCCCTTTAAGAACCAGAAAATGAGTTTATAATAGAGTAATTGTAAACTCTAGCCTCTAAGAGTAGGCATGTGACTCACTGCTGGCCAATCAGAAGATCATATTCCTTGGCTACAGAAATTGGTTCAGGAATAGGCAGGTGATTAGTCTTAGGTAATGAGACACAGTAAGATGAATGAAAAAGCTCATGCTCTTTTCTGCTGGACTTTAATCTGGGTAAGTACATGTCAACAGCTTTTTGTAGTTGTTTTGCTGGCATATAAAACCCAAGAATGAAACTTGCTACATATGTATACTTGTGCCATGTTGGTGTGCTGCACCCATCAACTCGTCAGCACCCATCAACTCGTCATTTACATCAGGTATAACTCACAGTGCAATCCCTCCCCCATCCCCCCTCCCCATGATAGGCCCCGGTGTGTGATGTTCCCCTTCCCGAGTCCAAGTGATCTCATTGTTCAGTTCCCACCTATGAGTGAGAACATGCGGTGTTTGGTTTTCTGTTCTTTCGATAGTTTGCTGAGAATGATGGTTTCCAGCTGCATCCATGTCCCTACAAAGGACACAAATTCATCCTTTTTTATGGCTGCATAGTATTCCGTGGTGTATATATGCCACATTTTCTTAATCTAGTCTGTCACTGATGGACATTTGGGTTAATTCCAAGTCTTTGCTATTGTGAATAGTGCCGCAATAAACATACGTGTGCATGTGTCTTTACAGCAGCATGATTTATAATCCTTTGGGTATATACCCAGTAATGGGATGGCTGGGTCATATGGTACTTCTAGTTCTAGATCCTTGAGGAATCGCCATACTGTTTTCCACAATGGTTGAACTAGTTTACAATCCCAGTAACAGTGTAAAAGTGTTCCTATTTCTCCACATCCTCTCCAGCACCTGTTGTTTCTTGACTTTTTAATGATTGTCATTCTAACTGGTGTGAGATGGTATCTCATTGTGGTTTTGATTTGCATTTCTCTGATGGCCAGTGATGATGAGCATTTTTTCATGTGTCTGTTGGCTGTATGAATGTCTTCTTCTGAGAAATGTTTGTTCATATCCTTTGCCCACTTTTTGATGGGGTTGTTTGTTTTTTTCTTGTAAATTGGTTTGAGTTCTTTGTAGGTTCTGGATATTAGCCCTTTGTCATTATGCACATGTACCCTAGAACTTAAAGTATAATAATAATAAAAAATAATAATAATAATTTTCATTGCTATATAATATTACACTGTAAGAATATACGGTAATTTATTCACTTTTCTGTTGGTGAACACTACATTTGTTTCCACATGTTTGTTATTACGAAGGATGCAGCTAAAAACATTCTTGCGTAGGGGTGGAATTGCTGCATTATAGGTCTACAAATATTTAACTATCAGATATTACTATAATGGTTGCTGTAATATGCTCTCACCAACACGTAAGAGAGTGCTCATTTTTTCACATTTTCAACAAGTGGCATTAATAGTCTTTTTTTTGCTAATCCAATAAATGTTAATATAATCTCATGGTGGTGTTAGGTGTTTAGTTTGAATTTCTCCAATTGTGAAGTAAAGTTGAACCTTTTAAATAAGCTTATTGGCCACTTATGGTTCTCTTCTGTGAATTGCCTATTTATGTGTTTTGCCCAATTTTAAATTGAGTATTATCTTTTTCTTACTGATTTGATATATTTATATATTCTGGTTAATAATCTTTGTTAATTATGCATATTACAAAGATCTTTTTCCAGGTAGTGACTTATCTTTTCAACTTTTAAAATGTTATGTTTTAATGAATAAAATTTTTTTATATAGCCAAAAAAAAAAAAAAAAAGAAAGAAAGAAAGAAAGAAAGAAACTTGCCTGGAGAAAGATTATGCCCTCTTTATGTTGTTTGAGCCCCTGGGTCAAGCCAGTCCTAAAACTTTCCCTACTGTTGTAGGAGCCAACAAATTATTTTTGTGGTTATGCCAGTATAAGTTTTTATCCCTTATTATTGAAAGAGTTTCAACTGATAGAACCTTTTCTCTATGTAATACCCTACTCAGGGTCATTGTTACCAGAGGATTCATTCAATTGTACTTGTGTCAGAGGCATTTGAAAAAGAGCAGCTCCATCTTGAATAGGGGCTGAGAAAATGAGGCTGAGACCTACTGGGCTGCATTCCCAGGAGGTTAGGCATTCTTAGTCACAGGATGAGACAAGAGGTTGGCACAAGATCATAAAGACCTTGATGATTAAACAAGTTGGAGTAGTGAGGCTGGCCAAATCCCACCAAAACCAAGATGGCCACAGAGTGACCTATGGTCGTCCTCACTGCTCATTAGCATACTAAAAGACACTCCCACTAACACCATGACATTTTACAGATGCCATGACAATGTCCAGAAGTTACCCTACATGGTCTGAAAAGGGGAGGAACTCTCAGCTCTGGGAATTGCCCATCCCTTTCCCAGAAAACTCATGAATAATTCACCCCTTGTTTAGCATATAATCAAGAAATAACTATAAGTATCCTTAGGAGGCCAGCAGCTCAAGTCACTGGTCTGCCTATGCAGTAGCCATTCTTTATTCCTTTACTTCCTTAATAAACTTGCTTTCACTTTACTGTTTAGACTCCCCTCGAATTCTTTCTTGTGCGAGATCCGAGAACCCTCTCTTGAGGTCTGGGTTGGGATCCCTTTCCAGTAACACTTGGAAAAGATAAACAGGGTTGTACAGGCAGACTCTTGGAACTACTCCTTTTACTTCATAATCTTTAGAGATTTATGTAATGCTTTGCCTTTTAGAGCTTAAGGACCAAATTTTGCACAATGGATACATAAGCACAACTATTAATGCTTATATTACAAATAAATTAATTTTAAAGTTAAGTAACATACACATACATTAATACACACTAATGCATTTTTCAAAATGCTTTGGAAAGTTCTAAGCAGTGTCTTAACAAGAGTTCTTATGTTTTGAGCAATATACTAAAACCTCAAACAAAGATTCTCAATCCTAAGTTCTCCCTCTACAGCAATTGAAGGTTGAGGAATTTTTGTGTGAAGATACAAACATTTTACCTAGTTTAAGCTCAGTTACACCCTACTTAAGAGCCCAGATATAAACAAGGACTACAGGAGAACTTCTATCATGGTTCACAGAAAATGACAATAAACCCACACACTGATTCTGAGGCAACTCTGCAGTAGAAGGAGAAGGTTTGGGGAAGAAGAGAATGTATGGATTTTTTTCTCCTTCCTCCATAGGAGAGGGATTCAGTGACACATGGGAGAAAATTTGATGGTGAATGAAGTCAGAAAAGAGCAATGAATGGCCTTCTCCATCATTGCCCGAGATGATTATTTCAGGCAGTGGGCAGTGGCCTTCCCTACAGTGCCAATGTGCTTTACTTCCATCTGTTATAAAATTGTCCTAATATAATAATTTCATTTGAACAGGGTACTTTTTGTAACTTTCAGACAAAGGCATGGATAAATATACCAATGGACTGTGTCTGCAATATGAATATACCTCTTAGGTGGGATACTCTTATTCAGTGCACATTCTGCATAACTCTACATGGCAACCCTGTAGGCAAAGCTTATGGTAAAAATATGCACATAGTGGACACCAGTCCACTTTGAAACGGTTCAAATCTTTTCTGATCCTTCTCTCGTATTTCTGCCACAGAGAAACGCTTTCACCAATATTGGACATGTTAGATCTGCTCATCCTCTCTTTCTTTGACAACAGGTCACAAAAATGCCAATACCAGCTGGAGAAAGGAACCAACCATATTTTAATACTTGTCATATGCTGGTAAATATACATACCTTCCCTCTGTTTCAAAATTATCTTTTTCTTAACTTTTGTTTTATTACAAAGTAGTTTTCTTTAAACCCAAGCAAAACAGTAAAGTTTAAAGAAAAACACAAGAGACTTCTTCCTAATCACCATGCTTACTCCTCATAGATAAAAAACAGTAAGAACTTCTTGAGAGTTCTTCCAGGAAGTTTCTATATACTTATGTATCACTAGCAAACAAACAAATAAAACTTTGTGCATAATAAATATGAATATTCAGATAAATGGGGGTGTTTAGCAATGCGAGGATAAGTATCCATTTCCCCCAGTATGCCACCTGTTAGTCTGAATAGGCAGACCCAGAAAGTCGCCTTGAAGGAAACATCTTCATTCTGCAAAGAAAAAGTAGCTGCTCATAGTTATAAGGAAAGCAGACACTTGGTGTCCTAGGATGAGAGTGTAAAAGGACCAATTCATGCATTTGTGCTTTAGCAAAAGCCACCCCATCCTTGGTATGCAGAGTTTGGAGAAGAGGTAGATCAATGTGTAAAAGAACCCTTATCTTCATTGTCTTCTGGGAAAGAAAGGAACCTACAGTTCAACCCATGCCTTAAGTTAGGGAAACAGGTTGGGTGGCAGGAGGACCATCAGGAAAGGATACTGAGGCCTTGTCGAAGAGAAAAAGGACATTGACTTATCACCAGGACCCAAGGGTTTCCATGGAAGCACTCTAACAGGGAACACAGCTAACACTGGACTTGTGATTGAGGGAATAATGGCAGAGCCTGTGGGTGCAAACTGAAAATACCTATACCTCTACAGCACAAACATGAGCCATCTCAGCTTCCCAGGATCCTGGAGGAATGAGGCAAACCAGCAGCTGTGGGCAAGAGTCACCTGGCTGTTGGTTCCAGGAACAGTCAGTACAACATAGACTGAAAGGGAGAAGCAGTATCAGGACAGGACTGAGCAGCCTCTGCTATGATGGCTGCCCCTGGTGCTGGGAGCTGGGCTGACACCCTAGCTTTGAACAGGGTAAACCCTGGGGCTCTTATATAATTCATTAGGACCGGTGGACCTTTGAGCACTTAGTGGGAAAAAAAATCAGAGAAATGGACTATGTGTGTACCAAAATAGTGAAACAAAGCAAACTGTTTACATACAAGATACCAGATATTTTATGTTTATATATGCTTACTGTATGTATGTGTATACACATACACATAGATATATTCTTGCATGTGTGTGACATTTATCATATACTATTCTTCAATTAGCTATTTCATATCATAATATACCTTGGGCATCCTTCCTTATCTGTATATCTATCTCATTCCTTTTATTACTACATGTAGCTCCATTGTATAGGTTTATTATTTATCTAATTAGTCCTCTATTGAAAGACATCTAAGTTGTCCCTAGTTATTTACCAAAACAAATAATGTTGAAATAAGTATTCTGGCACATATGTTTTTATTATCAGTGAGATAAACTGCTAGAAGTAAAACTGATGGTCAAAGATATATGCATGTAAAAAGATAATAGACATTGCCAAATTGTTTTCTTAAAATTGGTGTATCAGTTTATACTCCTATACTAATGGAATATGAATCATTTTCCTATTTTTTCCAAAGTATACAGTATTAAATGTATTATTGTTTTACACTTTATTGGTGAAAAATATGTTATTTAATGCTGTACAAAAATTCTAGGAGATAGAAAATATTTCTGTAATTTTTCCAATGAGAAAACCAAGGCTGAGAAAGGTTGTATAACTTATCATATTGCTAATAAATAGAATAAAGATTCAAGCCCTGATATGCTTGACTTTAAAGCCCACTCGCTCATTCTTTTAATAGAGATTATCATATTTCAGGTACTGCTCTGAGCATATTACAAACATTTGTGCATTTGATCTTTACACCAAGTCTCTAAGGTAGATGCAATTAATATCCCAGTTTTACAGAGGAGATAACCATGACACCAAAAAATTAATTTACTTGCCCAAACTTACATAACTAGTAAGTGGCAAAGGTGGGGTTAGAACCTCAGCTGTTTGGCTTCCATTTGTTTTTAACTCAACAGCAACCTCTGTTAAATTATTTTTGTTTTGCAAAGAGAAGAACTCACTTCTGCAAAGGCACTGGCTCTACATGTCAATGTTTATCAAGCGTTATACGGAAATGAGAATGGACTGAAGAAAACCATTTTGACTGCCTTTAAATGGCTACATATTTTTATATCTATCCATTAGCAACCCTCCCTCTCTCCTTGCCAAATTCTAAATGTGACACTATCTCTCAGGATTTACAATGGGTATCAGTATATTCTACACGGAGCTCCATTGTGGTCACGTATTTTGCGATATAAATTTAATCACTTAGGTGTGAGTACCAGATCTGTAACATCCTTCATACCCTAAGCTGCTCTAAATATTATGGGCAGTGTAACCCTGACTTGTATTGGTTGGTGGTGATTTGAATGGAAAACTTAGAAAAGTGAAAAAAAAAGTATTATTCTAATATCTGTTTTTAATTAATCCTTCTTACCACAGTTTTTTAAATCATAGCATTCTAAAAACCGCAAATTTAACATTATTCTAAATAAAAGGGAATATGCTAGCCTGCAAAGGTATAAGCCAAATAAATTAGTATTTTATAAAGGAAATTAAAATAGAATTCCAAAAATACTGTATACCCAAACAATAATTTACAAGTAAAATAAGATTAAAAATACCCTTGCCTCAACTGATTATAGGAGATCATCTAATAATACTTCTATACCAAATGAAGCATTTACTAGATTTATCATCTTTGAGTATATTCCAATGTCCATATAAGCATAAATATAAGAAAGCATTTATTATACCAACTTAAAGGCAAAAGACAATTTGTTCACATGAGTAATTAATTCTACTAAATTGTTTTCAGCTAGAAAACTTGGGTGGTTTCAAAGTTTCTTGGGCTGAGTAATAAGGGTAAGCGTTATTTATTTTTAATTTTTACATCTCATTGTTCTTTGTATTTTCCATTGTCACAAGGCCAAAGACAATGCCAAAAAGTTGTCTCATTAATACTGAAATAGGATGCTATTAATTCAGCTTACTAGTGAACTTTAGTATGCATTAAGTTCTTTAATGGGCTTTCAAGAGCCGTCAGCTCTTGAAGGGGTCTACTTTTCTTTGATCACTATTGTTTATGAGAAATATTGTTGCAACATTTTCCAGTCAGCCAATAATGCCTACAAATGTTCAGAAAAGACTTTATGCTTGTCCTTTGCATAATAATTCCACCTTTGACATAATGATTTAACTAATATCTTTCAGGGCCTATACACTGTAATAACTTTTTTTAATTGGGATGTACCTTAGATATAATAAAAGATCAACTACAGCTAGTTTACTCCATCTGCACAGGTATTACCATAATCATATTTTCAACCACTTTTATAACCTCTTGCATCCTTTTCTCTCTGATACCCAGGTCATGTGATTTTTCCTCTATACTTCCATGCATGAGAAGTCTAAGTACATTGGCTCAGAAAGAAGAGGCCAGGCACGGTGGCTCATGCCTGCAATCCAGCACTTTGGGAGGCCAAGGCGGGCAGATCACCTGAGGTCATGAATTTGAGACCAGCCTGGCCAGCATGGTGAAACCCCGTTTCTACTAAATATACAAAAATTAGCCAGGCTTGGTGGTCATTGCCTGTAATCCCAGCTACTTGGGAGGCTGAGGCAGGAGAATCACTTGAAGCCGGGAGGCAGAGGTTGCAGTGAGCTGAGATCGTATCATTGCATTCCAGCCTGGGCAGCAAGAGCGAAACTCCGTCTCAAAAAAAAAAAAAAAAGAAGAAGACAAAGAAAAAGAAAATAGAGTACCAATAATTTTTAAGGCAATTTTATAAAGAAGCATGCAATTCTAGATCAATAGTTCTGATTCCCATGAAGCTCAAAGTAATTACACTGAGAACTGCATTTATTTGAGGAGGACAGACCTGGTAGAGTTCTGTCACATACTTTTAAACATATATTAAATCATACTGTTAAGCTATTTTATAGAAGGAAACAGTCCAATTGTCTTGTTAAAAGGTAAATTAATCAAGATAAACATTACGGCTTCGTTAAAACAGTGAGAAAGCATTCATTCATTCATTCATTCTGCAGATATTTAATGAGTCAGTTCTCTGCTCAGTTCCCGAGAGACAGCAGGGAACAGACCAGGAAAAACGAAGCCCTCAGCTCTCATGAGGTTCACTTTCTAGTGGGGAAGACCTACAGTTAACATATAAATAAGTACAATGTAAGTATGTCACATGGCAATAAGTGATATTAAAAATAAAAAAGCAGAGACAGGAATGTCGAGAGGGAACCATCTGAAATACAGCAGAGAACGATGGATGGAGAAGGTGATATCTGAGCAAATGCCTCTAGGAGGCAAAGGAGCCCCATGGTGTGGTATAGCATTCAGGTAGGAGTAACTGGTGCAGAATAGGAAAACACGTCATGGACCAACGAGGACAAACATGGCTGGAGAAGAGTGGGACGAGGGAGAATGAAAGTGTGGTACCGAGGTAGAGGAGGTCCAAGATGAAGTCCCACAGGAAACATGGACCAGGTCCAAGTTCACTCTAAAAACTGGCTTTTAGTCTGCGTGAGATGGAGGGCTGTAAATTGTTTTGAGCAGAAGAGTCTCAGGATCTGACTTAAAAGGGTCTTAAGGAACCACCCTGGCTATGTGTGCTGAGAAAAGAAGAACAGGGACCCGTTAGGAAGCCACTGTGATCTTCCAGACTAGAGAGGGTGAACACTGTTCATAGCCGTGGAGGTGGTGAGAGACCAGTTGCGTTCTGGGTAGTTTGAAGGTAGAAACATAGGAGGGGTTGATGCAGTGGATGGGGGTGAGAGTAAAAAATAATAAGCATAGGATTGACTTAACGGCTTTGGCATAAGAAGCTCAAAGACAGAAAGCATTGTTAAATATGAAAAGGAATACCAGGAAAGGGAAATCTAACATTAGACAGCATTGATAATGTCACTGACCAAATGGAGGCAGGAAATTCTTCCCATCACTTGTAACTACCCCAAGAAGCATGGAATGAACAGAGATGGTCCCCAAATTGGAGAGCATAGCTTTTCCCAGTGTAGGTGTTTATTACTCACAGATTATAAATATCTTCCTCCCCACCCCAAATTCAGAAACATCTAATTTTAAAAAATGATTCTGGGAACTTGTGTTTTGTTATTAATTTTAGTCATTGGTACTTCTATCATTAGATGAAATTGTACAATTGGAAACAAATATGTATTCAGCATCTAAGGCGGGCCAGACACAGTGACAGGCAACGTAGGCAGGAACATTAGGCATTGGGGGCATAATTATGAATAGCATACACCTTCTTTTCTTGCTTTTTCATTTTTTCCTGGCATTTTGCAATGCACCACCCTGTTATAAATAGGCTGTTAGGACATAAACAGTACTGTGCCATCACCAATGTGGATACTGATTTAGCTAGAAATGATTGGAAAGAATCCTGATGTGAAAGTACCGAGTGGAGAGAAAAGAAAGGAAGGCCAGCATATGAAATTGATGTTAAATATGAAATGTGACCTAGGAGAGAACGGGGCCATTCGTATTTACTATGTAAAATGTTTTCCATTACAGACACGCTTCAGCTCTGCCTTCCTCTATATTAGGAAAATCAGATGTGCCACATTAGGGATTTCACTGGGGCTCTGAGGCTCAGAAGCTCAGGGCAACTCTACATCAAAGTGTTATGGCTATGCTAACTTTAGACTGAAGGAGGAAGAAAACACGGGAGATGGATTTAAAATGTCACTAAATCAAAATGACTCTGGCAGGACACTAAATTGGCAGAATTAATCAAAGGGCTAACTTTGAGGGAGTTCACTGAGGTGAAGAGGAAAGCATCTCGCTGTCATCAGGGCTCCCAGAGATTGGGAAACCACATTTAATACACTTCACTCACATCTTGCCACATCCCTGTCACCAGCCACCCAGCGTCGCAGTAGACTCTGTCTTGCGTTTCTGATTTAGTCTTCATTTACATAATTTAGTCCAATTTTCTTTAATCTGTCCTGTTTAGTCCTGGTCTTTTCCCCTTTTCAATAAAAATTAGACATTTTAATTTTATTTTTCCTTTTAGATATGTGAATTTCATTGTATGGATCTAAAGTTATGGTGAAGCCCTGATTTCCCCTTCCCCTTTATTAAAAAACGGTTAGTCCACACTGATCAGAATGTACTACCACACACAATTTCTTGTCTTACTTTTCCTTCTTCTTTATGGTAGTAACTCCTATAGGATTTAGGTTGAAACAATATTAAAAATTTCCCATTTTTACTAAATTATTTTGGAAATACCATTTTTTTTTTCATTAGTATTGATTCAGAGGAATTTTTCTTTTGTTTTCTTTTTTTTTTTAACATTCATTTTCCCATTTTTAGAGATGAGGTACTGTCACGGAGATAAAGTACTATGAATAGGAAGTCACCGAGAGCTGGAAATTAAACCTGTAATCTTTCTCCAGCCCCTCCTGACCTTTCACATCAATGGGATTTTACTTTTGAATGCTTTAAAGCTTCAGAGACAAATCCAATAAGGGCGCTGGAATGCACCCTACCACTTCAGTCCAATATGGAACTGGAGAGACAAAGGAGTTGGCCTCTCTGTGTGCATTCTAATCAAATCTCTCACGAGTCCCCCCTCCTCCAGCTAAGTGCAGGAAATCTCAAGTTTTCAGCCAGTCTTCAATTTCCTAATCACAGCCCTCAATTCTTTTCAGTCTTTATGCTTGAGCTAGCAGCCGTGGCTAGCAGGCTGTGTCCAGCAGAGCAGACAGCCTTCTGTGCTAAGCGTCCACATTGCCGAGATGGAGATGAAGGGTGCTGCACTGGCCTGGCTGGGGAAAGGCTGCCTTGCCCTGAAAAACATTTCTCTTCCTGGCCCTTTGTTTCCACAGTATTTACTGAAGCCTGAGCTTTCCTCTTTCATTCTTTCACTCTTGGTCATGGCTTTTTAGCACATAAACTAATAAGTTTGGGAAAAGTTATTTTAATCAGACTTACAGTGAGCCTGGCTCTGATTGACTTTTAGAAAAAATTTCCATTTGACTTTCACGTTGGCCACAACATAAAAGTGATTTGTTGAATGTCACTAATGACCTTTCTCTGGAAAGCTTGAGTCAGATCCCTGACGACAGTAAACAGCATGTGTCAAAATCTTCCTGCAGCACCTTGGAGCCAATAACAATGTTTCCGCTTCTTCTCAATCCTGCTAAATGAACCACATCTTACGCACACACACTACCCACACACACACGTACACATATGCACACACATGTCCAATAGATTTACACCTGCATTTTTGGCACTTTTAGTTGATGCTGATGAAAATTAGGGCATTCTAGAGAAACAGGGAACTTATCTACCTAAAGTTCTATAAGACAATCATTGATCCTCATTTTTCCCTTTGTTATTCATGTTTAGAGTGTGAGATTTTTAGAGACATAATTAACAACAATAAAGGGTCACTTGACTGTCACTAGGAAGAACAGGCCATTGTATACACTGTACACTCAATTTTTCCTAAATATAGAGGGGTCAGTATAGTCATGGGTCAGAAAATATTGGAAACAAGACCTTCTAGACAGAAAAAGGACAAAATCATCTTGTACCATCTTTTGGAGAGTAATTTAATCCTGAAAATAAATCTGCAGGGCTATTTGTCAAAAATATTATTACAGTCAATTTCAATGAGAAAAAGTTTCATGTTCTCAACCTCCAAACTGATAGGCATTTATGTTAAAACAACATCAGATCCCATTAAAATGGGCTCAATTTTCTCAACAGTCAGCGTTTATTATCATAACATAATTTAACACAGTGATTTCTCTTTATTAATTAGGCCACTAAATGATTATTTGCCTGCTCATTTTAGGTTTCTTTTTTTTTTTTTTTTTTTTTTAGCTCTTTTCTGTTTTAGCATTAAGATAATGCTTATAAAAAAATATACAGGACCAGTGATACTCTTTGTTATGTGATTCAACCTTCAATACAGAAAGAAATAAAATATAGCCAAGATAAACTAAACAAATGAGAACAATACAGGTAAACTCACACTCACTGAATTAGTAGACATCAGGAAGGTCACACTCTATATCTGTCTAATATATCTCTAAATGACCACCAAGACTCTGAAAGGAAGAATTTGTACAAGTTGCAGATGACTGCAAGCTGACCTTGAGACCATTTCTCTCAAGGCGCTTAGATGCCTGTAAGGTGCACAGTCTAAACTAGTCTTCATAAAAATAGGCAGAAATGCCTCAAAGGGTGAAATACTAAATAAAATGCATTAATGAAATTCAGTATAAAGTCAAATTCTTAGAACCAAAATGGGTAAATGTTAATGACAAAGAGAGGAGAGTGACGGAGGGGCAATGAAGGCGACTGAGAGTTTGGGCACCTTAGTTGGCTTTGTTCTGGGTATAAGTGACATACAAGATTGTGATACAAATCAAAGAGGCTCATAGAACTTCCTGAAGGTCATTCATGGGAAAATAAGCAATGACTTTTTTGGGGAGCCAAGGGCAAGTTTTCATGGATCCCTCTGAAAAATCCAATTGGAGTTACGAATCTTCTCCACACAAAAGACAATACACACATACAATGTTTAGCTTATAATTTCCAGTGTTTGAGAATTCCCTAAAGCTCATTCATGATTGGAAAATCTCATTTAAGAACACTTACTCTGGAAAGAGAGCCAATCTAAATACCAAGATTTCTCCTTTTTGTTGAATTGATCATTCTGTTTGTAGTGACTCATTATTCATAAATAAATCCACAGATGAGTAGAGATGGCAGTGAGACTCCTCCAGGGGTAACCAAATTGATGACTATGGGCAGTTAATTATCTTTTGGACATGCTCTGTTAATACCTTCTACCAAAACTTAAATTCAGGCTACTTCCTGGGTATGAATTAAGCTTATTAGGGAGTTGTGTTAACTTATGGTACTCCAGGCTATTTGGTAAAGTAATTACAAGTTTGCCTCAATTTTATGCAATGGCTATCTGTCCTGAAATTCTGTGTAAACAAAATGATTTTGTGAACCAAATCACATTTTAATCTATTTAGCAAATAAGCTTTGCTTCTTAGAGGAAATTTTATGGTGAGTCTTTTGGTGGAACTAATCATGACCTAAAATGTTTAGTAAATCCTGTTTTGTATATACCAGCTTTGCTGCAAATGGGAAGCTCCTGAACAAATTTATACATAGGGACCTAAACAGGATCATAAACTCATAACAGAATTCTGCTTTGAGGTTGAAAGGATTTTGTCAATTCCATTCATGTGTTGATTAAGGATTATAATTGGTCATTTGACTATGCCTTGAGTTCATCTGAAAAGCAATGATCATTTTTTAACCTGGGAGTTTAACAGTAATGTGGAATTTTCTCTGCTGTATCTTGTATTGGTCTTGTGTCCTTGGTTAGCTTTTCAGTGGCAAGGTCCTTTTCTTTTGTTTCATTTTTCCACAGTGCCTGGTCAAAAGAGGAACCATGGCTTTCAGAGTGGTGAGAGAAAGTGTTAGAGATGGGCTATAAAAAAATTAGGAGGTAGCCGGATGTGGTGGCACATGCCTATAGTCCCAGGTACTTGGGAGGCTGGGGTGGGAGGATCTCTTGTGTCCAGGAGTTCAAGGCTGCAGTGAACCATGATTGTGTCACTGCAGTCCAGCCTGGGAGACAGAGCAAGACCCTGACTCTTTAAAAAACAAACAAACAAAAACAACAAATAATGTGGAGGATTTGGATAAATGAACAAGAAAAAAGAAGGCAGTCCAGACAAAGAAAACAGGAAATAGCAGAAGCAAAGACTCAGAGGTGGGAAGGCCAATCGGAAGCAGGGAGTAAACCAGATACCCGAGGCAGAAGCTCCATGGAAAAGGGACCAAAGATAAGATGGAATTGGTGGGTTGTGGGTCAAAGACAGTGCTTGGCACGTAAAAGGAGCTTAATAAGTGTCAGTTGTTGTTATTGTTATTAAAAACACTTCTTAGACCAGATAATTCAATAATTTAGATTGTGTGTGTGTGTGTGTGTGTGTGTGTGTGTGTGTGTGTTTAGGGACAAGTATTTTTTTTATTTATTTATATTCTGACACTTCCCCCAACTCAAGGCAAACAGTGGAGCTTTAAACTCAGGAAGGGTCAATAGAATAAAAATGGAAAGAAACTTTTTTTGAAGTTTGAAGTCTGGCCTTTTAGTTTTCAGAAGCTCAGGCTCAGAGGATGTGCAGGCAAGAAAGCTTGATGAGATAAAGGAAGGCTTTCCACCTCTGCCTGCCCAAGAGCAGATTATATGTCCTGGGTCTAAGGGCTGTAGACGGTTAGTGAGTAGCAGGAAGATGAAGGGGAAGGAAGCAGGGAAGAGGTCAATATATCCACATGGGATGACTGGGCCAGAGGGATGGGACAGGCAGGAACAAAGGTGGCATTCACAATGGTTAATACATCAATGATGCAAATGGTCATCACGATGATATCTGCAAACATTTCTTGAGTGCTTAATATATGCCTAAGTACCTTACGTTGTATTACATTTTATTTTATCCTAATCACATCCCTAGAAGCAGATATTGTGACTAGCTCTATTTTGTCAGTCTGATGGACAGGTTAAGTAATTTTGCAAGGGCACACAGCTAGTAAATAATGAAATAAGAATCAGTAATTTCCAAAACATATTTTAGAAAAAAATTCTTTTGGATCGAGTATACAGGATGGACTAGAAGCATGAAAAGATCAGAATCAGAGCAAGCAATCAGAAGCTATTGTAGTAATCAGGGAAATGGTGCATCCTGGGAGTCCGGGCTCTGGGAAGGACACTGTGGAATGTCACAGATGACACCAAAGTTTCCAGTCTATCTGTCTGGGAAAAGATAAGAAATTCAGAGGAGCAACCTGTTGCGAATGAGGGAATAAGTCACATTGGAAACAAATTCAGATCTCATCATATCTTAAAGTCAGTGCAAAGACCCACAGTATAGCAAAGACAATCATGTCACAGCCATAAATAATCAATAAGTAATTCACCAGCAATTCCTCATCTCATGAAATAGTTGGTTGATAATCAATGCCTGTATCTAACTGCTTAAGTTGTGAAATTGAGAATACTGTGATGACACTGAATTGAGACCAGTGAAGACTCTGTGGAGAGCTAACTTCAAAGATTCCTTCTTAAAAATTTTACAGATAAAAACCCGTGACAGGGTGTTGGCCCTGGAATTTTAAAAAATCCAATTTTAAAAGACTTGAAAAGACCTCCTAATGCCTGTGGTAGGCAGAAAAATGGCTCCTTAAAGATGTTGTCTTAATTCAGGATGCCACAACAAATTGCCATAGTCTGGGTGGCTTAAACAATAACCTTTCATTTCTGACAGTTCTTTGAGCCCGGGAGTCCAAGATCAAGGCAGTGGCAGATTCAGTGTCTGGTGAGAGCCTTTATCCAGTTCATGGACAGCCATCTTTTCATTGTATCCTCACATGGTGGAAAGGGGACTAGAAAGCTCTCTGGGGTCTCTCTTTTATTATAAGGGTATTAATCTCGTTCATGATGGCTCTACCTTCATGACTTAATTGCCTTAATACCATCACCTACAGGTTTAGGATTTCAATACATAAATTCTGGGGAGACACAACATCCAGTCCGTAATAGATGCCCAAAACCTAATCTCCAGAACCTGTGCATATTTTAGGTTATTTTGGCAAAGAAGAATGAAAGTTGCAGGTGAAATTAAGGTTGCTCTCAGCTGAACTTAGTTAGGAAGATTGCCTTATTTTATCTAAGTGGGCCTGATGTAATCACAAGGGCCCTTCAAAAGGGAAGAGAGAGGCAGAAGAGAACAGAGAGATGGCATTGTGAGAAAGATGGACCAATGTTATTAGCTCTGATGAGGAAAGGAGGGGCCATGAGCCAAGGAATGCAAGTGGTCTCTAAAAGTTGGAAAAGGCTGCCAAACAGGGTCTCCCCAGGAGTCTCCAGAAAGGAACATACCCTGCTAGCACTTTAATTTTAGCCCAGAGAGACCCATTTTGGACTTTGGGTATCCAAACCACTAGGTAGTTTGCAGTTTTGTTATTTTAAGCTCCTAAATTTGTAGTAATTTGTTACAGCTGTCATAGGAAATTAATACAGTAGGTTAGGGAATAAATTACTTCTCCGGTAGTTCAGATTTTTATTTTAGCAACATACCTATGGACTGACATTTGCCTACACAGAACAAACAACACTAACAAAGAGTGTATTATAGATTTCCATTTGCATTCTTGATAACTGGGACAGTCCTAACTACAAATTAAACATATAAACTTCTAAGGGGGTTATGTTCTAGTCTTTACTCACATTGGAAAAACACACTGGCAATAGTGTTTTCTATATCCCGGGGGGCACATACTTCCTTTTCTCTGGACTTACCCCTAATTTAGAAGCAAAGGCAGCCAAAACCTGATCCATTCAAACACAGATGAAATATTTCTTTGTCTCAGCAACATAACAGAAGGGGAAAATGCCTTGCTCATGGAAGAGGCTGTTGAACTATAGTTGGTTGGCATAGAAAGGAGAAGAGTTAGGGTTGTCACCTTATTTTCTTCCTGCCAGCATCCTCCTTCCTAGGATGTACCATAAGCCCATTCTCTCACTGAAAAGGCATAGCTCTTTCTGCCAAGGCTTCAGCACTATTTTCGGCAGGCTGCTGGGCTCAGGTCATGTGGTCACTTTAACATCAATGCAGCTCTTAACCTTATTAAGTAACAGGACAAGAGAATTCCAGGCAGTATGAGAGGCCGTAGTTCAATAAAAGTTCCTTTAACCAGGTCCCAGGCGTGATAACACAAGTGGTGTCATCTTGGAAGATGAAATCTGCCCTGTTCAGGGGTCACAAAGTAGGAGGGAGCTTAACGTGTTTAAAAGAGCCCTTTAGCTTATTTGAGACAAGTTACTGCTCAGGGGCCTCTGAGGTGGAGCCAGCATTGTGCTAGCTCAGCATGATCACCTGCATTAGAAACTGTTTTACTCACCTGCTTCACTTCAGTTGGCTACAGAAAATAGTACCTCTGACTTCAGTTTAGTACTTTGAATTTCATGGGTGAACATAAATTCTCTAATAGAACAAATCAACCTCTGACCACATCATAAGCCAACCCCAAAAACTTAAATGTCTTCCTAAGTGGAAAAATAGAAAAAGCTGGAACCAAGGAGGAATCTGTATCAGCTTCAGAGAACTTCTTCTGCCAAGAAGTCCTTAAACCTAGAATGTCTTCTCCTGTCCAGATGGCCAAATAATGAATAATCAACTAAGAGTTACTGAGGGTGCAACAAAGCATGGTGGGAAGACCCAATAAACATAAAATATGCCTAATGCCTTCTAGAAATTTACAACTATGTTAGAGGAATCAACCAGGGGAAGGTTACAGTGAGTGATTATATACTTCTTTGTGTGTTTATTGGTCCTGCCTTTACTCCAGAGAGAGAGTATGTGGATCTTGTACTGCCACACCCACAATATAGAAGCACAAAGTATGTACTTGAAACTGTGTATGTACTTCAAAATAAAGAGTGAAACCCCAAATGTGTAAACAGTAGTACCAGAAATTCTACGTAGAAGTAGTAGTTTTGCTTATAGGTGAAGTTAAAAGCCATATTTGACCAGCACTATATGTAAGATTGAGAATATGTCAATTGCCCATAACAAAGAGGTATGCATATGTATGTGGACACATGTGTGTGTTAGGTAGAGAGACCAATGGGCATTACAGGATTATGAAAATAAAAACATTTCCCTCCATTTCTCCTTGTTGCAATGCAGTTCAAGCACAAGAGGGTTCAGTGCAAGGAGAGACCAGTTTTAGCTGGTTAAGAAAGATTTCATGGGAAATAATCTGTTTTGCTCATTTTCCAGAAAAGAGTGAAAGACACGTTCCACTCAACAGTTCTTCATATGTTACTCTAGGATGTAGAAGTGTAATGAAATCCCAACTCTATGGGGGAAAGGGAAGGACACTAGGAAGACCAAGATTCAAAAGCATATTGACCATTTATTCCTCTCCGTGCAGTATAGCATAGCCTTGTGAATCCAGATTGTCTGCATTTGAGTCCTGGCTCAGCAGCTCACCAGCTATGTGACCTCGGGAAAATTACTTAACTTCTCTATGTCTCAAATGTCTCCATCTGTAAACTGGGGATAGTAATAGTAACTAATTTATAGGCTAAGGAGAAATAGCAGAGACAATAGTACACATGAAAGTATTCTATGTGTTCCCTTGCATTTCCCATTTATTTTGTAGCTTAGTGAGTCATCTGACTAGTTTTGATCAATGGGCTATGAGCAAAAGTAATGTGTGTTACTTCTGGGCCACCAAAGAATTTACTGGCACATGATTCTCCATATTCTTTTGTCCTTTGATATTGTGAATGTTGATGATCCAAGGAGTGGAGCCTCCATCATCTTGGGTACCTGAGTGACCATGGGGTGCAGAGTATCTCCCATTACTATCCACATTAGACATATTGCATGAAAAATAAATAGCCCTTTGTTATACTTCTGATATTTTAGGGCAAATTTATTATTGCAGCCGAACCTAACCTGCCCTAACTAATATAGTTGGCATTATGTTTGAAAAAATAACTAGGAAAAGTAACTAACCTTCTAAAGCATGACTTAAGAATATAGCTCATATTGAACTAAATGCTACAAATCAAGTAAATGAACATTTGAGTAACTTATATGTCATGATCCTTGGGTTCAAGATCAATTTCTTAAAAATAACCCTCCTTATTCTCACTGGAGAAAATTTTCAGAGCCAGTGGAATTTGAAAATCCTTAAGATTTCTGTGAATGCCAGGACTTAGACGTTCCATAGATCTTATGCCCTCTGACACCTATGTATGTTAACTTCGTTTTGTCCCACAATTATCTGGCCAATGTTCTCAAGTCATTCTCTGGTTGCTTCAAAAAACCTAACCACACCAACAAATTAATGTTACTGGGATGTACCACAAACATTGAATACCGCAAACATTAAAACACAAAGCATTTTGTCAAGCTACTGCTCCTAACTTGTTGTCTCTTCTCCTCCAAGTCCTCTTCTTTCTCTGTTTTCTCACAGGAGTTCCTAATTATTCTGTTGCACTTATTCAGAGTAGCTTCTCTAACTTCTAAAGGCAAACAACCTATATTCATTCCCTACAGCTTCCATAACAAAGGATAACAAACTGGGTGGCTTTGAACAACAGAATTTATTGTCTCACAGTTTTGGAGGCTGGAAGTCTAAAATCAAGGTGAGCGCAGGTCCCGCTGAAACCTGTAGGGGAGCATCCTTCCTTGCCTCCTCCTAGCTTCTGGTGGTGGCCATCAATCCTTGGAATTTGTAGGCTTGTAGATGCATCACTCCAATTTGTCTCCATCTTCTTGTGAATATTCTGTCTGTGTCTCTGTGTTTTCATGTGGCCGTCTTCTTAGAATAACAGCACTCATAATAGGTTAGGAGCCCACCCTACTTCAGCATAACCTCATCTTAACCAATAAGCCTATTTCCAAATAAAATCTCATTCTGAGGTACTGGGGATTAGGATTTCAGCCCATCTTTTTCAGGAGGACACAATTAAACTTAGAACAGAAATACATTCTTGAAGAAGCAGAATCTGCTCTAAGAATTTATCAACTCTATCTGCTTTTATACTCCTCATGCCTTAAACAGTACTTGATACATGTTAGATGCTGATGTGAACAGTTCTTGCCTACAAAAGAAATCCAGTATGATGCAGGCCAACATTTCCACCAAGAATAACTTAAAATTCAGATTTTTCCATAATAGCAGGTGTAAAGGCATCAGAAAGTTTATCAAATAATCAGAACCGGAGGGGACACAATTCTGGCAAGGGAAGAACTAGAAAAAGGCACATTCACATCGTGCATGTGTTTTGATTATTCTGGGCTCAGAGCAAGAGCATGCAAACCTGGGTTGTGCCCAGGCAGAAGCCCACTGCTAGAGACAGATAAGTGAATAGGGGTTTTTACTGTTTTGTAAGTCCTGTGAGACAAGATTTGAGACTTAATGAGCCAAGATACTGGTAACAAGAAAGAAATAGAGAACTAAGCCTGATAATACAACCAATTTTTCTCTTATAACATGTGCCAAATCCCTAAACTAGGCAAGCAGGCTTAGAAGCTAAGTAGATAAACTCAAAGGCAAAGCAGAGTTTTGAGGATCTCAAAAGAATGTGGGGCCTGCCAGGGTGAGAGACTCCATGAAATTCTCAAGCTCTCAGGAAGATTAGGGCCTGGGAGTAGAGGTGAACCAGGAGTAGACTGAAACTTACCCAAATTGAAACATAGCCTTTATTGGATTAAGAAACAGCCTTAACTCTATCTGCATAGCAGAATAAAGGGCAAACTTCAGCTAAAGCTACTACAATTGATTTTTATATACAATGTGTAGCAAATTGTTTAAAAAATTGCTAGGTATGCCAATAAAGAGAATAACATGTCCAAACACCCCAAGACTAAATATGGAAATAGGTGCATAGTTGATCCAGATATTAGTGTTAATAGAAAAAATTCCTTAAAAATAACTATGAATTACAAGTTCAAGAAAAATAAGGAGAAAATTTTTCAAATAGATATAAAAGTATAACTTTAAAAAAGGATTAAAATATATAAAAAGAATCAAATAAAAATTTTGGAATTAAAATAATACAATCACTAAAACTTACCAAGATAGTGAAGCATATCAAACCAGTTACATACAAGATATCACATATTCTATGTTTATATATTTTTACAATGTACATGTATGTGTATACGTGTACATGTAGAACTAACTGAATGGATAGAATACATCAAAAGACAAGCAGAAGACAAAATTATTAAAATATAAGACAAGTCAATAAAAAATATCCAAACTGAAGAATAAAGAAGAAAATAATAAAAATACATAAAAGAGCATAGATACATGTGGGACAAAAGAAAAGTCTTAAATATATGTAATTAACATCACAGGAGAGAAAAAAGAAGCAATGCTTGAAGAGATAATGACTAAAAATCTTCTAAAACTTGTGAAGACAAAAACTGACAGTTTCAATTTTGAGAACCCTACACAAAGTTAATATAGAAAAACTATATCTAGACACATTATATCAAATTATTGAACTCTAAAGACAACAACAAAAAATCTTAAAAGTAAAGGGAGGTGGTAAGGAGAAAGAAATGAAAGGAGCAACAGTAGGATTATCAACTAACTTCTCATCGAAATGATGAAAATCATAAGACAATGGAATCACATCATAATGTGCTGAAAGAAAGTAACTGACAACCAAGATTTCTACACTCAAAAATAAAGAAAAAATTAAGATATTTCAAAATCCCAAAATGGAAAGAATACATTGCTAGCAGATCCAAACTAAAAAATAAATTAAAAGGATTTTTTTTCAGAAAGAAGGAAAGAGATCCCAAATAGCAACACTGAAATGCAGGAAGCAATGAAAAGCAAACATTTTCAAAATGCTGCCAGTAATCTCCATAGCAATAAATAGTTCAACAACTTATAGCCAGTTCAGTTCCTAGCATGCTAATTACCTCCTAGTAAGTACTTGACTGTTAAAATAAAAACATTACTTCTGTCTTGCTTCAAACGAAGTTTCCTCACTCTCATCTTCACTTGAGTAAGAGAAATCTTATATTCCTAAAATATCCATTAACTTTAGAAAAGAAAGAAAGGGGCACTCCAAATGCCTGTTTCTGGGTTTATAAATACTACTTCTCCAAAAAAAAAAAAACACACAAAAAAACTTAAGGAGATGATTTTCTCCAAACTTTTCCTTCTACTTGATATTTTCTTTTATTCCCAAAGATAGGTGGCCTCAAGTCACCCACATCAGTGAGAAATAATCTCCTTAAGGAAGGAACCTCACAGATAGCTGAGTCTTTCACTCATCGCTACAGATAGCTGAGTCTTTCACTCATCACTACAGATAGCTGAGTCTTTCACTCATCACTAATGACAACCCTAAACCTTTTTGCTATATCTAGTTTTATCTGCACTTGGGAAGCTGAGGAAAAGAAGGTGTGGGAGAAATCCTGTGGAATTACTTCAGGCCTCCTTAGATGCCTTCCATTACCTAGTGGCCACCAAATGTACTCAGTAGTGAACCATTTTAAAGGTTTAAAGCTGCTGCATGGTTTAGTAATCTTTAGAAGTCTTTCCCCAACTCCTTCAAGGAATGTCTGAGATTAAATGACAGGGAAGAGGAAAAACTAGCCTGAACCAGTAAAACAATGTTGTCTGCATACCTTTTCATTCTAGAGGCTTAGAAATGCAGTCAGCTTTCTGGGCTGCTACCCTTTTGTGCACAGAACACATTGTGCAGCCTTCTTTATGGCAGAGAAGCTCCCTGCAGTGAAAGTCTCCTCCTGAATGGGGTTTCTGAGCACAGACGTTTTCATGTGTCTTATTTGCAGCTTTCCACAATAAGTTCTCTCCCACACAAATACATGTTTTCATTATCTTATTTTTAGAAATGCAATTTGAAGAGGAAAAAGTGTGATTTGACATTCTAATTGTAGAGGATTCTTCCATCTGAGTCTCTCTAGGATGTGGCTTCAAATACAACAATTTTAACACTAGATTTCAGCAAACCAGGCATCAGTCCCACTTTGCCATATTACAAACCATGTGCACTGCAGTCGCAGAAGTACTTTCCCACATTCTCATTAGTGAAAATATATTATGCAATATAATTGTTCTCCATTACAGCATTAAGTGTCTGATCTGGAGTGTGAGTGTAGGAAACAAATTTAGTCCAGTGAATTGAGTTTTCAGGTTCAGGTTTTAAGTTAGTTTCTGTTCTGTTCCTTCAAGCCACAAGCATCCTGTTCTATGTATTGCATCAACAGTTTTAAAATTAATAGGATTCTCAAAGTAATTAATTTACTAGCTTGGAGAAATTTTGTTACCTGAATATGACAAAACTAAATGCAATTCCAAGCAAAGGTGGAGGCAGCCTTAAAACTAGAGATTTATTTCTCAAGTCAAATTCCCCTTTCTTTCCCTCTTTCATTTTTTTCTGTTTGTCTCACTGTTTCTGCTTTCCTCTTTTCCTTTCTTCTTCCATCCATGCTTTCTTTTATGAAAAACTATTTAAGAATATAAGATGTTCCAGGTACTATTTGAGGCACTGAGAAGATTAAATAAACCAGGGACCCATTCTTGTTGAGGAGATAGTGGAAAAAATTAATGAAAACGCAAAGTGAGACAAATGAGCTGGATTCTGCTTGGCAAAGATTTGTGGGAGGGGAGCAGGTGGGGGGATGAATTCCTGTCAGAGAGGAAGGGGACTGCCTAGCCCTGCTTCTTCAATTACAGCCTAAAATGGTACTCAGACTTGGTCTGATGAACATGCTGGTGGTAGGCAGGACAGGTAGGAGTTGATTTACACTTGGATTGTTGGATCTAGAGAAAGTGACTAGTAAAGGAGACAATAGGAAGTATCTGTCTCAATGTGTCAATCTATAAGTATTTATTTAGTACATACTACATGGCAGCATTTTACTAGGAACTGGGGCACATGAGTGAGCAAAGTAAATGTGGTGTCAACCCTTTATGCTGCTTCAGGCAAGAATATTGGCCCTGTACCTTCTAGGACCTGTAATTGAGTACTGTGAAGTGATTGCTACAGAGGGATGCTAGGAGAGAAGTCTTTATGAATGTCTTGGGCAGACCAAGACTCAGGGAGGGATGGGGAGGGTCACTTTGGGCCTAAGTGATTAACCATACAGGTGAAGGAAAGAGACCTTCTCCCTGCAAAGACACCCATAAGCTTTGGAATGTCAAGAATTGAGAAGGCTCAGAGTATCAGAGTACCACTGACATAAACATCTGTGCCAGTCCAAGTTCTCCAAAGAGACAGAACTATTAGGAGATACATATACAGAAAGAGATTTATTTTTAAAAATTGGCTCATGCAATTGTTGGTGACTGGCAAGTCTGAAGTCCACAGGGGAGGCCAGCAGCTGGAAACTCAGAAACTTCGTATTTTCATGCTATAGTCTTGAGACAGAATTCTTTCTTCTCTGGGAAACCTCAGTTTTTGCTCTTAAGATTTTCAACAGATTGGCTGAGAGCTTCCCACATTATGGAGGGTTTACTTATATTCAACTAATTGTAAAGGTTAATCACATTTACAAAATCCTTCCACAGCGACATCTAGACTAGTGTTTGACCAAACAACCGAGCACCCTAATCTAGCCAAGTTGACACCTAAAATTAACGATCACAGCATAGAACAGATAATTCTTAAAGGACCCACAGTACAAACATCAGTATTTCCCCCAAAGAGGCAAGACGAAAGTAGGAGCGGCAGAGGTGGCTGGTTGTGGTGACCAGTCAGAACAAAAGAACTTGAGTACTCTGAGCACATGGAAACATCCTCTGGGTGCTCCCCAAAATACTTGGGTGGAGAGGATTAAGCAGGTGAAAGTAGAACTATGGGATACTTTTGTCATTATCTTTGAGATCCCATTGACCTAGGGAAAGACTTTGAAACTCAAAAGAATGAGTTTTGAAAATGGGAAAACACTTGCTGTGTAAGCAGCCCAAGGGTGACCAAGAACACAAGATATTTGGACCGTTTTTTGCAGAAGGGCTGTGTACTAGTCTGTTTTCTCTTGCTATAAGAGAATACTTGAGACTGAGTAATTAATAAAGAAAAGAGGTTTATTTTGGCTCACAGTTCTGGAGGCTGAGAAGTTCAAGATCAAGGAGCTGTATCTAGTGTGGGCCTTTTGCTGCCTTATGGCTTGGTGGAAAATTGAAAGGGAAAGCAAGTCATGCAAAAAAAGGGCAGATGAAGCAGGCTGGCCTGCTTCGTGACAACCCACTCTTATGAGAACTAACCTAGTCTCGAACAAAGTAATTTAATCCCAAGAGGACTGCATTAGTCCCTTCATGAGGGTGAAGCCCCCATAACTTAAACACCTCCCACAAGGTTCCACCTCTCAACACTGTCACATTGAGGAACAAAGGTCCCAACACATGAACTTTTGGGAGACACACTCAAACCATAGCAGGCTGTGAGGGTGGAAGAAGAGAGAAGTAGAAATATGTGGGCTTCGTATATGGGAAGGATTTGAGAGAACACAAGACCCTGATTGAGGCAGACTTGGTGTAAACTTCCCCTTGAGGTCCAGTGGTTTGATTGTTGCCCAGTGTAGCTTGGTTGCTATACCACTAGTCTACTCTCCAAGAGGCTGATAAGCCAAACTGGTTTTGGTTCTCCTGTCTAAGGGTCAAGCACTGGGGAGAATGAACCTCCAGCCACTTTGAGATAAAATGCCTCTGCTTTCAATCTTCTATGGTCTTGAAATGATTCACAAGAGAATCCGTGGTGACAACCTTAACAGGACCACTGAGTTGAATGAGCCAAGGCTGAGAACTTAAATATCAGTATATATTGACAAGAGATAAGCTCGGGCTGATAACAAAGCCCAGCATATAAATCTGGTCAGCTTTTGTAGATGTCGCCACATGTAACGTTTTTCTCCAGACCTGCTTCTTCTCCTGCCTTCTTTTCCCTTGAGGTCAGTGCCACCATTCAGCCAGCTACCCAGCCTAGAGGAACTCAGTCCTTAATTGCTATTACTCAAGTTCCATCACCCACCAAATTCTGTTGATTTTACTTCCTAAAATATCTCATAACTCTAAGCCCCTCTTCTTCATCCTTCAACCACCCTTTGAAACTTGTCTTCCTGCCTCTAGCTTTCAGTCACCTCCAGCTCCACCTTCACATTGCCAATCAGAATAATGGTTCTCAAATGGAAATTTAACACTGCTACTTTCCCTCTCCCCAGAGCCCTCTGGTTAAAGCAGAAACTTTCATGTTGGGAAACAAAGCCTTTGTAATCTGGTCTTTGTATTCTTTTCCTGACTTATCCTGCACATAGCTATATCAACCAGTCATAGTTTCTTGTTCTTTTAAAATCTCTACTCATTCCTCCTTCCCTGGAATGCTCTCCCTTACTTCTCTCCTGAGCCAACTCCTACTCCTTTAAAATTTGGATCAAAGGTAATTTTGTCCAACACAATCTGGTCTGAATCAGATGCATAGAATTGTTTGATAAGCCGCATACCTGGAGACTTTCTCTTTCTTTTGTTTTATGCAGCGATAGGGATGAGTTCACCTAATACCACCCCTGTCCACCATCCCACCAGCCCAGCTCTGTGCGTTGCTTGGATATTTGCTTCAGCACAGATGCCATGTCAACTCTGCCTCTAAACAGAGAATCTTCTGTAAACTAGGCTCAGGAGTATGTCCAGGTTTTGCTGTCGCTAGCATAGGAAGAATAGACTCCAGTGTTTATCAGAGCCATTTGTTTTGTCATAGCACAACTTTAACTGAGGGCAACATTTTATAAAGAGATACTGTAAATAGTCATTTTCAAGCTCTCCTGGTTTGAAAGACACAGCAGTGTCTTTGTGGCATCCGCAGCAGGGTTACTTTCAGTCCGTGATTCACCCAGGTATCGGTTTATTGGCATTCTTTCTCTATCACTTAACAATAAGTAGTTCTTCCAAAAATAGAAAAATAAACACAAATAAAAAGAGCAATAATTCTATTATTCTCCAGCAACGTACAGAAGCAGGAATAGGACAGGTCTTCATGTTTGTGATATCTGCCTTGGGATTCAGGCTCTTAAAATTAAAGCCAAAACAAAGTTCACAGTTCCCTCTGACAATATATGTGGATAGCAGGTAAGGTCATTCGCTTGCCAGATGACATTTGGTGTTATCAAGACAGCCACTTAAAGTACCACAGTGGATTAAGGAAATCCTTCAGAAAGAAAGGCATCTGACAGCGCAAGGACAATTGAGGAATTAACTTCAGGGAGAGTCATTTCCAGCCTACAGAAAGCAAGCACAGGAAACAGAATCAGGAAAACAACAAGAACAAAATACTCCCCTTGCCTCTTCTGTTATTGGCTGTATTTTCCTGAAGCTTTGTCTACACTGGTACAATACATCATTATTCTCCTGAAGATAAGCATGTCTCAGTTATTCAAACTAATAAAATCATGAGGAACCACATTAACCAAACATCTGGGTAAACTGCAAATAACGTTTGTAGAACATAGAGTATTTTTATAATAGCTAAGATGTCATCATAATTATGTCTTAGATAAAATGAAAAATACATTTGAATTCATATGTTCCAGAGAATGGTAGTAGGGAACATGCTGGAAAAAAAAAAAAAAAAGCCAGCTATAGAACTCTCCATTCATTTATTGACTAATTCATTCACTCACTCAACAAACATTTGTGAAGCAACGACATGTAGGCACAGTATTCATCAGTAAAATAACAATAACCATCTTGAAGTTAAGAGAATGAAGCCCTGCTGCCTGGGTTTGATTCCAGGTCATGCCACTAATTATTAACTACGGGCCTTGGACAAGTTCTTTAACGCCTGTGTACTTACTAAGTGTCCTCATCTGTAAGGTGTGGAAAAGGGGAGTCCCTTGACCTCATAGGATTGTTGGAAGGACTAAATAAGTTTGCAAATATACCAGAATGCCTGTCAAGCTATATAACAATAACAGCAACAAAGAACCAGAAAACCACAACCAATCTTTATTTGGCACTTATTACATGCCATGGACCGAGCATCATAAACACTCAAGAAATGTTAGCTATTATTTTCATTATTAACTTGGATCCTTTAGTTTTGTGTTTTAATTTAAAAATCAGAACATATTCTTATTTCTTATTTTTCTATTTTTTTTTAGAGATGTGATCTCACTATGTTACCCAGTCTAGACTCAAACTCCTGGACTCAAGTGATCCTCCCACCTCATTCTCCTAAGTAGCTGAGACTACAGGTGAGTGCCTGTATGCCCAGCAATTCTGATTTCCACAATTGTCACTATTGCTGTATTGTTAGCTTTGGCAGGTTTCCACCATAATGTCCATATGAAGTTAGGGAAATTGGACTGAAGTATGCCACACATCTAACATAGAGTCACTGGACTAAGTTTGAGTTTAGAACATAAGCCTAAGAGGTTAGAGGATAGTTTTAAGAATACTTTTTCTGTATTTAGAACATAAGCCTAAGATGTCAGAGAATAGTTTTAAGAATACTTTTTCTTCCACCAGCCGAATAAAGAATGACTGTGCCCAAGACCAACGAGAGAGGCTGCCTTCTTGGATCTTGTTTGACAAAAAAAAAAAAGCAAGAATGTGAGCCTATGTCAGAACAGTGGTTCAGAAAAAAATAATAATACTGGTAAGGGTTCCAAGTTAGGCAAACATGAGGTTATGTCCAGAAAAGTCAACTAAAGCGAAGAGGGTGAAGGCTGTTTTGTAAGTCCAGGTACACCACATGGAAAGTACTATCAATAAGCTAGGCCAAGACACTGAGAAACACTAGGAAAGGATTCGGTCAGAAGATCAGAAATTCTAACCATGGGTAAATGATGCAAGGATCAAACTTGTCCAGGGACAACGGAAGGTCTCTGTTTTCTTTTCACTGACCTGAACCTGTGAGAGTCGAACAAACTGTAGGCATTCAAATACCGGTTCTCTGGCTACTTCTGTTTTTCCTCTATGGAACTAATCACATATTACCTGGTGTGTGATGTTTGTATTTGCATATCTCTTACCATGATGAAATTGTAAGCATCCTGACAGCATCAACTACTTTCTCAACATGGGAATTCCCAGAGAAACTTTCATGTTATGGATATTCAATAAACATTTTCTGAATGAATGGGTAACTACCATGAACAAATTAGCAGACACCAAGGGAGTCTGATCCGGAGCCAATTGCCTTTTGAGAGAAACGTTCCTTACATCCTCCTCCTCCAGAGCAAAATGGTTTCAGGGTGTGGGGACATCTGTTATGATTGTCTGCCAAAAATCAACAGTGCCATCTTCTGAGAGGAGCAAATCAATTTCCCTTTGGGTAACTACCCCATCCCACCTTCTCCTGGCTAAGGGTAGGCCTATCAGCTTAGCCAATCCTCTTTCTCTCCCTGAAATTTGAAATTTAAGCAGAGACTTCAGGGACAGAAAAGAGCTGGAGCTGCTTCATCCCAGCAGTGATAACCTGAAGAGTTTGTCCATTTGTCCATGTTATCTCGATTGCCATAATTGTCTTGGTTTCTGTTCTCTCTGCAACCTGGAAATTTAGCTCTTCCTTTGAGCCAAATGATTTTCCCTTTATCCTTTCAATAAATGTCTTCTGTATGTGTAAGCAAGAGTCAATTTTAATAGCTATAAACCACCAAGAATCCAACTGATGGACTATGATGTCCTTGTTCTAGAACAGTGGTTCTTAACTTTGGTTGCACGTTAGAATCAACAGGAAGTTTTCAAAATCCCAGAGCTCAGACCATACCCCAAAGCAATTAAATGAGACTCACTGCAGGTTTGAAGAGTACGTCCTAAAATACCCCCAGGTGATTCTAATGTGTAGCCATATTTGAGAATCACTGCTCTAGAGATAAATGTAAGTATGTCCATCTGACTACTTTAAGGAAATGAGGAAGCAAAGGGTATTTTACAAGTAACATGTTTTTAAAGACAGAATTTAACCCTGGAGAAAGAACTAAACTTCCACCCTAGAATTCATACTTTCCTAAGAATTAAAGAACTAGAACTAGGTTTTCACTGCCCCGCCCCCCCCCCTTTTTTTTTTGAGACAAAGTCTCGCTCTTCTCCCCCAGACTGGAGTGCCATGGTGCCATCTCAGCTCACTGCAACCTCCGTCTCCTGAGTTCAAGCGATTCTCCTGCCTCAGCCCCCTGAGTAGCTGGGATTACTGGCACCTGCCACCACACCCAGCTAGTTTTGGTAGTTTTAATAGAGACGGGAGTTTCACCATGTTGGCCAGGCTGGTCTCGAACTCCTGACCTCAGGTGATCCACCCACCTTGGCCTCTCAAAGTGCTGGGATTATAGGCATGAGCCACTGCACCAGGCCTAGGTTTTCATCTTTAATTGCTATTTGGACCACTCACTAAGTAAATTTGAAGATGTTCACAATGGTAAGCACTTTCTAATTTTATTAAAAATACAAGTAAAGCACAGTGTCAAGTAAGAAAATATCCCTGTTGACTTGCATTGAAAATAGATCACAATAAGCTATTCCAGGCCTGGAAATATTTCTGCTCAAGCAATCCTAGGACAATGCTTCATCTGAGGCTGTCTTTGGTGACATCTGTTGACTAGAAGGTGATCATGAGAGGGGAAGAAACTGACACCTGTTCACCTTCTCCGTCTTTTCTGCCTTGTGAGAGACAATTTCTTTTTAGTTATATGAAATGCAATGAGGAAAAAGCTAGCTAAGAAGCAGAGAAATTAAAGCCCACAGCAAACAATGGAAAGGCAAATAGACAAAGACAATATGGTAACATTCCAGAAGAAATTCTAGCTCTGTGTACATAATGCACAGGGAATCACACAGTCACTCTAGTTCTCAGGAGATAATTTGATGGTGGCATATCCCATCCGCTGCTCTTGCTGCCCTCGGCCAGGCCTCCATCACTCCCGTGGTTACCTACTGATCATGATTCATCCCCAGTGCGTGGAGACATTAGGGGATACACAGTCTATCCTAAGCAGTGCTGTATCTTGTGGAGCAATTCTACACCAGTAGAATTAGCTCTACTTCCCACAGCCCTAGTGTGGGACATAAATGTCCCTAAGAAATTAATCGGGCCCATCCTCTTCTGTCAGCTACACAAGGTGATTTTTTTTCCCCTATACTTGTTTTTAGCCCTGGTGAAACTGAGTCAATTAAGAATAGGTCTATGTATGACAGTGAAGTACCTGACCTGAGTTTAACAACAGCGCTGGGGCAATTTATCAAATGTCCTGAAGTTTAATACAGAAAGGAAGAGGAGTACAGCCCCCAAAGAACAGACCAAAAAAGGATATTGGTGCATCTTGCACGTATCCAGGTTTGTTTGGTTTTGTCTTACCTCATTTAACTTCTAAACTCAAACATTATGTGAGAGTATACTTTAATGCACTGAAAAAAATCAGTCACGTTAACTTAAATTAGATGGTACTCATTTGTTGTCTTTTACTTCCATTTCACCAAAAATGAGGGAATACCTCCTTCTAAGAATAGACTGATCACTAGTAAATAGTTTAGAAACATGTTTCTCCATACGTCAAGTACATTTGTTATAAACATGAATTAAGTTCAAGAGATATTAAACACCCTAGTATGGGCTAAGCATACATAGTGAAAAACAAAATTCCCATCTTTATAATACAATAAACCACTTTTGCTGTAAATTCATGATGTCATCGTCTCAAAATTCTTTCTTTTTATTTATTTATTTATTTCATTGTATTTCTTTATTTTTTTTTGAAATGGAGTTTCACTCTTGTTGCCCAGGCTGGAGTGAAGTGGCATGAACTCAGCTCACTGCAGTCTCCGCCTCCTGCGTTCAAACAATTCTCCTGCCTCAGCCTCCCAAGTAGCTGGGATTACAGGCACCTAACACCATGCCTGGCTAATTTTTTGCATTTTTAGTACAGACGGGTTTCACCATGCTGGCCAGGCTGGTCTTGTACTCATGACCTCAGGTGATCCACTCACCTCGGCCTCCCAAAGTGCTGGGATTACAAGCATGAGCCACTGTGCCTGGCCCCCCAGTTATTTCTAAGCAACAAATTGGCACAATCTTTGGTAAACTGTCTTTCCCAAACTGAGTGGACAATACGAATTTGCCTTTTTATTGAAAGTGGCTAAGAAAGGCCCACCTCAAGAGTATAATTGGGAGGTATGCAATGGAAATGTTCCCTGTGTGTTGCTGATTGACTGCAGGGTGACACAGCTCATACAAAGAAAATAAGTATCAGATAATGAAAAGAGAGCAATACTTGGGTTCTGAAGACCCAAATTCAAATCCTAGCATCAAGTCACAAGCTGTGAAAACACACACTGGTCACCTCTGGTCAGTTCCTTCCATTATAAAAAGAGGACGACAGTTACAACTGCCTCTCCAGATATTAATGAGAAACAAATTAGAAACCTATGTTCAAATTTTTGCTAAGCTTGAACGTCAATTCCATTAACATTATGCAATGAACATCTGAATTGGCTACCATGGATGCCTTTTTTCTTTATCATGCATAAATTAAGAATGAGCATGATAGACTACTTATGATTTTTACCTTCTTCTTTATACGTTTCTATATTTTCCAGTTTTCCTGGAGTGATCATGTGTAACTTTTATAACCAGAAAACATGTTTTATGAATGAAAAGATATGGGAATGTCTTAGAGTTTGGAGTTAGACTAGAAGCACTGGATTCAGGAAATACACATAGGCTAAGACTATTTTTGGATTAGTTTGAACTAACCAAAAGACAGAATTTCAGTAAGTCAGAACACTAAAATTATTGAAATGAGAAGCTTCCTCCATGCTTCTTATTTCTGTATGCTTTTAAACATAAGAAAATTTTTCTTAATATGGTCATTGTGTATTTATATATTTTAAAATTCATTAGTTAACTTAGTGTCTGTTCATAATGATATAATGGCTATTTATTGAGTACTTACTATGTGGTAGATGTTTTACAAACATTATCTTACCAAAACTATGAGAAATTTCCTTTTGTCCCCGTGTTATCTACAGGAAAACTTAAAGGAATTCACCCAAGGTTGTGGCCCATAAATGGTCATGGCAGGTACAGCCATTCACCCACTCAGCTATTCCATTGCACCTTCCTGAACTATAAAAGGTAGACAGCAACAGTTTTCAGACTCCTTTGCAATGCTGGTTCTGCAAGTGGCCTAGGTCCTGGCAAGCAGGTAAACCATGCAAGACTAGGAAGGTGGATGTAAGCAGTGAGCAGAGAGACAGGATTCTTTGGCAAGCATAGAACAGAGCCTTTGGTTCTTTGAGGGCAGTGGTAGAGGACGTTGTGTGTCCAATTTGTAGAAGCAATAAGCAGCAGGCAAAGTTGGTAGTAGGGTCTTGTCTAGAGATAGCCCTTACTATTTTGGAGTGTTTCTCCTGGCTGCAAAGAATTAAATCAATAGAGATCTGAAAAAGCAACAGAAAGTGGAACCCAAGTTTCAGCTAGAGTAAGAGAAAAGTTTAAAAGTATCTGGGCATACCTTTCAGAAGAGTTCAGGTACTCCATTGCTGTGGGCAAAACACAGCAATCTGACCTGAATTTGATCACAGAAATTACACTGTGACTCTCACTTTACTGGCTCAAAGACTAAAGCTATATAAATAGTCTTGATCAGGGACTGACAAACTTTGGCCCACAAATAAAATCTTGCCCACTGGACTCTCTTGTAAATACAGTTTTATTGGAACATAGCCATAATCATAATTTGCATATAATCTATAGCTGATGTATTAGTCCATTTTCACACTGCTGATAAAGACCCAAGACTGGGCAATTTACAAAATAAAGAGGTTTAATCGGACTTACAGTTCCACGTGGCTTGAGAGGCTTCACAATCATGATGTAGGGTAAAAGGTACGTATCACATGGTGACAGACAAGAGAAGAGAGCTTGTGCCGGGAATCTCCCCTTTTGAAACCATCAGATCTTGTGAGACTTCTTCACCATCATGAGACCAGCACAAGAAAGACTTTCTCCCATGACTCAATTACTTCCCACCAGGTCCCTCCCACACCACATGGAAATTCAAGATGAGATTTGGGTGGGGACACAGCAAAACCATATCAGTTGCTTCTTTTTTAAATTTTTTATTTTATTTTATTTTATTTTATTTGAGATGGACTCTTGCTCTGTCACGTAGGCCAGAGTGCAATGGCACAATGTCTGCTCATGGCAACCTCCACCTCCTGGGTTCAAGCGATTCTCCCACTTCAGCCTCCTGAGTAGCTGGGATTACAGGCACCTGCCATCATGCCCAGCTAATTGTTGTATTTTTGTAGAGATGGGGGTTTCACCATGTTGGCCAGGATGGTCTTGAACTCCTGACCTCAGGTGATATGCCCTTCTTGGCCTCCCAAAGTGCTGGCATTACAGGCACGAGCCACTGCGCCTGGCTCAGTTGCTTTCGTATCTACAGAGGCCATGCAGTCTGTACAGGCTAAAATATTTACTATCTGACCCTTTCTAGAAAAATTTGTCAACCTTCGGTATAAGTGGTTGGAAGGTTGGAAGGGCAAAGCCACTGGGAATTGATCAATCCATTATATGTTTCTGTAAATAGAAAAGGAAAATACGTGAACAGAGGTTCAAACCGCTGCTTTTTTATTTTGTTTTGTTTTTTAAGCAGGGTCTTGCTTTATCCCCCAGACTGGAGTACAGTGACACAATCACAGTTCACTGCAGCTTCAACCTCCTGAACTGAAGCAATCCTCCCATCTCAGCCTCCCTAGCAGATAGGACCACAGGCATGCGCCACCACACCTGGCTAATTTTTTTTTAATTATCTGTAAAGATGGGGTCTCCCTATGTTGCCCAATCTATCAAATGCCTGGGCTCAAGCGACTGTCCCACCTCATCCTCCCAAAGTGCTGGGATTACAGGCATGAGCAACTGAGCCTGGCCTGGAAGAAAACTTTTAAGTCTTTTGTTGGAAGCAGTATCCAAGAATATTTAGTCTGTGGGTGTTCCTGTGTGGAGAGGATTAGGGATGAGGAGCATCACAGGGGCTGAAGTAAGTATGTAATTGTAGAGGCTGAAAGAGATGAAATTGTAAGCCAGAGGGTGTAGACGATAAATCAGGAGAGAGAAAGAACACAAATAGAGATGGAAAGTTTAGAAATTCAGGCTAAAGCTGCACAAAGAATTTAAGTGGGAAAGGGGAGGTACAGAGGAGTTGTCAGAGAAATAATAGGCAGCCCATTCCTCAGAGGCCCAAGTCAGAGTGGGTGATCTCGCTGTGCTCCTATTATGTACCAGGCATTGTGTTGGGTCCTCAGAGAGTTTGCTAGTTAAGGATAAAGGTGTAGGTCGCGGCACCAGAAAGCACTGCAGTGGCTGAGAAGCAGCCTTTGGATCTGACAGTCAGGGAGCCTTCAACAATCTTGGTAAAGGGGGCTGGGCTCTCTGGAGCTCTGTGTAATTTGGAGAAATAAGAGCTATTCTGAAAGGGGTCTCTGGGAATTTCGAATGCTGAGACGGAATAGTGCTCCAGAAGTGATTAAGATGAAAGGACGGAGATGAAACAGCAGCTGGAAGGCGTAAATGGGTCTCATGTTGCTTTCTGAAAGATGGGTGCTATGGCTGAAAATCCTTTTCATCATACAGAGATGTCGGCAGTAGCAACATTCTTTGTAATAGGATTTGACCTGTGGGTGAGCAGCTTCCATTCTCTCTGACTACCAGGTGATTTTTCTTAGCTGTGTTTTGGAAAAACAGAAAGGAATGCCAACTCTACTAAAAACCACTATAAATGCTTACCTACACCGTGCCTGTGGCTACTTTATAGAAGGGTAATGAGAGGATGACCAGAATAAAAATACTTCGTGGCCTTTCTCAGCAGCAAACAGGAGGTATGATTGAGTAAGCACCAAAGAAAAAGCAAGAGCCCTTCCTGAGTGGAAAGAACACAACAAAAGACAGTCATTAAATGAATTGACAAACTTGGGTCCACACAAAAACTTGTTTCTGTGGCTGCATTAGCCCTCCCAGGGAAAAAGGAGAGGTCATCTCAGACCCTTGCAGGGGCTTTATGTAAGCTGAAGATGCGAGGAGAATCCTATAAGCCACAGACTTAGGCAACTTCACAAGAAAGTTGAGATTTCTTTATCTTCTCAGCACCTTTTTTGTCACCTCTGAAGACTTGCAACTCAACCTTAGGGAAGTCACTTAACTTTCTCAGTTTCATTTTTCTGTCTACAAAAATGGGAATGATAAAAATGATGCCTTGCTCCTCATAGGGTTTGAGCTACTGCTACCGCAATGTCTTATGAAGACAAAGTTACTCTGGCGGAAGTGCAATACTTAGGTGCTGAGTTGTGGTCGTTTTCTCTAAGATTCTGAGGAGCATTTTGGGAACCATGAATAGTGGGATTTGGATGTCCGTCATGTTTCATGGAACAGAAAGACTGGTTTCTGCAAAATTCTACGTACTACATAGCTGCTCTGCAGACTTTATTACTAGATGTGGTGCTTCCTAGCCAAGCAAGGTAGATGTGTGAGCAACTGGTGACTGGCAGGGAAAGTAATACTTGCACGATGTTATTAAGAGCATGGTTTCTAGAGCCAGGCCTCCACTTGATTGGAATCCCAGCTTCTCCACTTTTTACTGGGTGACTGTATAAATCCCTCAACCTCTTTGAATTTCAGCTTCCTCACCTGTAAAGTATAGGTAATAACTGTACATAGATCCTTAGGTTATATTAAAGACTAAAAGAAATAGTGAATGTAAAGTACTTAGCACAGGGCCTGGCACACAGGAAGCAACACAAAACATTAGCTGTGAGTATCATACTGCAGTACTAATGAAGGTCCAAAGAGCCTGCCGTGGGAAACAGGCTACAGAGGGAGTAACCTACTTAAAATCAGGGAGTCAAAAAAACATTCCTGGAAAAATGCCAAAACAAATCCAGCAAGTGCTTGTTGCTTATTGCGACCAGGAGGCAGGCATGGCATAGACAACTGAAGCCCACAGACCGTTGCTTAATTCTATTTCACCTGACATTTTGAGCCTCTCTCTCATATTTCTTTTTTTTCCATTTATTTTATTTTATTTTGAGATGGAATCTCACTCTGTCACTCAGGCTGGACTACAGTGGTGCAATCTTCACTCATTGCAATGTCCACCTCCTGGGTTCAAGTGATTCTTGTGCCTCAGCCTCCTAAGTAGCTGGGATTACAGGCACCTACCATCACACCTGGCTAATTTTTGTATTTTTAGTAGAGACAGGGTTTTGCCGTGTTGGCCAGGCTCGAACTCCTGACCTCAGGTGATCTGGCTGCCTCGGCCTCCCAAAGTGCTGGGATTACAGGCGTGAGCCACTGCACCTGGCCACTCTCATATTTCAATAAGCCTTGTAGAAGTTATAAACATGCAGCTCCATGCCTCTCCATTTTTTTCTAATCTTCTCCCAGAGCCAAGAAGCAAAATGAACATGAAATAAACAAGATTAATGGTCTTGGGAGTGACATACTTACATCCTGGGATGGGAGGGGGGAAGTGGTGATATTAAAGGAGAGTTCCTCTATCCTTGGAAAAATCTGGGCTTGAATTGCCTAGGGAGGGAAACCTGGGCCCTACGGAAGGAGCTGCCAGGAAAGAGGCTCTCAGAAAAAGAATGCTAAGGCCAGGCATGGTGGCTCATGCCTGTAATCCCAGCACTTTGGGAGGCCGAGGCAGACAGATCATGAGGTCAGGAGATTGAGACAGTCCTGGCTAACATGGTGAAACCCCGTCTCTACTAAAAATACAAAAAACAATTAACCAGGCGTGGTGACAGGCACCCGTAGTCCCAGCTACTTTGGAGGCTGAGGCAGGAGAATGGCGTGAAGCCAGGAGGCGGAGCTTGCAGTGACCTGAAGCTTGCAGTGAACTGAGATTGTGCCACTGCACTCCAACCTGGGCGACAGAGTAAGACTCCGTCTCAAATAAATAAATAGATAAATAAATAAATAAATAAATAAATAAAAAAGAAAAAGGATGCTAAGACACCATGCAAATGAATGAGTGGCAAAAGACAGCTCTGGGCGGAGGACCAAAGCTCATTAGTCATTGGAGTCTCAAGCATTACAAGAGGTCACATAAAGCAATCACCAATCTCAGTAAGTAAGGAGGATGTGAGAAAGGAAAAGAGCACAGCAGAGAAGATGATCCTCGAAGACATGTCTTGGACAACCCAGAGATGACCCCAAGGAATTCTGTTCTAATCAGGAAATCCAACTCTATTTTGGTTACAAAATGCTACTAGTAAGTAAACCAATAAAGTAAAACAGTAAAGAAACCGGTATGATCTCTGCTTATGTTGTTTAGCAACATCTTCCAAGTACTATTTCAACACAGCCTTTGTTTTTTGTTGCAGTTATTTGACAAAGTCCATTATTATTTTCAAGACAATGAAAAAATAAAAACAATATTTGAAACCCTCCAAAAACTAAATTATATGGCCTACTCTCTAGATTTAGCAAACATCTTTCTTCCCGCCGTGTTGTCCTTTATTAAAATCTAATACTAATGTGGGGTTAATGTGACAGCCTTGGATACACAGATGAAGTTATAAAGGAAATAAGCTTTTATTACTTTTCCAGAGACAAAGCAATAACTTAGAATAACAGAATGATGTTAAACTTTCTACCATATTCCACTCTCAAATTTTCCCTTGTTCTTTCTCCATATCATAGGAACATTTTATTTTTCAAAAATTAAAGCTCCATTTGAGTTTACAACAGATTAGACATCAAGAATAATGGCATATCTTTTGTGACATCTAGAGGCAGGGAAAACTGTCTAAAATTAACCCCCAAATTTAACTCTGTATATTTTTTTCAAGTACATTGGGTTAACTAATATGTTAATTATCACACGGGACTTCTTCCTTTCTCTCACTTCCCACACCTAACTAGCCACCAAATTCTCCTTTTCTTTTTAAACCTCTTAAGATCTCTCGAATTCATTATCTCCTTACAGGCCTCCTCATATTTCAGATGCTGTCAATCTCAAATGCATCCTCCCAGCCACTGGGTTGGGATTTTTGCAAACTGCATGTCTAGTCTCCTCCTTTCTGTTTAAAAAACTTCAACAACTTTCCATCACTTGCAGAATGATGTCTCCACCCTTTGGTAGGCACCACCCATAAGTACATCAACTTTCCCGTCAATCTCCCTTCCTTTCAGACACTTCTTCCTTCTCAACTCCCCACTCACCATACACCCCTAGCATCACCACCTTCTACCACCATTTTAACTCCTACAGTTCCAGAAAGCCTGTGGTTCTCTAATCCTACCATGCCACTGTAATCTCTATGCTTTCCACATTCTGCATCTCATGTACCCTTCCTTCTTGGTCACTGTAGTTTACAAGTAGTTACATAGCTCTTAGCATGTGCCAGGTCTTATTCGATGAGCTTTATGAGTATTAACTCATTTAATGATCACAACAGCCCTGGGAGACATGTGCTATTATTCTCTTCCTTTTATAGATGAGGAAATCTAGGTACAGAACAATTAGGAAACGTGGCCAATGTCACACAGTCAGTACCTTGGTGGCTGGAGGGAGGAAGCCAGATTCAAACCCAGGCAGTTCTGCTCCAGGGTCTACCCACTTGCCTATGCATTGCGCTGCCTCTCTCTGCTTCTTCAATTCCTTGCGTCATCATTATCCCTCTACAAAGCTCTCTCTGACCACCAACCTCAACTGCTAATCAACCCATTGTGAAGAGTCTAATTATATGATAACTATCACAACTCCTATTCTTCCCACTTTAGACTGTAAGTTACTAGAAGGCAGACACCATAATTCATCATAATATCCCCAGCACAGGTGTTCAATACCTGTTTGACGAATGGCTCAATAAAGGTGACAGCCTTATTACATGTTCCATAGTGAGTATAAGGAGAAATTCAAAGAAAATGGAACCTAAAGATGACTTGGTTCTTCAGCATTTCACGTTTCCAGCTAACATTATATCTAAGTCATAAATTGCAGGGAAACTTTGCCTGCGTGTTCCTGCCAGTGCCCAACCCCTTCTCTCAGGAGCTATTACATAGACCAGCACTGTATGCTAGAATGTTCTAAGAAATCCTCTGTATTGCACTGTCCAATAGTGTAGCCACTAGCCACATGAGGCTATTGAGCACTTGGCTAGAGAGACTGAGGAACCGCATTTTAAATGTTATTTAATTTTAATTATTTCAAATTTAAATAGCCACATGTAGCTAGTGGCTAAGATACAGTACAGCTCATGTCTGGACCACTTGCAGATCATAAGTGGCAGAGAACAGAGTGGTGATGGGGAATAGAACACGGAAAGCAAGAAGGAATGTGCAAAGAACACTTAGTATGAGGGGAACCAACCTGTCTGGTTTGCCTGAGACTGAGGAGTTGCACAAGACCTTCAGTGCTAAAAATGTGATGGTCCCAGGCAAAATGGGACAGTTGGCCACCCTACTCGGTGCCTAGAAGGAACTAAGAGTAGGCTCCACATGAGAACTAGAGAATTTGAAGCAGGAAAAAGAGCAAGAAAAAGATTGAGACTGGGACAGAGTAAGAACATATCATGGGTGGGAAGAGGACAGTCAGCTGGTACCTCTCTATTTTCCAGATTGCCACATATCTACAGATTCCAACACACAGGTTCTAGTGTGGAGATTTCAAACAAAAGTGTATAATGTGCTTTTATATCTATCCTTTTTCAAATATGTGTGTTTTATTTCACTTTTCTGTCTCTTAGTTGAGGAAGAGAAGATGACAGCCTACTCAACTCTCTTTGATCTGTCATTTAAATTTCCATTCTCATCCCATAATCTGTTAATCTTTCCAGTATCTCAGTGCAGGACTGAATTAAATTCCCATACTGAATCCCAACATGAAAGACATTTCTTTGTGAGCAGCTCAATATAATGTACTTCTAAATGACATTTAAAATGTTCAGCTCAGTGATGGAATGATAAAGAAGGACACCCAGAGTTAGTACACATCAGTAAAAAGAACATATTTTTTTATTAGTCAGAAGCCAAAAAGATAGAACAAGATAATTAAAAAAAAAAAAAAGTTTATTCCTGGTAGACTGCCACAGGAGTATTATGACTCAAAATGTAATAGTCACTGAATTCCTGTAGGAATCGAACTTCTTAAAAAGACATCAGACATCAAAGTCTGAGTCATGCCACATTAACCACCAATGGCCAAAGAAAAGTTTGAATGCCACTGGAAAAGTTAAATATTAGACTTTCCCTGAAACATTTCAACTCAGAGAGCTTAAGTGTAGGTATTGCAGTTGTCATACTGACTTGTGTGCATTCTTTATAGGCTTCCAGACTGATCGCTGCACACCCCCTCCTGTTGCTATGGTGACCCAAATAAATTCTCTCCTGAGACTCATTTCTCTCAGATGCCAACGCGTCAGGTCAAGCAGGCAAGCAGGCTAGCAAATAACGCAGTGCCCCTAAACATTCTCACACTCTCCAGGCAGCCGCAGAGAGCTAGTCCTCCACACATCACACCGAATTTCAACATTTCCAAAACTATAATTCCATTAAACTGTGCAAAGAAGCAAACAAAAAGATTATTCTAGGCTTTGGTATTTTTTAAAATTTGTCTAACCAACAAGAAAACTTCTTGCAAAAGGCAAAGAGGAAGAGGAAGTAGAAAGTAAGAATTTCTCCTGGTCTACTTCATCATCCTTATGTTCACCAATAAGACCTGAATGATAGTTCTCAGTAGAGTAAATATAAAACCAAGGACTCTCAACCTTCATGGAGCACTACTAAAGACAGTATTTAGTACTTAGGATTAAGGACTTGGGAGATGGTTGCGGAGGAGACAGATATTACCAGAAAAGAAAATCATGAAGGAAAGCATTTGGTTCATAGAAAATATGCACATGTTGTTCTAAAGGAAAATGCCTTAAAGCCTTTTGTTATTAGAGATGCTACAATTTAAGGCTTCCAGTGTGTGGGGCCCTGATCCCCATATATGTTAAATACGTATTGCACATAGGACAAATATTTCATGAGACAGCAACCTGACAAGCAGCATTTCACAGTAACAGTATGTATATAACAGGAAACAAACAGATGCTACCTACATTCCCTAAAAATCCAAGTGTAATAATTTTACCCAAAGATAGACAATATTTTAACTCCAAAACTAGTGCAAGGCACTTCATAAGAAGAGTGAACTGAGCATGCACTTGACCCTGGGGCTACTGGTAATAGCATACATGCCTTAACATTTACTTTCTGCTTCTTAAAAATGCCTCACCATAACCTTATATGGGCTGTTAGAAAATTAGGCACAGAGGAGCAAATAACTTGCCAAAGGTCACACACCCAACAAGTGGTACTGGGATTTGAATCCTAGTTCCATTGTCTGGGCTTACAACCCCCATGCTGTGCTGTCTCTGATGGTCACCAATGCACTTGAGCAAATCAGACCTTGACTAGGGACTTCCTGTCTTCAAATGTCTCTATGTCATTATCTGTTCTCCTCCTCTCAACACATGTTATCACTCTCCTTCCCACCCCGACTTCTTCCAGTGTCCCTTAGACCATAGCATCAATGGCCATAGATTTTCTGGGGAACTTGGCATTACTGGAGGAATACACTACTTCTCTAGAAACTATGTGGTCCAAGACAGAATTCATACTCTCAGGACCCAGGGGCCACAGTCCAGAAGAAGTTTTCACTGAGCCCATGGAGCAGCCGGAGGCTACTATCAACCTGGAGAGAAGATTCTGTGAGGTGTGGTGAGACCGGAAGACAAAAGCAGCATGTCTGGGCCTACACATTCATTTCTGTGCCAAGGTTCTCCAGAAGCTGGAAAAAGAAACAGTTTGGCTGCTCCCACACATGCATCCAAGGTCTTCTGCCCAACTGTAAGGAGAGAGGACTTTGGGAAGCCAAGGTGGGCAGATGACTTGAGCTCAGGTGTTTGAGACCAGCCTGGGCAACATGGTGAAACCCCGTCTCTACAAAAACATACAAAAAAATTAGCTGGGCGTGGTGGCATGTGCCTGTGGTCCCAGCTACTGAGGAGGCTGAGGTGGGTGGATTCCTTGAGCGGAGGAGGTAGAGGTTGCAGTGAGCCAAGATCATGACATTGCACTCCAGCCTGGGTGACACAGCGAGATTCCATCTCAAAAAAAAAAATGGTGGAGAGAGGAGTTCAATGCTGGAGTTGGAGACACCAGAATGAAAGCTTTGAGCAAATAACAGGTGTGATGAGGCTAGAGCAATGTCAAGAAAGAGGATGAGTGAGAACTGGAGAGAGTGAGCAAGTCAATACCGAACTAGTCACTTTGGAACCTGCCCTTCATGGATCTGGGCACCCATAATGAATTCTGCCTGGGCCCTATAGCCCTCCCTTGCTCATTCCTTAGGGCTTGACTCTCTCTCTTCAATGCAGGATTAAACAGAGTTTGGTATTTTTGGGGTCAGCATGTGTACTTTCCCATGATTTTTGAATACTATTAACCTTTTCTTATAAATAATTATCTTTATTATGATTTCAAATATAGATACATATGTATATGCTTGAGATTCTTTGGTCCTGAAATACCAGTTGGATTTCTTAATGGCCGTCAGTGCAAATGGGACTAATGAGAAGATATTTGCCTTAAAGGTAACTAACTTGTGGAGGAGAACTCGTCTACTTTATATACCAAGGGATACCTGTTTTAGACATCAAAGGGGTTACAAACATTCATATTTTGCCCCAAAGGACAGCTGGGAATCTCATAAGCAAAGAGTCCTAGCATGACTCACTTGTTAATGTTTGCCACCTGGGGCACAAAATGTCTCATCAACGAGACTTGGAGTTTTTGGTAACTGCTTCGTAAGTAGATTCAGTTTTTAACCTGAATTTCATATTTTCCTCCTTCATCCAAAATGATTTAATTTCTCAAGAATTGAATTATTTTTTAGAGTTCCTCTAAATTAAATGAAGAGTAAATAAAAAGGCCTTAGACAAAAACGGAATAATTTTATTAAGAATATGATAAATGTGATAGGTTGCAGTAGCCTGAAAATCTCATTATATGCAATTAAGGAACTACATTAATATAATTGTAGACTTCCTAGCATTTTAGCCAAGCACATACAGTATTTACAGATAATTGCATAGTAAGGGGGAAAATGCAAGCTGTGATTCTGGCATGCACGTGACTAACGTTGTCAAATTAAAACATGGTTGGGTTTCTCCTTGAGTTATTAGCTTTAAAAAGCTTAATTTTTATTTTTTCAAGATGGGAAAATGCACACGCATGCAAACAAAATGTATCCTGTTAAAAATCTTATAAAGCACAATGAAATTACAGGCACTATTAAAATACGCTAATAGTCATTTGAATAACACTAATTCCAGACTTGTAACTGTTTGGAACTTTACTGAGCAAGGAATTCTAAAACAAATTAATATTCTAAGTAGTAGTGCAGTGAGGATGGGTAACTTAAACTTATGAGGCCCCTGAATATATACATTGAGGCCCCAAGATACATACATTGTTTGCATAAAAATTGTGCTAAAATTTCCAAAGAGCCAATAAGAGTCAGAAAGATAGCATAGAAAAAGTGTTCAATTAGGCTGGAAGAAATCTAAACACATCTTGACTCTGTGAACAAAAGCTTATATCATAAAATCTTGGAAAAAAGGAAACTCTTTAGATCTTAGTTTCCTCAGTTATAAAACTCAATGATTGCATTAGATAAATTACAAAGTACCTTCAATCTCTAGAAATGTTAAGATGTTATCTAACCATTGAAGCAGGCCCTGCAGGTTAAATACTTTTCAGTGATCAGGTTGAATTACTAATCTGAATTTGAAAACAATTTTTACATTTGTCAATAGACCTAACTTTTTAGAGTAGTTTTAACTTTACAGTAAAATTGAGCAGAAGGTACAGAGATTTCCCTTATATTTCTTGCCCCTTCGCAAGTATAGCTTCCCCTATGATCAAAATCCCCCACACAGCAGTACTTTTGTTACAATTGATGAACCCACATTGACACATCATTTTGCTCGAAGTGTATAGTTTACATTAGGATTCACTTTTGGTGTTGCATATTCTATGGGTTTGGACAACTACATAATGACATGTATCCATCATTATAACATCATATAAAGTATTTTCAGTGTCTTAAAAAAAATCCTCTATGCATTGCTTATTCATCCCTGCCTCCTCTATCAATTCCTGGCTACCAATGATCTTTTGTATTGTCTCTAGTTTACAGGATGTCATATACTTGAAATCAAACTGTATGCAGCCTTTTCAGATTGGTTTCTTTCATTTAGTAATATGCATTTAAGTTTCCTCCATGTTTTTTCATGACTTAATAAGTCATTTCTTTTTAACACTGAATAATATTCCATTGTCTGGATGCAACACAGTTTATTTATTCATTCACCTACTCAAGAACATCTGATTGCTTCCAAGTTTGGGCAATTATAAATAAAGCTACTATAAACATACATGTGCAGGTTATTGTATGAACATAAGTTTTCAATTCCTTTGGGCAGATACTAAGGAGTGTGATTGCTGGATAATATGATAAGAGTATTATTAGTTTTGTAAGAAACTTCCAAACTGTCTTCCAAAATGACTGCACCAGAGAGGACCCACAGGCCTCCTGAAGGAATCAGATTGCTCCTGTAGGACCCAGAATACACCCCAAATACTGTGCTGGTATCCACAGCTGAGAGACCCACAGATGATTAACATCACAGGACTCTGTTTAGACAGCTCCCAGTACCAGCCCAGAGCCTGGTAGACTTGCTGGGTGGCTAGACCCAGAAGAGAGATAACAATCACTACCCCTCAGCTCTCAGAAAGCCACATCTATAGAGAAAAGGGAGAGTACTACATCAATGGAACAGCCTGTGGGACAAAAGCCTTCAACCCTAGACTTTCCCTCTGACAGAGCCTACCAAAATAAGAAGTAACCAGAAAACCAACTCTGGTAATATGACAAAACATGATTCTTTAACACCTCCAAAAAAATCACACTAGTTCACCGTCAGTTGATTCGAACCAAGAAGAAATCTCTAATCTACCTGATAAAGAATTTAGGAGGTTAGTTATTAAGCTAATCAGGGAGGAACCAGAGAAAGATGAAGCCCAATGTAAGGAAATAAAAAAAAAATGATACAAGAAGTGAAGGGAGAAATATTCAAGGAAATAGATAGCGTGAATAAAAAACAATCAAAACTTCAGGAAACAATGGACACACTTACAGAAATGCAAAATTATCTAGAAAGTCTGCAATAGAACTGAACAAGTAGAATAAAGAAATTCAGGGCTTGAAGACAGGTCTTCAAATTAACCCAATTCAATGAAGACAAAGAATAAAGAATAAGAAAATATGAACAAAGCCTCAAAGAAGTCTGGGATTATGTTAAACAACCAAACCTAAGAATAATTGATATTCCTGAGGAAGAAGAGAAATCTAAAAGTTTGGAAAACATATTTGGGGGAATAATTGAGGAAAACTTCCTCAGCCTTGCTACAGACCTAGACATCCAAATGCAAGAAGCACAAAGAACACCTGGGAAATTCATTGCAAAATAATCATAGCCTAGGCACATTGTCATCAGGTTATCTGAAGTTAAGATGAAGGAAAGAATCTTAAGATCTGTGACACAAAGCACCAAATAACCTATAAGGGAAAACCTATCAGATTAACAGCAGATTTCTCAGCAGAAAACCTACAAGCTAGAAGGGCTTAGAACCCTATCTTCAGCCTCCTCAAACAAAACAATTACCAGCCAAGAATTTTATATCCAGTGAAACTAAGTTTCACATATGAAGGAAAGATACAGTCTTCTTCAGACAAACAAATGCTGAGAGAATTCACTGCTACCAAGCCACCACTACCAGAACTGCTAAAAGGAGATCTAAATCTTGAAACAAATCCTGGAAACACATCAAAACAGAACCTCTTCAAAGCATAAATCTCACAGGACCTATAAGACAAAAATACAATTAAAAAAGAAAACAAAAACAAGGTATACAGGCAACAAATAGCATGATGAATGGAATGGTACCTCATATCTCAATACTAACATTGAATGTAAATGGCCTAAATGCTCCACTTAAAAGATACATAATTGCAGAATGGATAAGAATTCACCAACCAACTATCCGCTGCCTTCAAGAGACTCACCTAACACATAAAGACTAGCACAAGGCCGGGCGCGGTGGCTCAAGCCTGTAATCCCAGCACTTTGGGAGGCCGAGATGGGCGGATCACGAGGTCAGGAGATCGAGACCATCCTGGCTAACACGGTGAAACCCCGTCTCTACTAAGAAATACAAAAAATAGCCGGGTGAGGTGGCGGGCGCCTGTAGTCCCAGCTACTCGGGAGGCTGAGGCCGGAGAATGGCGTGAACCCGGGAGGCGGAGCTTGCAGTGAGCTGAGATCCGGCCACTGCACTCCAGCCTGGGCTACAGAGCGAGACTCCGTCTCAAAAAAAAAAAAAAAAAAGACTAGCACAAACTTAAGGTAAAGGGGTGGAAAAAAGACATTTCGGACAAATGGACATGAAAAGTGAGCAGGAATAGCTATTCCTACATCAGACAAAACAAACTTTAAAGCAACAACAGTTAAAAAAGACAAAGAGGGATGTTACATAATGATAAAAGGTCTTGTCCAACAGGAAAATATCACAATCCTAAATATATATGCACCTAACACTGGAGCTCCTGAATTTATAAAATGATTATTAATAAACCTAAGAAATGAGATAGACAGCAACACAATAATAGGGACTTCAATACTCCACTGACAGCACTAGACAGTTCATCAAGACAGAGTCAACGAAGAAACAATAAATTTAAACTATACTCTGGAACAAATGGGCTTTACAGATACATACAGAACATTCCATCCAACAACTGTTGAACATTCTGTTCAACAGTACATGGAACTTTATCCAAGATAGACCATATGATAGGCCACAAAACGAGCCTCAATAAATTTAAGAAAATTGAAGCTATATCAAGCACTTTCTCAGACCACAGTGGAATAAAACTGGAAATAAACTCCAAAACGTACCTTCAGAACATGCAAATACATGGAAATTAAACAACCTGCTCCTGAGTGATCATTGGGTCAAAAATGAAATCAAGATGGAAATTAAAAAATTATTTGAACTGAATGACAATAGTGACAAAACCT